>NW_023270513.1:20201313-20324958 GCF_011800145.1 Mirounga leonina
CCAACAACACTCAGTTTGTTTCCTGCGATTAAGAATTCCTCATATCAGTGAGATCATATGATACATGTCTTTCTCTGTTTGACTTATTTCACTCAACATAATACCCTCCAGTTCCATCCACGTCGTTGCAAATGGCAAGATCTCATTCCTTTTGATGGCTGCACAATATTCCATTGTATATATATACCACATCTTCTTTATCCATTCATCTGTCGATGGACATCTTGGCTCTTTCCACAGTTTGGCTATTGTGGACATTGCTACTATAAACATCGGGGTGCACGTACCCCTTCGGATCCCTACTTTTGTATCTTTGGGGTAAATACCCAGTAGTGCAATTGCTGGATCATATGGTAGCTTTATTTTCAACTTTTTGAGGAACCTCCATACAGTTTTCCAGAGTGGCTGCACCAGTTTGCATTCCCACCAACAGTGTAGGAGGGTTCCCCTTTCTCCGCATCCCCGCCAACATCTGTTGTTTCCTGACTTGTTAATTTTAGCCATTCTGACTGGTGTGAGGTGGTATCTCATTGAGGTTTTGATTTGGATTTCCCTGATGCCGAGGGATATTGAGCACTTTTTCATGTGTCTGTTGGCCATTGGGATGTCTTCTTTGGAAAAATGTCTGTTCATGTCTTCTGCCCATTTCTTGATTGGATTCTTTGTTCTTTGGGTGTTGAGTTTGATGAGTTCTTTATAGATTTTGGATACTAGCCCTTTATCTGATACGTCATTTGCAAATATCTTCTCCCATTCTGTCGGTTGTCTTTTGGTTTTGTTAACTGTTTCCTTTGCTTTGCAAAAGCTTTTTATCTTGATGAAGTCCCAGTAGTTCATTTTTGCCCTTGCTTCCCTTGCCTTTGGCGATGTTTCTAGGAAGAAGTTGCTTCGGCTGAGGTCAAAGAGGTTGCTGCCTGTGTTCTCCTTTAGGATTTTGATGGACTCCTGTCGCACATTGAGGTCTTTCACCCATTTGGAGTCTATTTTTGTGTGTGGTGTAAGGAAATGGTCCAGTTTCATTCTTCTGCATGTTTCTATCCAATTTTCCCAACACCATTTGTTGAAGAGACTGTCTTTGTTCCATTGGACATTCTTTCCTGCTTTGTCAAAGATGAGTTGACCATAGAGTTGAGGGTCCATTTCTGGGCTCTCTATTCTGTTCCATTGATCTATGTGTCTGTTTTTGTGCCAGTACCATGCTGTCTTGATGATGACAGCTTTGTAATAGAGCTTGAAGTCCGGAATTGTGATGCCACCGGCTTTGCTTTTCTTTTTCAATATTCCTCTGGCTATGCAGAGTCTTTTCTGGTTCCATACAAACTTTAGGATTATTTGTTCCATTTCTTGGAAAAAAGTGCATGGTATTTTGATGGGGATTGCATTGAATGTGTAGATTGCTCTAGGTAGCATTGACATCTTCACAATATTTGTTCCTCCAATCCATGAGCATGGAACGTTTTTCCATTTCTTTGTGTCTTCCTCAATTTCTTTCATGAGTATTTTATAGTTTTCTGAGTACAGATCCTTTGTCTCTTTGGTTAGATTTATTCCTAGGTATCTTATGGTTTTGGGTGCAATTGTCAATGGGATCAACTCCTTAATTTCTCTTTCTTCTGTCTTCTTGTTGGTGTATAGGAATGCCACTGACTTCTGTGCATTGATTTTATATCCTGCCACTTTACTGAATTCCTGTATGAGTTCTAGCAGTCTTGGGGTGGAGTCTTTTGGGTTTTCCACATAAAGTATCATATCATCTGCAAAGAGTGAGAGTTTGACTTCTTCTTTGCCGATTTGGATGCCTTTGATTTCTTTTTGTTGTCTGATTGCTGTGGCTAGGACTTCCAATACTATGTTGAATAGCAGTGGTGATAGTGGACATCTCTGCCGCGTTCCTGACCTTAGGGGGAAAGCTCTCAGTTTTTCCCCATTGAGAATAATATTTGCTGTAGGTTTTTCATAGATGGCTTTTATGATATTGAGGTATGTACCCTCTATCCCTATACTCTGAAAAGTTTTGATCAAGAAAGGATGCTGTACTTTGTCAAAAGCTTTTTCTGCATCTATTGAGAGGATCATATGATTCTTGTTCTTTCTTTTGTTAATGTACTGTATCACATTGATTGATTTGCGGATGTTGAACCAACCTTGCAGCCCAGGGATAAATCCCACTTGGTCATGGTGAATAATCCTTTTAATGTACTGTTGGATCCTATTGGCTAGTATTTTGGTGAGAATTTTTGCATCCATGTTCATCAGGGATATTGGTCTGTAATTCTCCTTTTGGATGGGGTCTTTGTCTGGTTTTGGGATCAAGGTAATGCTGGCCTCATAAAATGAGTTTGGAAGTTGTGCTTCCATTTCTATTTTTTGGAACAGTTTCAGAAGAATAGGTATTAATTCTTCTTGAAATGTTTGGTAGAATTCCCCTGGGAAGCCATCTGGCCCTGGGCTTTTGTTTGTTGGGAGATTTTTGATGACTGCTTCAATTTCCTTCATGGTGATAGGTCTGTTCAGGTTTTCTATTTCATCCTAGTTCAGTTTTGGTAGTTGATACATCTCTAGGAATGCCTCCATTTCTTCCAGGTTATCTAATTTGCTGGCATAGAGTTGCTCATAATATATTCTTATAATTGTTTGTATTTCTTTGGTGTTGGTTGTGATCTCTCCTCTTTCATTCATGATTTTGTTGATTTGGGTCATTTCTCTACTCTTTTTGATAAGTCTGGCCAGGGGTTTATCAATCTTGTTAATTCTTTCAAAGAACCAGCTCCTAGTTTCGTTGATCTGTTCTACTGTTCTTTTGGTTTCTATTTCATGGATTTCTGCTCTGATCTTTATCATTTCTCTTCTCCTGCTGGGTTTAGGCTTTATTTGCTGTTCTTTCTCCAGCTCCTTTAGGTGTAGGGTTAGGTTGTGTACTTGAGACCTTTCTTGTTTCTTGAGAAAGGCTTGTATTGCTATATACTTTCCTCTTAGAACTGCCTTTGCTGCATCCCAAAGATTTTGAACAGTTGTGTTTTCATTTTCATTGGTTTCCATGTATTTTTTTTAATTCTTCTTTAATTTCCTGGTTGACCCATTCATTCTTCAGTAGGATGCTCTTTAGCCTCCATGTATTTGAGTTCTTTCCGACTTTCCTCTTGTGATTGAGTTCTAGTTTCAAAGCATTGTGGTCTGAAAATAGGCAGGGAATGATCCCAATCTTTTGGTACCGGTTGAGACCTGATTTATGACCTAGGATGTGATCTATTCTGGAGAATGTTCCATGGGCACTAGAGAAGAATGTGTATTCCGTTGCTTTGGGGTGGAATGTTCTGAATATGTCTGTGAAGTCCATTTGGTCCAGTGTGTCATTTAAAGTCTTTATTTCCTTGTTGATCTTTTGCTTAGACGATCTGTCCATTTCCGTGAGGGGGATGTTAAAGTCCCCCACTATTATTGTATTGTTGTCGATGTGTTTCTTTGCTTTTGTTATTAATTGCCTTATATAATTGGCTGCTCCCATGTTAGGGGCATAGATATTTACAATTGTTAGATCTTCTTGTTGGATAGATCCTTTAAGTAGGATATAGTGTCCTTCCTCATCTCTTATTACAGTCTTTGGTATAAAATCTAATTTGTCTGATATAAGGATTGCCACCCCAGCTTTCTTTTGGTGTCCATTAGCATGGTAAATGGTTTTCCACCCCTTCACTTTCAATCTGGGGGTGTCTTTGGGTCTAAAATGAGTCTCTTGCAGACAGCATATCGATGGATCTTGTTTTTTAATCCAGTCTGTTAGCCTGTGTCTTTTGATTGGGGCATTTAGCCCATTTACATTCAAGGTAACTATTGAAAGATAGGAATTTAGTGCCATTGTATTGCCTGTAAGGTGACTGTTACCGTATATTGTCTGTGTTCCTTTCTGGTCTATGTTGCTTTTAGGCTCTCTCTTTGCTTAGAGGACCCCTTTCAAGATTTCCTGTAGGGCTGGTTTTCTGTTTGCAAATTCCTTTAGTTTTTGTTTGTCCTGGAAGCTTTTTATCTCTCCTTCAATTTTCAATGACAGCCTAGCTGGATAGAGTATTCTTGGCTGCATATTTTTCTCATTTAGTGCTCTGAATAGATCCTGCCAGTCCTTTCTGGCCTGCCAGGTCTCTGTGGATAAGTCTGTTGCCAATCTAATGTTTCTGCCATTGTAGGTTACATATCTCTTCTCCCGAGCTGCTTTCAGGATTTTCTCTTTGTCTATGAGACTCGTAAGTTTTACTATTAGATGTCGGGGTGTTGACCTATTTTTATTGATTTTGAGAGGGGTTCTCTGTGCTTCCTGGATTTTCATGCCTGTTTCTTTCCACAAATTAGGGAAGTTCTCTGCTATAATTTGATCCATTATACCTTCTGGCCCTCTCTCTCTTTCTTCTTCTTCTGGGATCCCAATTATTCTAATGTTGTTTCGTCTTATGGTATCGCTTATCTCTCGAATTCTGCCCTCATGATCCAGTAGTTGTTTATCTCTCTTTTTTTCAGCTTCTTTATTTTCCATCATTTCATCTTCTATATTACTGATTCTCTCTTCTGCCTCATTTATTCTAGCAGTTAGCGCCCCCATTTTTTATTGCACCTCATTAATAGCCTTTTTGATATCTACTTGGTTGGATTTTAGCTCTTTTACTTCTCCAGAAAGAGTTTCTCTAATAACTTCCATAGTTTTTTCAAGCCCAGCTAGTATCTTTAAAGTGATGATTCTGAACTCTAGATCTGACATCGTACTAATGTCCGTATTGAGTAGGTCCCTGGCAGTTGGTACTACCTCTTGTTCTTTTTGTTGAGGTGATTTTTTCCGTCTTGTCATTTTGTGCAGAGGAGAATAGATTAATGAGAGAACAAAATGCTAGCAGAGTATCCACGTCCCCAGAAAATATACTCTAAACAAATCAGAAAAGACCTGAAGCAATGGGATAAGAAGGGGAAAGAGAGAAAAAAGAAAAAGATAAAGATAAAAACAAAAACAAACAAAACAAAACAACAACAACAAAAGAAAGGCAGAATGTGATCAAATATGATCTATATGGTATATAGATCAGTGCCACACACTAGATTTGGGGTGTATTTTGGTCTTTTAGAAGAAAGTGTCTCCCAAAATTTTAAAGAAAGAAAAACTTATATATGTACAAAAATAAGGGTTGATATGATGAAGGGATGGAAAATGACTGTAAATATGGAAATTATAAAAAATTTTATAAAAGGAATTGATAGGAAGTTGTTTGAAAAAAGAAAGAAGAGGATTTAAAAAAAGAAAAAAGAAAAAGAAAAAAAAAGGGAGAGGATGTGATCAGGCAGGGGAAGAGAAAACACCATATACTAGAGATTTAGGGTATATTTTAATCTGTTAGAAGAAACTATCTCAAAATTTTAAAGAGAGAACAACTTATATATATAAGCCAAAAATACGGGTAACTACTATGAAGGGATAGAATATGACTCTAAAAATGAAAAATAAAAATGTTTTTTTTTTAAAAAAGGGATTGATAAGATGTTGTTTGAAAAAGGGAAAAAGAAAAATTCAAAAAGAAATAAGAAGACAAAAAGACAGTTAAAAAAAAATTAACTTTAAAAGACTAAGGAATCTAGGTAAAAAAGCCGTGAATTCTATGTGCAGTAGTCCCCTAGCGCTGGAGTTCTGCAGTTCTCATTGATCGGTAAACTTGGTCTTGGCTGCCTGTTCTCGCTGATCTTCTGGGGGAGGGGCCTGTTGCCGTGGTTTCCAAAAGTCTCTGCCGGAGGCGGAATTGCCCCGCCCTTGCCCCCTCCCGGTTACGTAATCTGCTCCGGTTTGCTCTCTGGGGCTTTTGTTCCCTGCGAGCTTTCCGTACAGCTTTGGAGGCGGAGAGTGAAAATGGCGGCCTCCCAATCTCCGCCCCGGAGGAGCCGAGAACTCGGGCTCCACTCCTCAGTGAGCCCCCAGAGAAAAGCCATCAGTCACTCCCGTCTCCCCGGTCTGCAGCTGCACTCCGTGCTCAACCGGCCTGTGACCGCGCGTTTCTATCTCTGGCACCCGACCCGGTCTGGAGTCTCCAAACCCAGCAGATCCCTGCGGTGCACTCCCGCGCGGCTCCTCCCGGGGGAGGAAGGTGAGTCTCCCCGGATCTGCCGCTTGTTGGGTCCCTGCTGGAGGAGCAGGGGCCCGACTGTGCCGCGGATCACAGTTTATGGCCACCCCGAGCTGAGAGCCCGCGCCTGGGCTCCACCTCTACAGCCGGCTTACCTGCTCCGTTACCTGGGAGCTCTGCCGCCCTCAGGCATCTCCTGGTCTTTCTGTGACCCCGAGGGTCCTGAGACCACACTGTCCCAGAGGGTTCCACCCCCCGCTTAGCCACTGGAGTGACGTCCCTCAGCGGAGCCGACTTCTAAAAGTTCCGACTTTGTGCTCCGTGGTTCTATCACTTGCCAGAAGCGGCCGACGGAGGCCCCTCCCCCGCCGTCTGTCCTCCCGAATATCGCCTCGGATTCACTTCTCCGTGCGTCCTACCTTCCAGAAAGTGGCCGCTTTTCTGTTCAGAGAGTTGTTGTTCTTCTTTTCTTCGATCTCCTGTATACACGCACCTGCCCGCTTCCCGGGAAGACCAGTAAAGGTGTACTCTTAATTGTAAGGTCCCCAGAGGAATGTTACCTTACTTTAACTTCTGTAATTTTAAAATCCTTTCCCAGCCACAGCATGTACTACACTCAGTATGTTTTTTATAGGACAAATTGACTATTAAAATATTACCATTATATTAAACACATATGCCATTAAAGAGATATAGAAACTAAGGATAACTGAAAGCAAGAATGAAAAAAATATAAAACCTAGAAATATATTGAAACTTCCCTGTTATAATATGTCAGTTGAAAAACTTTTTCCTTTTTTTGAAATCATTAACCCTTGCTTTCTACTTCTATGGCTCTGGTGTTATAACAGTTATAACCCAATAACAGAGTATAATGGCCATTTTCTTCTCCTTGAGATAGAGCAGTGTTTTTACTTCCACTTTCCCCTTTTCATTCCAGGCTTTCCTCTCTGGAACTGCTAGGTTCTTCATCTAACATTGTCCTTCTCTAACACCAGCAAAGCCAAAGGGAGAAAAAAAAAGGAATTACAGTATGTCTTTACCAGAAATGATCTTTCCTTCTTCCAAACCAAAAATTAAAAAAAAAAAAAAAGAACACTAAATATTCACATTTGAATAGCAGTTCACAATTTAGAAAGTATAATGTGGCATCTCTTTTAAGATAGTCTGAATAAGAATCATCTAATTTTCCTGGTATGTCCCTCTCAATATAGCAAAGATTAATTAGATGATTATGTTACTATCTTAGCCAGTTTCATTCTTTATTTTACACTTGTCACTCTGCTTACAATTTTTCACTGCCCCACACTTTTTACATGAACAATTTAATTTATATGGATTTGGATTTCAATACTAAAATTGGTGACCTTAGCACTTTTGACACATTTTACAAGCTAAGGTAACTCTTTACTAAAAAGGTTTGGTCTACCTTGGAGATGACTAAACATTTTTGAACTAAAAACAACTGTGGTAAAGGATAGAATGATGAAGGATTCAAGCAATGCATCATCATCATTCTCATCAACATCACCATCATCTCTTGCCTGGATGGTAGAAATGGCCTCCTAAATAAACCATCTTCCTATTTCTATTTGTGCCTTCCTTTAATCTGTTCTTCATACAGCAACCACAGTAAATCTTTTAAAAAGCATTACTCGTGTTATATGACCACCCCATCCAAAACAGGCCAATAGCTGTGTTCTACCTGTCTTTCCAACATCATCTCCTACCATTCTCCCCTTTGCTCACTTTACTCTAGTTAGATTGGCCTTGAATAAGTCAAACTCATTATCACCTCAGAATCATTGAACTTGTTCTTTTCCTCTGCCTAAAGGCATGTCTCCCTGATCTTTGCATGCCTTGCTCTTTTTGTTTGTTTGTATTTTTGAAGATAGAAGCATTTTTTAAATTTAAATTCAATTAACCTGCATGTCTTGCTCATTAACACAAATCCTATCTAAAACAATGTACAAATCCATGCTTATTCCTATTAAAATACCTATTTATTCTGCTTTATTTTTCTTCACAGCATCAGTATTACATCAATTATATTATACATTTATTATCTATCTATCCAACTAAAATATAAGCTGCTTGAGACATTGGACTTTGTCTTCTCTTCATTGTATTGCTAATACCTGATAAAGTGTCTAACAATTAAAAAGTATTCAATGAGCATTTACTAACTAAATGAATTAATTAATTAATGACTAAAAGAACATGGGTATTAACCTTGATTCATAATTGTCAGTGATTTTGATATACACATGAATGATTCTTGGATCATGGTTTCTCTATTTCTTAACACCCTTTCCTCCAATGATCTTCTCTCCCACTCTACCTCAGCCCCCAGTCCCATGGATATAACCCTAGATCTTGTCATTACCACTAACTACAATGTTTCCATAATCTCAGTTTCACATATTTAAATCTCTAACCACCATCTCCTATATTTCCAGCATATTCCCACTAGTACTTCAACTACAACAATCATTTTATCTCACTGGGCCTGACTATCTATCTTACCACCTTTTCAGACTCTCACCATGTTTTCATTTCCCTCCTTACACAGTTTAAATACCATACTCTATTGCATTCCAACTCCATTGCACACACTCTCAAATCCCTTGTCCTTTTCTCCCTCTGTGATAATGATGGGAAAACCCATAACTCTGCATCTATTCTGTGCTATAGTGGGCAGCTGGACATGGCTAAAGAAAAACAGAACCAAGACAACTCATCTCATTTTCAAAGTATTATATAAAGCCTGAAGTTGGCCATTAGTGTTGTTTTGCAATCTTACTACGTTTCTCTGAACTTTTCCACTGTCCAAAAAGATTAAATCAAACTGATTTTTCTTTTAAACCTCTAACACCCGTTTCCCCATCTTTACAATCAGCCAATGGTGTTGTTTCTTATTTCCCTCTCTTCAGTTCATTCCCATCAGCATACAACATTCTGCAACATCTCCCTTTCTAACACATACTGCAGTGTGATCTTCAGCAAGTTATTTCACTGTTCTGTGCTTCAATTTCCTCATTTGTTAATGAAGATAACTTTAGTATCTGAACCTCTGTATGTGTATATGTGTGCTTGTTAGTATGTGTGTGGTGGTGGGGGGGGTCTGAATTAAATGAATTAGCATAGGTAAAGCACTGAAAACTATTCCTGGGGCTTGGTAAGTGCTGTATCAGTATTATTATTATTCTATCAGTACTATTATTATTTTTTCTAAATCTCCCTTCATCTCACATTCCCCTTCAGTAACTGTCACTCTTTCCTTCTCCTTCTCATAGTAAATTCTCAATTTGCCTGTACTTGCTATCTTTACTTCCTCTTCTCTCATTTTAATTTTTTATGTTGATATAATTTAAAACTTACCAAAAAGTTGTAAGAATAACGCAAAGAAACCCTTTGTCTTTTTTACCTTTCATCTAGACTTCCCAGTTAATATTTTGCCAGGTTTGCTTTATCATTCTTCCTAGACATATAATATATATACATTTATATTTACATATCTATCTATATATATATATACATATTTTCCCACCACCATTTGAGAGTAAGTTGCTGATGTTATGTTCTTTTATCTCAAAATATTTCAAAGCACATTTCCTAAGAACAAAGACATTCCTGCATAACCACAAAACAACTATCAGAAAAAGTAAATTTAACATCATAAAATGTTATTTTCTAATGTGCAGTCTATATTCAAATTTCACCAATTGACTCTCTTATATCTTTTATAGGTATTTCTTCTTTCCATTTCACAACTCAATTCTGGATCACACATTGCATTTGCTTATGTCTTTTAGTCTCTTCTGATCTGGGACAGTTCTTCAGTCTTATTTAATCTTTATTTACCTTTACATACTTGAAGAATATAGGCCAGCAGTTTGGTAGAATTTGCTTTGTTTTAGGTTTTCTGATGATTCCTCATGACTATACCCATATTGTACATTTTTGGCAATAGTACCACTCTTGACTAAGGTGATGTCTGATATGTTTCTAATACATGAATTTTCATTATTTTTACCTTTGCAATTTGATATTTGTAGTATTCTGTTTTCTCATTGTGATGAAAAATAAGTCATGTGTGGTTTAATTTGTTCTGTTGATCTGTATTTTTTTTTCTTTTGAGAATTCATGTATACATTTGGGTTTACATAGCCAAGTATTTTCTCTTGATTCTTCTTCAATCAGCCTTTTACCACTCTATTGAATGTTTTTAGGGCTATCAATGAGCTGTATCTTGACAAACACAATAATAATTTTGTAATTCTTATCATACTTGAACTATCAGCCTGGCAGTATAATTTGACACTCCATCCTTCTTAAATAATTTTTTGTTCACTTTGCTTCTGACACTCCTTTCTCTCTGGATTCTCCTTCTACTTTACCAAATTTTCCTTCTTTTCTTTGTTCTCTTGATGTCCACACTTGTACAACCAAATACCTATTAGATATATTCACTTAGATGTCTAACATGCATCTCAATATAACACCCCATTGCATTATTGTCTCTCCTTCCTCCCTGTCACAGTAAATTACATTCCATTTGTCCAGATGCTAAGATTTTTTTTAATTATAGTCATCTCTGACTCTTCTCTCTCTCTCACACTTCATATTTAATCCATCAGCAAATCCCATTGATTCTATCTTCAAAATATACCCAAAATTTGACTACTTGCCATTGCTTTCAACACCAGCACTATGGACCAGACTATTAAAATCTAACAGCTAAATCTCTTCAGTGGCATCCTAACAGGTTTTCTGCTTTCATTGTTGCTCCTTATATATCTTTTTTTCACAGAGTAGTCAGAGTAATTATTTTAAAAATCATAAGTTGGATCATGTCACTTCACTGTTTAAAACCCTCCAGTAATTTCCTATCTCCAAGTAAAAACTGAAATCTTTAATATGGCTTTCCATTCCTTATGAGTCAACCATAATTTCCATACCCCCAAGACTATCTCTGTGCATTAATTTTCTTCCACAGTCCTTTAAGCTTACCACATACCACCCATACTAGCTTCCTTGGCATTGCTAGAACAAACCAAAGACTCTCTTGTTTCAGAGCTTTTGCACTTAGTGTTACCCAGTCTAGCATTATCTTTGCCCAGACACTTATGAAGGAAAACAATTTATCAGAAACCACACAACAGCAAAATGTGAAAGGTCTTTTATCTGAATATTATTGAAAAGGAGTGAATAAGCTGTCATTTAAGACAATGTATGTTCCACATAGAAAATTAATTTTGAATCAAAGGGTGTTTTAAGCACTTAACATGAATTAATCAATTTAATTCTCACAACAAGCCTACGAACAATTGGCACAATGTTAGCACTGCATCAACACCCAAGGGTCAAGGGTCATCAGTAGAAAGGGTGGGCTTCTGGTTTGGCAGGAATACCAAAGGAATACCTGTTTCTGTACCTTCTTATCACTTCTGAGAAACTGCCTTTGACAAACATTTAGATGCTGGAAAAACCATCACTGTTCTATTGCTTAGCCACAGGTAGACAGTTTATTCTTCTTTTCATTTACTGAGAAATACTTTAAATTGTTTTCACAGACTTTTCATAATTTTGGCTGAGGAAGACTTCTACTTCCAAACAAGATGCAGTAACAGGGATTAGAAACAATAATAAACAATACAGATTTTATAAAACAATAGTTTAAAAGACACTGGAGGGGTGCCTGGGAAGCTCAATCAGTTAAGTATCCGACTCTTGATTTTGGCTCAGGTCTTGATCTCAGGGATGTGAGATCAAGCCCTGTGTCAGTCTGCACTCTGAGTGTGGAGCCTGCTTAAAAGAATCTCTCAAAAAAAGAATCTCGCTCTCCCACTTTTTCTTCCCCTCCCCCAATTCTTGTGCTCTTGCTCACTTTTTCTCTCTCTCTAATAAATAAAAATAAAGAAAGAAAGAAAGATACTGGATATCAGGTAACAAAGGACAGTGATCCCTGAAAATAGGAAACAGATAAGGTGAGCCATGCCATTACCCTAGCTTACTGCTTGGAGAGAATTTCCAGAACATGACCCAGGGAGAAGAAGCTGAGGTGAAGTCTTAAGGGATCCCCAATTTAAGGGTCCACAGGTCCCCTGGGTGGCTCCGTCGTTAAGCGTCTGCCTTCAGCTCGGGTCATGATCCCTGGGTCCTGGGATCGAGCCCCGCATCGGGCTCCCTGCTCAGCGGGAGGACTTCTTCTCCTCTACCACTCCCCCTGCTTGTGTTTCCCTCTCTCACTGTGTCTCTCTCTGTCAAATAAATAAATAAAATCTTTAAAAAAAATAATGGTCCACAGGGGACAGTCCAGGGAGACCAAGCCACTTGGGAGTTCATGGTACAGATTACTAGAGAGTAGCGAACTTTCCCAAATAAAACCCCCTGAAGAAAGTTTTCCTTGAGTTTTCAGTACAGTACTGATCAGTGTATGAGTACAAAGAAGCTACTTGAGGGTGAGAAAAAACTTACTACAAAGCTAAGAATAGTGCTTATTCCCACCAGCCAGAAAGCAAAATTGCTTCACTAGTGGAGAAGAATTAGTCCTAAGCTAAACACTTCTTGTCATACCTAACAAATCTTAACAAGCAAGATTTGTGTATTAGTTTCCTAAGACTGTCATAAACAAATTACCACAAATAGGGTAGCTTATAACTACAGAAATTTATTTTCTTACAGTTTGGGAAGCCAGAAGTCTAAAGTTAAGGTGTCAGCAAGGTTGTTTTTTTGTTTTTGTTTTTGTTTTGTTTGTTTGTTTTCTGGAGACTCTGAGGGAGCATCAGTCTCATGTTTCTCCATTAGCCCTTAGTGGTTGCTGATAATCACTGGTATTATTTGGCTTATACCTGAATCACTCCAATCTCTGTCTCCATGGTTATATCTCCATAGTTCTTCCCTGTGTCTTCAGATGGCCTTAAAAGACAGTAGTCATTGAACTTAGGGCCTGTCCTAATCCATTATGACCTCATTTAACTAATTATATCTGCAAGACTTTATTTCTAAATAAGATCACATTCTGAGGTTCCAGCTGGACACTAATTTTGGGTGAACATAATTCAGTCCACTACAATCTGAAATGATCAAATTGTTTCCAATTAACTATATTCCAGAACTAAACTCAAAAAAATTTATAGTAATACAAAAATAACCAGTACTCAAGATGAAAATTGACAATATCTGGCATCAAATCAAAGATTATAAAGGTAGGCAAACCAGAAGGAAAATACAATCCATAATAAGGAGAAAAAAATCAATCAATTGAAACTGAACTAGAACTTACAGAGATGTTAGAATTTGCTTACAAGAACATCAAAGGAGTTATTATAAGTTTAGTCCATAAGTTCAAAAAATTAGACATGAGAATATAAAAAATACCCAAGTAAGACTTCTAGATATGAAAACCATAGTTTTCTCATAATAGATGAAAAAACTCTGCATGGAATTAACATCAGATTAGAAAATGCAGAAGAAAGGATTAGTCAACTTAAACACCTAACAATAAAATTATTCAAATAAAACAGAAAACAGATTTTTAAAAATGAAGGTTATCAATGATCTGCTGAACAACTTCAAGGATTTTATTATATGTATAACTGGAGTAATCAGAAGGGGATGGAGAGCAGAAACAAAATTTAAAGAAATAATGGCCAAATTTTCACTATTTTTTGAAAAGTATAAATATATAGATCCAAGAATCTCAACAAAACCCAGACACAAGAAACATGAATAAAATCACACTAAGGCTCATCATAGTTAAACTGCTAAAAACCAGTGTCAAAGAAAAAAAAAAGCACCCGGGGGTAGGGGGCACAAACTGTATACAGAGGAAAAATATAAATACTATAGCAGATTTTTTGTTAGCAATAATGCAAGTAAGAAGACTGTGGAGCAACGTTTTTATTTTTAAGATTTTACTTAAATTCCGGTTAGTTAGCATCCAGTGTAATATTAGTTTCAGGTGAACAGTACAGTGATTCAATATTTCCATACATCACCCAGCGCTCATCACAAGTGCAGTCCTTAATCCACACCATTTATTTAACCCATCCCTCCACCCACCTCCCTTCTGGTAACCATCAGTTTTGCTCTCTATAGTTAAGAGTCTGTTTCTTGGTTTGCCTTTCCCTCTCTTTTTTCCCTTTGCTTATTTGTTTTGTTTCTGAAATTCCACATATGAGTGAAATCATGTGGTATTTGTCTTTCTCTGACTTATTTTGCTTATCATAATACTCCCTAGCTCCATCCACACCATTGCAAATGGAAAGATTTCATTCTTTTCTATGGCTAAGTAATATTCCATCATATACATATACCACATCTTTATCCATTCATCAATTGATGGATACTTGGTCTGTTTACTTAACATGGCAATTGTAGATAATGCTACTATAAATATTGGGTTGCAAGTAATCCCTTTGAATTAGTATTTTTGTAATCTTTAGGTAAATACTTAGTAGTGCAATTGCTGGATAGTTCTATTTTTAACTTTTTTTTTAAAGATTTTATTTACTGATTTGACAGAGAGAGACACAGTGAGAGAGGGAACACAAGGAGGGGGAGAGGGAGAGGGAGAAGCAGGCTTCCCACTGAGCAGGGAACCCGATGTGGGGCTCCATCCCAGGACCCTGGGATCATGACCTGAGCCAAAAGCAGATGCTTAATGACTGAACCACCCAGGTGCCCCTATTTTTAACTTTTTGAGGAACCTCCATACTGTTTTCCAGAGTGGCTGCATCAGTTTGTAGTCCCACAGTAGCATAGGAGAATTCCCCTTTCTCCACATCCTTGCCAACACCTTTTGTTTCTTGTGCTGTAGATTTTAGTGATCCGGACAGGTATGAGATGATATCTCACTGTAGTTTAGATTTGCATTTCCCTGGTGATGAGTGATGTTGAACATCTTTTCATGTGTCTGTTGGCCATCTGTATGTCTATTGTTAAGATGTCTCTACTACTGGAAACAATCTACAAATTTAATATAATCCTTATCAAATTACCAACAGCATTTCTCTCAGAGCTAGAACAAACAATCCTAAAATTTCTATGGAATCACAAAACACCCTGGATAGCCAAAGCAATCATGAAAAAAAAAAAAAAAAAAAAAAAAAACAAAGCTGGAGGCATCATGATTCCAGACTTCAAGGTCTAATACAAAGCTATAGTAATCAAGACAGCATGGTACTAGTACAGAAATAGGCACATAGATCAATGGAACAGAATAGAACACCCAGAAATGAACCCACAATTATATGGCAAATTAATCTTCAACAAATCAGAAAAGAATATCCAATGGAAAAAAAGACCGTCTCCAACAAATGGTGTTGGGAAAACTGGATAGCAACATGCAAAAGAATGAAATTGGACCACTTTCTTACACCAAACACAAAAATAAATTAAAAATGGATTAAAGACCTAAATGTGAGACCTGAAACCATAAAAATCCTAGAGGAGAACACAAGTAGTAGCCTTTTTGACATTAACCATAGCAACTTCTTTCTAGATATGTCTCCTAAGGCAAGGGAAACAAAGGCAAAAATAAACTATTGGGACTACATCAAAATAAAAAGCTCTGCACAATGAAAGAAACAATCAACAAAACTAAAATGCAGCCTACTGAATGGGAGAAGATATTTGCAAATGATATATCTGATAAAGGGTTAGTATCCAAACTATATGAAGAACTTACTTAACTCAACACCCAAAACCTGAACAATCCAACTGAAACATGCAGAAGACATAACAGACATTTTTCCAGTGGAGCAACTTATTTAAAGTACTGAAAGGAAACAAACATCTGTCAACCTACACCCGCTGTATAGGGTACATCTAGGTTACATCTGTCAGTTCTATACTTAATGAAATTAAGAGTAAAAAAATGAAAATGAAACTAAACATTTTCACACATACAATAACTGTAAGAATTCATTATTAGGGCGCCTGGGTGGCTCAGTCGTTAAGCGTCTGCCTTCAGCTCAGGTCATGATCCTGGGGTCCTGGGATCGAGTCCCACATCGGGCTCCCTGCTCCATGGGAGGCCTGCTTCTCCCTCTCCCACTCCCCCTGCTTGTGTTCCCTCTCTCGCTTTGTCTCTCTCTGTCAAATAAATAAATAAAATCTTTAAAAAAAAAAGAATTCATTATTAACACACCTGCACTATGAAAAATTTCAAAAGAAATCTCTCAAGCAAGAGGAAAATGACATTAGATGGAAATATGGATCTACACAGATGAATAAAGAGAACCAGAAATGGTAACTACTTGTGTAAACACAAAATATTTTTAAATTATCTAATAACTTTAAAAGTTAATTGAAATTGAAAAAGAACAAGAATTTATGTGCAGCTTAAAATACATAATAAGAATCACATAAAGGCAGGAGGAATGAAGTCAAAGTATACTATTATAAGTTTCTTATACTACACGTTAAGAATGATAACAGAACTTGAAGTTAGACTGTGATACAAAAAACCCTAAAACAACCATTAAAATAGCAAAATAAAGCTATTTTTATAAGCCAACAAGTGTAATGAAAGTAAATCACAAAAATCAATATAAAAGAAAGCAGAAAAAAGAGGATAAAAAGGGGACAAAGAACAGATGGGAATTAAATCTAATTGGTAATCACATTAATTGTAAAGATTTAACCTATTTGAATTAAAAGTCAGAATTTGTCAGATTAGATAAAAATGCAAGACCCTACTAACCATACATTTCCTATAAGAAACACACTATAAATGTAAAAAAAAACAAAAAGGGAAAGTTAAAAGGATGGAACAGGATGTATAATGCTAATACTAATTAAAAGAATGTTTGAGTAACTATATTAATTAATAATCAACAAAGTGGATTTCAGGACAAAAAAATTACAAAGATTAAATAAGTAATTTCATAATGATAAAGGATGAAGAGATTGTCAAGAGAACATCATGAAGATAGAACAGTCATAAATGTTTATGTACCTAATAACAGGAATCCAAGTTACAGGAGACAAAAACTGATATAACTCCAAGGAAAAATTAACAAAACCAAAATGTAGTCAGAGATTTACTTACCATTCTCTTAATAACTTACATAATAAATTGTTAGATAATCAGCAAGGATATAGTAGGTCTGAACAACACTAGCAACTTGACCTAATTGATATTTATAGAACATTCCATTTCACTCAATAGCAACAGAACATACATTCTCATCAAAGGTACATAGAACATTTAGCAGAAAGACCACATACTAGGCCATAAAATAAGTCCATAAAACTTAAATGGACTCAGTCATACTAAGTATTTTCTCTGGCCACAAGGGAATTAAATTAGAAGCCATGAAAAAGAGGATGAGTAATATACTGTAAACCAATTTCTAGGCACCTGGAATGAGAGAAAAAATCATGGATACTAATCACACAAAATTGCATATGAAACTATGGTGATCTTTCTTGGGTCCATAAATTAGCTTAGTGTGTATTCCTGTTCACATATTCCTTGCCCTGGAATTATGTAGTAAATCATGCATGGAATAAATGTAGTTTCTTTTCCCAATATCTTTGTTCAAAAGAATTTAGAGTATATAAGTGGGTTAAATTTCATCTTAATATATAGATGGAAAATATACAAAATGAGAGTTAAAAGAAGGGGTCATGGGAAGGGGCACTTTTCCCTCCATAACCATATCACTGATTTCAATAAGAATAAAAAATCCTTGAACCAAGTCAGTAAAAACAATGTTGTAACAATACTTCACATACAGAAACTGAATGCCACAGAAGTAAACCATTACAAGTGAGTGTGGGGTAAAGGAATCCCAAACTCTGAAGCACAACTAAAAACACAAGATCATCAACAATAGCGATACACCATTTTTCATTTCATTTATTTCAATCACAAGGGAAATTACTATTTCAGAGCTTAAAGGCAAAGAAACAACTTGGCTTGCCTCCTCCCTGGAACACAGCTAGTTAAATATCAGATCATTCTGAATACCCAAGAAATTGATCTGAGGATGACAGAACAAACTAAACAACTAGAGATAGAGAAGAGGCCACATGGTGGAAGACAGGAGGTATGAGATGTGGACTGATAGAGAAACGGAACATTGGTGCTGTGGAGGGGAGGAAGTCCTGGTCACAGAGAGAGGAGAGAGAAAGAGACAAACGGGATTACACAAGGAAAACACTTCCCCAAAGTCATTGACTGGGAAAATGAGAGGGGCTGATTTTCATTTTTACAACCAGCAGGTCTCAAAGACTGGAGATTTAGAGGTCCTTGGCTTGGCTGGTGTGGAGCTCTGAGGGTGTTGCACTGTTCCTGTGGAGAAGGAAGGCAGAGAACCCGGGAGCAGATGGTTTGATCTGAGGATCCCCTGGGACACACAGGAGAGGTGGTTCTCCCTTCTTGGAGTGCATCTGAGAGAGGTAGCATTGCCATTCCAGGGACAAAAGAGCCACCAGGCACCATTTCTTTCACCTGCCCCTTAGCATAAACTAACATCAGTAAGCAACACAGTGTCAATATGGGCTGCCTAAACCATTTACAACAAGCCCCACGCCCTGTGCTTTCCTGGTGTTGCTTTTTCCAGTTAATATACCTAAGAACCAGAAAGTGGGTACCTTCCCCCAGAAGACCAGAACAAGCCCCCCCACACACACACACACAAACACTGCATCTATTCATCATATAGTTCTAAAAAGTTTCAGCTATAGTGGAAATAGCATCAGGTCTCTTTTTTTTTTTCTTATGTTATCTTAATCACCATACATTACATCATTAGATTTTGATGTAGTGTTCCATGATTCATTGTTTGCGTATAACACCCAGTGCTCCATTCAGTACATGCCCTCTTTAATACTCATCACCAGGCTAACCCATTCCCCCACCCCCTCCCCTCTAGAACCCTCAGTTTGTTTCTCAGAGTCCATAGTCTCTCATGATTTGTCTCCCCAACCGATTCCCCCCCTTCATTTTTCCCAATCTAATATCTTTTTTTTTTTAAGATTTTTTATTTATTTATTTATTTGAGAGAGAGAGAGCACATGAGAGGGGGGAGGGTCAGAGGGAGAAGCAGGCTCCCCGCCGAGCAGGGAGCCCGATGCGGGACTCGATCCAGGGACTCCAGGATCATGACCTGAGCCGAAGGCAGTCGCTTAACCAACTGAGCCACCCAGGCGGCCCCCAATCTAATATCTTCATCTTTTTTTTTTTAATACGTATTGTATTATTTGTTTCCAAGGTACAGGTCTGTGATTCAACAGTTTTACACAACTCACAGCACTCACCATAGCACAAACCCTACCCATTGACTATCACCCAGCAAAAAACCCCTCCCACCCCCCACCACTCAGGCAACCTTCAGTTTGTTTCCTGAGATTAAGAATTCCTCATATCAGTGAGATCATATGATACATGTCTTTTTCTGATTGATTTATTTCACTCAGCATAATACCCTCCAATTCCATCCACGTCATTGCAAATGGCAAGATTTCATTCTTTTTGATGGCTGCATAATTGTATATATATATACCACTTCTTCTTTATCCATTCATCTGTTGATGGACATCTTGGCGCTTTCTATACTTTGGCTATTGTGGACATTGTTGCTATACACATTGGGGTGCACGTACCCCTTCACATCCCTACATTTGTATCTTTGGGGTAAATACCCAGTAGGGCAATTGTTGGGTTGTAGGGTACCTCTATTTTCAACTTTTTGAGGAACCTCCATACTGTTTTCCAGAGTGGCTGCACCAGCTTGCATTCCCACCACCAGTGTAGGAGGGTTCCCCTTTCTCTGCATCCCTGCCATCTGTCGTTTCCTGACTTGTTAATTTTAGCCATTCTGACTGGTGTGAGGTGGTATCTCATTGAGGTATTGATTTGGATTTCCCTGAGGCTGAGCGATGTTCAGCACTTCTTCATGTGTCTGTTGGCCATTTGGATGTCTTCTTTGGAAAAAATATCTGTTCATGTCTTCTGCACTTTCTTGATTGGATCATTTGTTCTTTGGGTGTTGAGTTTGATAAGTTCTTTATAGATTTTGGATACTAGCCCTTTATCTGATATGTCATTTGCAAATATCTTCTCCCATTCTGTCGGTTGTCTTTTGGTTTTGTTGACTGTTTCTTTTGCTTTGCAAGAGCTTTTTATCTGGATGAAGTCCCAATAATTCATTTCTGCCCTTACTTCCCTTGCCTTTGATGATGTTTCTAGGAAGAATTTGCTGTGGCTGAGGTCGAAGAGGTTGCTGCCTGTGTTCTCCTTTAGGTTTTGATGGACTCCTGTCTCACATTGAGGTCTTTCAACCATTTGGAGTCTATTTTTGTGTGTGGTGTAAGGAAATGGTTCAGTTTCATTCTTCTGATGTGGCTGTCCAATTTTCCCAACACCATTTGTTGAAGAAACTGTCTTTTTTCCATTGGACATTCTTTCCTGCTTTGTCGAAGATAGGTTGACCATAGAGTTGAGGGTCCATTTCTGGGCTCTCTCTTCTGTTCCATTGATCTATGTGTCTGTTTTTGTGCCAGAACCATACTGTCTTGATGATGGCAGCTTTGTAATAGAGTCTGAAGTCCGGAATTGTGATGCCACTAGCTTTGCTTTTATTTTTTAACGTTCCTCTGGCTATTTGAGGTCTTTTCTGGTTCCATACAAATTTTAGGATTATTTGCTTCATTTCTTTGAAAAAAGTGGATGGTATTATGATAGGGATTGCATTGAATGTGTAGATTGCTCTAGGTAGCATTGACATCTTCACAATATTTGTTCTTCCAATCTATGAGCATGGAACGTTTTTCCATTTCTTTGTGTCTTCCTCAATTTCTTTCATGAGTATTTTATAATTTTCTGAGCACAGATTCTTTGCCTCTTTGGTTAGATTTATTTCTGGGTATCTTATGGTTTCGGGTGCAATTGTAAATGGGATTGACTCCTTAATTTCTCTTTCTTCTGTTTTGTTGTTGGTGTATAGGAATGCCACTGATTTCTTTGCATTGATTTTATATCCTGTCACTTTACTGAATTCCTGTATGAGTTCTAGCAGTTTTGGGGTGGAGTCTTTTGAGTTTTCCACATAAAGTATATCATCTGCAAAGAGTGAAAGTTTGACTACTTCTTTGCCAATTCGGATGCTTTTTATTTCTTTTTATTGTCTGATTGCTGTGGCTAGGACTTCTAATACTATGTTGAATAGCGGTGGTGATAGTTGACATCCCTGCCGCGTTCCTGACCTTAGGGGGAAAGCTCTCCATTTTTCCTCATTGAGAATTATATTTGCTGTGGGTTTTTCATAGATGGCTTTTATGATATTGAGGTATCTACCTACCCTGTATCCCTATACTCTGAGGAGTTTTGATCAAGAAAGGATGCTATACTTTGTCAAATGCTTTTTCTGCATCTATTGAGAGGATCATATGGTTCTTGTTCTTTCCTTTATTAATGTATTGTATCACACTGATTGTTTTGTGGATATTAAACCAAACTTGCAGCCCAGGGATAAATCCCACTTGGTCGTGGTGAATAATCCTTTTAATGTACTGTTGGATCCTATTGGCTAGTATTTTGGTGAGAATTTTTGCATCCATGTTCATCAAGGATATTGGTCTGTAATTCACCTTTTTGATGGAGTCTTTGTCTGGTTTTGGGATCAAGATAATGGTAGCCTCATAAAATGAGTTTGGAAGTTTTCCTTCCATCTCTATTTTTTGGAACAGTTTCAGAAGAATAGGTATTAATTCTTCTTTGAATGCTTGGTAGAATTCCCCTGGAATGCCATCTGGCCCTGGGCTTTTGTTTCTTTGGGAGATTTTTGATGACTGCTTCAATTTCCTTAGTGGTTATAAGTCTGTTCAGGTTCTCTGTTTCTTCCTGGTTCAGTTTTGGTAGTTGATACATGTCTAGGAATGCATCCATTTCTTCCAGATTATCTAATTTGCTGGCATAGAGTTGCTCATAACATGTTCTTATAATTGTTTTTATTTCTTTGGTGTTGGTTGTGATCTCTCCTCTTTTGTTCATTATTTTATTTATTTGGGTCATTTATCTTTTCTTTTCTATAAGTCTGACTGGGGGTTTATCAATCTTGTTAATTCTTTCAAAGAACCAGAAGCTAGTTTCGTTGATCTGTTCTAATGTTCTTTTGGTTTCTATTTCATGGATTTCTGCTCTAATCTTTATTATTTCTCTTCTCCTGCTGGGTTTAGGCTTTATTTGCTGTTCTTTCTCCAGCTTCTTTAGGTGTAGGGTCAGGTTGTGTATTTGAGACCTTTCTCGTTTCTTGAGAAAGGCTTGTATTGCTATATACTTTTAGGACTGCCTTTGCTGCATCCCAAAGATTTTGAACAGTTTTGTTTTCATTTTCATTTGTCTCCATGAATTTTTTAAATTCTTCTTTAATTTCCTGGTTGACCCATTCATTCTCTAGTAGGATGCTCTTTAACCTCTATGTATTTGAGTTCTTTCCGACTTTCCTCTTGTGATTGAGTTCTAGTTTCAAATTGCTGTCATCTGAAAATATGCGGGGAATGATCCTAATCTTTTGGTACTGGTTGAGACCTGATTTCTGACCTAGGATGTGGTCTATTCTGGAGAATGTTCCATGGGCACTAGAGAAGAATGTGTATTCTGTTGCTTTGGGATGGAATGTTCTGAATATATCTGTGAAGTCCATTTGGTCCAGTGTGTCATTTAAAGTCTTTATTTCCTTGTTGATCTTTTGCTTAGATGATCTCTCCATTTCAGTGAGGGGGTGTTAATATCACCCACTATTATTGTATTGTTGTTGATGTGTTTCTTTGCTTTTGTTATTAATTGCCTTATATAATTGTCTGCTCCCATGTTTAGGGCATAGATATTTACAATTGTTAGATCTTCTTGTTGGACAGACCCTTTAAGTACATATACTGTCCTTCTTCATCTCTTATTACAGTCTTTTGTTTAAAATCTAATTTGTCTGATAAAAGGATTGTCACCCCAGCTTTCTTTTGGTGTCCGTTAGCAGGGCAAATGATTTTCCACCCCCTCACTTTCAATCTGGATGTGTCTTTGGGTCTAAAGTGAGTCTCTTGCAGGCAGCATATCGATGGGTCTTGTTTTTTTATCTAATCTGATACCCTGTGTCTTTTGATTGGGTCATTTAGCCCATTTACATTCAGGGTAACTATTGAAAGATATGAATTTAGTGCCATTGTATTGCCTGTAAGGTGACTGTTACTGTGTATTGTATGTGTTTCTTTCTGGTCTCTGTTACTTTTACAGTCTCTCTTTGCTTAGAGGACCCCTTTCAATATTTCTTGTATAGCTGGTTTCGTGTTTGCAAATTCCTTTAGTTTTTGTTTGTCCTGAAAGCTTTTTATCTCTCCTTCTACTTTCAGTGAAAGCCTAGCTGGATATAATATTCTTGTCTGCATATTTTTCTCATTTAGTGCTCTGAATATATCATGCCAGTCCTTTCTGGCCTGCCAGGTCTCTGTGGATAGGTCTGTGGCCAATCTAGCGTTTCTACCATTGTAGGTTACAGATCTCTTCTCCCGAGCTTTCAGGATTTTCTCTTTGTCTATGAGACTCGTAAGTTTGACTGTTAGGTGTCGGGGTGTTGACCTATTTTTATTGGTTTTGAGAGGGGTGTTCTCTGTGCTTCCTGGATTTTGATGCCTGTTTCCTTCCCCAAATTAGGGAAGTTCTCTGCTATAATTTGCTCCAATATACCTTCTGCCCCTCTCTCTTTCTTCTTCTTCTGGGATCCCAATTATTCTAATGTTGTTTTGTCTTATGGTATCACTTATCTCTAGAATTCTGCCCTCGTGATCCAGTAGTTGTTTATCTCTCTTTTTCTCAGCTTCTTTATTTTCCATCATTTGGTCTTCTATATCACTAATTCTCTCTTCTGCCACATTTATCCTAGCAGTTAGAGCCTCCATTTTTTATTGCGCCTCATTAATAGCCTTTTTGATTTTGACTTGGTTAGATTTTAGTTTTTTTTATTTCTCCAGAAAGGGTTTCTCTAACATTCTCCATGCTTTTCTCAAGCCCAGCTAGTATCTTTAAAATCATCATTCTGACCTCTTGTTCTGACATCGTACTAATGTCCGTATTGGTTAGGTCCCTGGCAGTTGGTACTGCCTCTTTTTCTTTTATTTGAGGTGATTTTTTCCATCTTGTCATTTTGTCCAGGGAGAATAGGTGAATGAGAGAACAAAATACTAACAGGGTAACAATGACCCCAGCAAAATATACACTAAACAAATCAGAAGAGACCTGATACCAGGGGAAAAGAAAGGGAGACAAAGAAAAGAGAAAGAAAAGAAAAAGAAAAAGAAAAAGATAAAACAAACAAAACCAGAATATGATCAAATATGATCAGGCTGGTGCATAGATCAGTGCCACACACTAGATTTTGGGCATATTTTGGTCTGTTAGAAAAAAGTCCCTCCCAAAATTTTAAAGAAATAAAAACTTATATATGTACAAAAATAAGGGTAAATATGATGAAGAGATGGAATATGACTGTAAAGATGAAAATTGTAAAATATTTTATAAAAGGAATTGCTAAGTTGGTTGAAAAAAGAAGAGGATTTAAAAAAAAAGAGAATGTGATTAGGCAGGAGACTAGAACAAAGCCATACTCTAGAGATTTAGGGTATATTTTGTTCTGTTAGAAAAAACTGTATCCCCAGTTTTTTTTTTTAAGATTTTATTTATTTATTTGAGAGAGAGAGAATGAGAGAGAGCAAGCACATGAGAGGGGGGAGGGTCAGAGGGAGAAGCAGACTCCCTGCCGAGCAGGGAGTCCAATGCAGGACTCGATCCAGGGACTCCAGGATAATGACCTGAGCCGAAGGCAGTCACTTAACCAACTGAGCCACCCAGGTGCCCGTATCCCAAAATTTTAAAGAGAGAACAACTTATATATATATAACCAAAAATAAGGTTAACTACTATGAAGGGACAGAATATGCCTCTAAAAATGAAAAATAAAAAAAGATTTTTTTTTAAAAAAGGGATTGATAAGATATTGGTTGAAAACGGGAAAAAGAAAAATTCAAAAAAAATGAAAAAAAAAACATAAAAAAATTAACTTTGAAAGACTACAGAATCATGGGAAAAAGCCATGAATTCTATGTACAGTATTTCCCTAGTGCTGGAGTTCTGCCATTCTCATTGATCAGTAAACTTGGTCTTGGCTGGCTGTTCTTGCTGATTTTCTGGGGGAGGGGCCTGTTGCAGTTGTTCTCAAATGTCTTTGCCGGAAGCGTAATTGCCCCACCCTTGCTGGAGCCAGGCTACGTAATCTGTTCGGGTTTGCTCTCAGGAGTTTTTGTTCCCTGCAAGCTTTCCCTACAGCTTTGGAGGATGAGAGTGAAAATGGTGGCTTCCCAATCTCTGCCCCAGAGGAGCTGAGAACTAGGGGTCCCACTCCTCAGTGAGCCCCAGAGAAAAGCAGTCAATCATTTCTGTCTCCCTTGTCTCTGGCCTCACTCCATGCTCACCCTGCCTGTGACCGAGCATTTCTATCTCTGGCACACAACACTGTGTGGGGTCTCCAAACCCAGCAGGTTCCAGCGGTGTGCTCCTGCACTGCTCCTCCAGGGGGAGGTAGGGGAATCTCCCCAGATCTGATGCTTGTTGGGTCCTTGCTGGAGGAGCAGTGGCCCAACTGTGCTGTGGATCATGGTTTATGGCAACCCTGAGCTGAGAGCCCACTCTTTGGCTCCGTCTCTGCAACTGGCTTCCTTTCTCTGATACCAGGGAGCTCTGCCACACTCAGGCCCCCCAGTCTTTCTGTGACCCTTAGGGTCCTGAGACACACTGTCCCAGTGAGGGTCTACCCCCTACTTAGCCACTGGAGCAACATCCCTCAGCAGAGCTGACTTTTAAAATTTCCAATTTTGTGTTCTGCTGCTCTATCACTTGCCAGTAGCAGCTGACAGAGGCCCTTTCCCCCACCATCTATCTTCCCAAATATCACCTCAGATTCACTTCTCCACATGTCCTACCTTCCAGAAAGTGGTCAATTTTCTGCTCAGAGAGTTGCTGCTCTTCTTTTCTTTGATCTCCTGTTGAGTTCATAGGTGTTCAGAATGGTTTGATCCCTGTCTAGCTGAATTCCTGGCACCAGATGAAATTTAGGTCTCCTACTCCCCTGCCATCTTGCTCCTCCCCCACAGTAGGTCTCTTTTAACAAGCAGACCAGACCATGCCTAGTTAAACCTCACCACATTCTGGCCAAGGTCCAAATACTCCCCCACTATAGGCAACGAGAAATTCTGCAGAGGACTGACCTAAGGGAAAGAGCAGCAAAAACAGCAGCAGAGTTCACACAACGTATGCCAGAGACACTTCCTGAAGTGTCAGGCCATGGACATTATATGACCTCTTCTTCATAAAGCCCCTACTCTCAAGAGGAAGAAACATAACAGGCTTTCCTAATACACAGAAGAAGATAGACCCTTGACAAAATACCAAGACAGAGGAATTCATCCCAAAAGAAAGAATAATAAAAGGTTACAGCCAAGAATCTAATTGAAACAGATATAAGTAATATGCATGATCCAGAATTTGAAGCAACAATCATAAGGATGCCAGCTGGGCTTGACAAAAACATAGAAGACACCAGGGAGTCCCTTATCACAGAGATAAGAGACCTAAAAACTAGACAGGGAAAATGAAAATTACCATAACTGAGATTCAAAACTGACTGGATGTAATGACCAAAAAGATGGAAGAAACAGAGAAACCAACAAGTGATATAGAAGCTAAAATTACAGAAAATAATAAAGCTGAAAAGAAGAGGAAAAGAAAAATATTAGATCACAAATGTACACTTAGGGAACTCATTTACTCCATAAAGTATAATAATATTCATGTCATACGAGACTCAGAAGCAGAAAAGAGGGAAAAGGGGTCAGAAGGTTTATTTGAGGAAATCATAGCTGAAAACTTCCCTAATCTGGGGATGGAAACAGACATCCAGATCCAGAAGGCACAGAGAACTCCCATCAAAATCAACAAAACAGGACAACACCAAGACATGTCATAGTTAAATTTATTTTTCTTTTTTTTTTTTACTATGTTCAGTTAACCACTGTATAGTAGTACATCATTAGTTTTTGATGCAGTGTTCAGTGATTCATTAGTTGCATATAACACTCAGTGCTCATCACAACTCATGCCCTCCTTAAATTTAAAACAATATAAAGAAAAATTCATAAAAACAGCAAGACAAAAGAAGTCCCTAACCACAAGGGAAGACAGATAAGTTTAACAGCAGATGACTCCACAGAAACTTAGCAAACAAGAAGAGGGTGGCATGGTATATTCAATGTGCTGAATGGGAAAAATCTGCAGCTGAGAATACTCTAGCCAGCAAAGCTATAATTCAGAATGGAAGGAGAGATAAAGATTTTCCCAAACAAAGAAAAACTAAAGTAGTCCATAGCCCTGCAATAAATATTAAAGGGGACTCTTTGAGTTGGAAAGACCAAAAGTCACAAAGACTAGAAAGGAAGAGAAAATCTCCAGAAACAAGGACAAAACAACTAATAAAATGGCACTAAATTAATATCTATCAATAATTACTCTGAATGTAAATGGATGAAATATTCCAATAAAAAGACATAGGGTGTCAGAATGGATAGAAAAATAAGACCCATCTTATGCTGCCTACAGGAGACTCATTTTAGACCCAAAGACACTTGCAGATTGAAACTGAGGAGATGGAGAAACATTTATCATGCAAATGGATGTCAAAAGAAAGAGTAGTAAAACTTTTGTCAGAAAAAATAGATTTTAAACCAAAGACTACAATAAGAGATGGAGAACGTTACTATATCATAATAAAAGGGAGTATGCAACAAGACGATCTAACAATTGTAAATATTTATGCCCCTAACACGGGAGCACCCAAGTATATAAAACAATTAGGAACAAACAAACATAAAAGAATTCATAGATAATAATACAATAATAGTAGGGAACTTTAACATCCCACTTACATCAATGGACAGATCATCTAAGCATAAAATCAACAAGGACACAATGGCTTTGGATGACACATTGGACCAGATGGATTTCACAGATATATTCAGAACCATTCATTTTAAAGCACCAGAATATACATTATTTTCAAGTGCACATGGGACTTTCTCCAGAATAGATCACATACTGGGTCACAAATCAGGCCTCAGCAAATACAAAAAGATTGAGATCATACCATGCATATTTTCCAACCATAACACTATGAAATTTGAAGTCAACCACAAGAAAAAAATTGGAAAAAACACAAATACATGGAGGTTAAAGAACATCCTACTAAAGAATGAACAGGTCAACCAAGAAATCAAAGAAGAAATTTTTAAAAAATACATGGAAAAAAATGAAAATGCAAACACAATCTTTGAAAACTTTGGGGATGCAACAAAAGTGGTCCTAAGAGTGCAACCCTGTCAGGACCCCTCTCACTCTGGAGAGCTTTTTCTACATCTTCACTTAATAAACTTCTATGACTTTACTCACTCTCCATTGTCTGCAAGATTCATTCTTCAACTCCGTGAGACAAGAACCTCACTCTCCCACATCATTTTGGTGCCGAAACCCAGGATCACTTCCACTGAAGGAGTTCCCAGCAGCCTCACCAGGTGAGTCAAGAATGTCACTTCCTGGCAGGTGCAGAAACCTCAGGATACTTTGGGGACCTCAGTGAAGAGGAATCCACCGAAATCTACAGGTATTGCAGGTATGTATGATGGCAAGTACTTGGTTTGGCTTATGGCCTGGAGAGACTACTAAGAGTTCAACCTAGAGATTCCTTATAAAAGTTCCAGCAAAGCAAATTCTAAAAGATGATACAATCAATCATTTTTCTTACTGAGCTTATGTAAATAATTATGTCATTTGTTAAAACTGGATTTGTTTTTCAAACAAATTAGTCTTATTTGCCTATCTCTGGAAATGAAGGTTATTATAGAGAGAAATTATGTTTCAATAACACACTTTTGTGGATGCTAAATTTTAGTTCTGATTGTCTTTGAATGTTGTTTGCCTAAGCTAGACAACTTGAGGTAAACACAATAGCTCATGTATAGACAATCTCCTTGTTTGTTATTGTGTGGGGTAACAGGACCCCATGAGCACATGATTACTTGAACAACTGGAAAACGGGATAGATTTCCCCAACAATTGTATAACTCAGCTATCACCTTGACCAATTCTACGTGGCTGGGATGACAAAATTGCTCTTTAAAAGCCAGAGCATACCCCATGGAGATAATGGATGGCCCTACTTTCTTTATGATTAGATTGGATGATGCCCTTGGGGGGGGCACTTATGTCCTGAGACAAGTCTTCTCTCATTTGCCAGTGATTCCTTGGATCAATTAGGATATTGTTAAGACTGGACCTCAAACAAAAAGGGCTTCTTGATGGTTTCATCTCTGATAGTCTTTTATCCTAGAAGCCACCTCGACTGACCCACAATTGCAAAGTCTTTAACCAAGCATCCAACAGCCCTCATGGTAAAAAGAGCCTAAAAGCTCACTATGGGACTTCCAGGACTTACTTTAGGACTGCAATATAAAATAGGCAAAACAGTATGCTTGTTCAGCAGGGCTCTAAATGATACTTCCCAGGCACTGGATGCACTCGACCAAGAATTAAATGAAGTCAGAGAAGGAATTCTTGAGACTGTCAACTACTGCTACACCCTTTGGGGTGTGAAAAATTTCCTCACATGTGTTGTTTTAACATTACAGTTAACTTCTGCAAGGTGTCCCAATTAATGGGAGACATTTGTAATCAGTTAAATAAGATCAAGATATCCACTGATCCATTTGACAAAATTGGTAATTGGGGATCTTATCTAAAGGATGTGATCATAATTTTGGGCCTAATACTTGTTTTATGTTCATGCTTTTGCATGTGCTGATGCATGTACCATTTGCTGCCCATCATGACTTGCTGGAGCCATACCACAAGCCCCTGGACTGACCCCTGGATACATTCTAACTGCCACACAGCCTGCCACCCCATTTCAGCAGGAAGCAAGCAGAGCAGTCATCATCCCATTCCTTAAAGATAGTTAGGGTTACTATTCCAGGGAGAGGAATGAGTAAGGGACAGGTGGGGCTAGGTAGGGAGAGATAGGGGGTTATGCAATCAGGCTCACAGAAATCCCAAAAATGTGAAGGTGTAGGAAAACCAGAGATAAGGGAATAAACCAGACCACCCTGCCCTAGCACCACCCTGCCCTAGGCATGGGGGGTGAATGTCTTCTATGATAATCACCCATGACCAACAAAGAATAACCAGACCCTAAAAAGGAAGTAAGCCATTGACGGTGGTATTATCTCTAGTCCTTGTTCAATGCTGGTATCAGTAGAAATGTTAAAAGGATTTAAGTTCCCTGGTTAACTTTCTATAAAAGACCAACCCTAAAGGCCCTCATTGGCAACCCTGTTGAGAACCCTCTCACTCTGAGAGCTTTTTCTATATCTTCACTTAATAAACTTCTATCGCTTTACTCAAAAGAAGAAGAAGAAGAAGAAGAAGAAGAAGAAGAAGAAGAAGAAGAAAGAAAGAAGAAAGAAGAAAGAAGAAAGAAGAAAGAAGAAAGAAGAAAGAAGAAAAAGAAGAAGAAGAAGAAGAAGAAGAAAAGAAGGAGAAGAAGAAGAAAGAAGAAGAAGAAGAAGAAGAAGAAGGAAGTATATAGCAGTACAGGTCTATCTCAAGAAGCAAGAAAAATCTCAAATATGCAACCTAACCTTACACCTAAAGAAACAAGAAAAAGAACAACAAATGAAACCTAAATCCAGCAGAAGAAGGGAAATAATAAAGATCACAGTAGAAATAAATGATATAGAAACAAAACAAAACAAAAAACAATGGAACAGATCAAAGAAACCAGGAGCTGGTTCTTTAAAAAAATAATAATAATAAAATTGATAAACCCCTAGCCAGACTTATCAAAAATAAAAGGGAAGGGACCAAAATAAATAAAATCGTAAATGGGAGAGGAGAGATCACAACCAACATCAGAGAAATACAATTATAAGAGAATATTATGAAAAATTTTATGCCAATGCATTGGGCAATCTGGAAGAAATGGATGAATTCCTAGAAACATATAAACTACCAAAACTGAAAAAGAAGAAATAGAAAATTTGAACAGACTGATAACCAGCAAAGAAATTCAATCAGTAATAATAAAAAAAAAAAATCTCCCAACAAACAAAAGTTCAGGGTCATATGGCTTCACAGGGGAATTCTATCAGTCATTTAAAGAAGAGTTAATACCTATTCTCAAACTGTTCCAAAAACTAGAAATGGAAAGAAAACTTCCAACTCATTCTTTGAGGTCAGCATTACCTTCATCCCAAAACTAAGGATTCCACTAACAAAGAGAACTATAGGCTAATATCCCTGATGAACATGGATGCAAAAATTCTCAACAAAATACTAGAAAATTGAATCCAACAGTACATTAAAAGCACCATTCACCATGATCAAATGGGATTTATTTCTGAGTTGCAAGGTTTGTTCAATATTCACAAATCAAACAATGTGATACAGCAACCATATTAATTAAAAAAAAGATAAGAACCATATGATCCTCTCAATAGATACAGAAAAAGAATTTGGCAAAATATAGCATCCATTCTTGGTAAAAACCCTCAATAAAGTAGGAATAGAGGGAACATACCTCAACATCATAAAGGCCATATAGGAAAGCCCAAGAGCTAATATCATCCTGGATGCCTTTTATTTCTTTTTGTTGTCTGATGGCTATGGCTAAAACTTCCAGGACTATGTTAAATTACTGTGTTGAGAGTGGACATCCATGTCTTGTTACTTGTTCCTTGTTCAGGTTAATTTCTGATGTATTTAGGATGATTTTATCCTAATGTTTGTGGGTCGAGATAAGCCTAAGGTCCTTTTAACTCCACTGCCACCTTCCCACAGCCATCTGTCCTTGGTTCTTAAAACATGGGGGAAATTTAGGCTTTGGAAACATTTACGTATTTAAGAAGTCTCAAAACAGACCAATCTGTAAACAGGAGTGATGTGTTTGAACTGTTGCATAGAAATTTGAAGGGCCTAACAACTTGTATTCACCCCTCTGTGGGAAACCTTTTAAATCTTGTTGAGGAATCTCTAAACCTTTACAGAGCAGATTGAAAGCTCATGTTCCAACACATCATATTTAATGGCCACATATTTTCCATTAAATAGGTCACTATTATTTATTTACCTTTAAATATCATATTATTACACATTTAGATTGTGTAGGTGGGCTTCATGTGGGTATGACTCATCCAGTCAGTGGAAGGCCTAAATAGAGAAAAGATTGACCTCCCCTGAGTAAGAAAAATTTCTGCCAGCAGACTGTCTTTGGACTCAGATTGCAATTCTTCCCTTAATCTCCAGCTTACTGACCTACCCCAACACGCCACCATAATCACCTGAGCCAATTTCTTAAAATAAATCTCTCCCAGGGCACCTGGGTGGCTCAGCTGGTTGAGCATATGCCTTTGGCATGGGTCATGATCCCCGGGTCCTAGTATCGAGTCCCCCTCCAGCTCCCTGCTCAACAATCTGCTTCTCCCTCTGCCCCCCCTCCTTCTCAAATAAATAAATAAATAAATAAAATCTTTAAAAAATTACATATATTGTTTATTGCAGGTCTCTGCTGGGGCACAAGCTCCATGAAGGCAGGGTGCTTGGCCTGCTTTGCCCACTACTGTATGTCCAGCACCTACACCTCTTTCTCTCTCTCTCTCTCTCATGAAAATGAACAAATAAAAAATCTTAAAAATTTTTAAAAAATAAGTCTCTCCCTATATATACGCACACAAACACTATTGGTTTTGTTTCTCTGGAGAACCCTGACTAATATAAATGCAATATGTTTTAAAGAATTACTTTTTTTCTAAAGAATTTATTTTCTTTGTATCCTCATCTAAATGTATAAGTGGCCACAGGAGATTTATCCCTTTTCATCATCATGCTTACCCACACACTATCCAGTTAAAACCTCCTGTGAGTCTCCTGAGAATTATTTCTAAAATACATCCTCTTTTCCATTATTATTACCAATTCTATAATTTACTCCATTATTGCTTCTCACCCAAACTGTGACAATAGCCTTATACCCATTCTTCCCTGTTTCTACTGTTGTCCAACACACAAATTCATTGTGTGCAATAGTGCCAGAGTGAAATTTCTAAAAGAAATCTGGACATGTTATTACTTAAAAATGTTTATGGCTCCGTATTTTTCTTATCTCCTTGGTATGTCTTAGAACACTGTTATTCTATGTGTAGTCCATGGGCTAGTGGCAATGTCATCACCTGGGAGCTTGTTAGAAACCTAAATGCACAATATTAAATCCCACCCTAGACCAACAGAATCAGAATCTGCATTTTTACAAGGTCTCCAGATAATTCTTATATACATTAAAACTTAAGTAGCACTTTAGAATATAGTTTCCCAAACTTGGTTAATCACTACAATAACTTGGAAACCAGCTTTGAAAAGATTCCTTTTATCCCAGATCTTTTGAATACAAATTTCCAGGACTAGGATCATGTAATCTGTATTTTTACAAAGCACAAGGAGATTTTTTTTTTTTTTTAATAATCAGCAAGTTTTGGGGTCCACTTATTACTAGAACTCTTCAATGGCTGTAATCAGATTTCTAACACTTCAGTTGCATCTTTTCATGCTTCCTTTGTTATCTCATTTTTTTTTCAGGTTTCTGTGATTTCTTTGTTTTTACATAATTATTTGGCTTGGTAGATCCGTCCCCCTTTTCTCACCAGGCAAAATCTCTTATTTATTACTTAAGGTCCAACTCAAATACTTTTAATGTGAAGCTTTTCCTAATTCTTCCAGAGAGAAAAACATTATTTCTTCTGTGTTTCTGGAAAACTTTATACAGCATTCCATTATAACATCTATTGCACTGTTATTGTTATTTATTTATATATCTTCTCCTCCACTGCAGGCTGTGAACTCCAATTTTTAGTCATTGGAACTTTATCAACTTCATATATCCTCTTGCTCAGGACCCTGGACACAAGAGATTCTTAGTACATAATTGATGAGTGCTTGTTGAATAGATGAATTAATACTCTATCATATTATATAAAGTAAGCAAAAAAATGCATTAGCCTTTTTTTTTTTTTTTTTTGAGAGAGAGAGAGCTTGAGCAGGGGAGAGGAGGGGCAGAGGGAGAGGGAAAAAGAGAATCTTAAGCAGCTCAGGCCCAGCACAGAGCCCAATGTGGGGCTCAATTTCACAACCCCAAGATCATGACATGAGCCAAAAATCAAGAATCAGACACTTAACAGACTGAGCCACCCAGGTACCCCCCCCAAATTCATTAGTCTTAATACATAAGTTTACAGTACTTAAAAAATAGCTATTTAATAGCATTTAAAACATGTAATATCATATGCAAATTTCATTTTTGAGCAATAAAATGTTAGAATTTCTGGACCAATTTCTTCCATTACATTTTTCTCACACTTAAATGATCTGGTGTTTCTATAAAAGCATATGCATTCATCTTTCTTACCCCTCAAGTTTGATTAATAGAGTATTCTTTGTGTTTACCAGGGAAGGCATTTAGCCAGAGGGACCCTCTCATCCCACTATATGATATTTTTGTATTCAGCTTTGAAAACCATGGAGCCAAATTTTATGTCACCCCAAACTTCTGAACTCATTTCTGTTTCATATTGCCATTACAGGGAACTTTTAAGCATTGTCTTGAATTGTCAAGGTAACCAGACATTCCCTTCAATAAGATAAAATATTTGAGGTTAGAGTTATAAATGTATATTGAGAGGGGTTGTCCTCAGAGATACCCTATCATTTACAAGATTTCAAATAACCCTGTAAAACATTTACTTCAGTCTTTACCATTCTCTATCCCCAAACTCTTTGAGTGGCCAATTAATACTGCCTCTACATATTCTATTGAAAAATATATATATAATGTGAGAGGGAAATTAAATTTAAGTAGCAGTTTTAAAGTTCAACTTAGTTCACTGGAGCATCAGAGTCCTTTTCATTATCTGACTCTCTCTTACTCTTTCCGGGCAACTACAATGATGTTGTCTCATATGCATATTAATGATGAACTGTTTCTGTGCTTTTCAAAGGAAGCTCTGGTCATAGTCTTCTTCCTTCACATTCCTCCCCACCCCACCCCCCGCCACACACACACCACCACCACCACCACCATCACCACCACAACTGTTTGCCTGTTAATTTTCCTTGGAGTTTTGCTGGAAGACACATATTTCATATTAGCACTCCAAATTCTGGAATTTTCCAATATATTTTGCTTTAAAGAAAATGAGAAAGGACAAGTTTGCCATACTAGACATCTACAATCAGAACCTGTACCATAAACTGTGTCAAAACACTTTCAAATTATAATTAGTCAATAAGGAAATCAAGGCAATACTTTTAAGGTGCTTTTGATTTAAAAAAAAAAAAAAAGATCATCAAAAAAAAAAAAAACACACACAAGTTCCTCTCTCACCCAAAAGAGTATAACATTTCTGCTTATTACAAATATGAATTATTCATTTGGCAGTTAGAGAAATATGAAGTTCTCAGAAATAGAGAAGTGCCAAGTTTGGGAGATGTTATGCCATGAAAGCATTACATTCTCTTTAAAAATTCAACAAATAATGATATTTCCCTATAATTTTTTAGTCAGAAGAAGTCACTGATAAAAATTAGAATTTATTAATTATTAATCAGGGGCTTTGGCATGGATGCAACATCATACATGTAGATGATATTTCAGGGAGAAAATAGATGCAATTTCAAGTACTAATATAAAAATAGAGTACAGAAAAATATTTAATTTTTTTAAAGATTTTATTTATTTATTCGACAGAGAGAGTGAGAGAGTACAATCAGGGGGAGCAGTAGAGGGAGAGGGAGAAGCAGGCTTCCCGCTGAGCAGGGAGCCCAATGCGGGGCTCGATCCCAGGACCCTGAGATCATGACCTGAGGCAAAGGCAGATGTTCAACCATCTGAGCCACCAGAGGCACTCCAAATGTTTAATTTTTTTTAAGGAAAGAAAAAATAGAGTTCATTTATTATGCTTAATTTTGTGTTCAGAGATCAAGATGTGGTCACCTGAAGCACTTTTATTTATAAAAAACTTGTATTTATTTACAAAGCTTTAATTCTTTAAAAGCTTTTTCTGAGTTTTAGGAGATTTAAATAAGTATAAGGTATAATTGCTACTTTCAAGAAGCTTAACATCTGTGTGATGAGATAAGGTACAAACAAGCAAGACATATGGGTCCCAAATCGGTGGTATAGAAAGCAATGCTCAATTAATCCAGAAGAGGTAGATATTACTATATGTTGATATTGTTGAAAGACTTTGTAGCAATAGTGTTTGTTCTGAGTATTGAAAAAGGGTTTGATTTTAGATAGGTGAAGAGGGAAAGAAGGAAATAAGTAAGAAGAGTGTGTTTATACCCTGTTGATTGTAAATCATTGACAGGAGCATAAGGATCCTATTTGGGATAGTAGAATACAGGATTGGAAAAGTATGCATAGGCTACAAAATGGAAGTCTTTGAATACCATCTCAAAGAGTTTGGATATTATATTCATGAAAGAGCTTTTAGTAAGAGATTGTTATAGATGGGGAGAAAAGGCTTTTAATGAATATGAAACAGACCATATTGTGAAGAATGGTTTTGAATGGGGAGATGAGAATTCTGAGCTAGAATCATAGATAGAATGTAAGAAAATCAATGAAGCAAGTTTAGTGATAGACATAATAGGGGACAAAGGAGACATAAATGCCATAAATTATTTCAAACTTTTAAGGCTGAATTACTAAAGGAGTGATGGTTTCATTGATTAGAAATAGAATTTTTTTACCCTAATATGAATTATTTCCATATCAATTCTACCAATCAGAAAGAATATACTTGGTGAATGTCACTGCAACAGGAATATTTCTATTTTTATTTTATTTTATTTTATTATGTTATGTTAGTCACCACACAATACATCATTAGTTTTTGATGTAGTGATCCATGATTCATTGTTTTCATATAACACCCAGTGCTCCAAGCAGTACGTGCCCTCCTTAATACCCATTACTGGGCAAACCCATCCCCCCACTCCCCTTTCCTCTAAAACCCTCAGTTTGTCTCTCAGAGTCCATAGTCTCTCATGGTTCATCTCTCCCTCTGATTCCCCCCCTTCATTTTTCCCTTCCTTCTCCTAATGTCCTCCATGTTATTCCTTATGTTCCACAAATAAGTGAAACCATATGATAATTGACTTTCTCTGCTTGACTTATTCCACTTAGCATAATCTCCTCCAGTCCCATCCATGTTGATGTAAAAGTTGAGTATTCATCCTTTCTGATGGCTGAGTAATATTCCATTGTATATATGGACCACATCTTCTTTATCCATTCATCTGTTGAAGGGCATCTCAGCTCTTTCCACAGTTTGGCTATTGCAGACATTGCTGCTGTGAACATTGGGGTGCATGTGGCCCTTCTTTTCACTACATCTGTATCTTTGGGGTAAATATCCAGGAGTGCAATTGCTGGGTCATAGGGGAGCTCTATTTTTAAATTTTTAAGGAACCTTCACACTGTTTTCCAAAGTGGCTGTGCCAACTTGCATTCCCACCAACAGTGTAAGAGGGTTCCCCTTTCTCCACAACCTCTCTAATATTTGTTATTTCTTGTCCTGTCCATTTTTGCCATTCTAACTGGTGTAAGGTGGTATCTCAATGTGGTTTTGATTTGGGTTTCCCTGATGGCTAATGATGATGAACATTTTTTCATGTGTCTGTTAGCCATTTGTATGTCTTCTTCAGAGAAGTGCCTTTTCATATCTTCTGCCCACATTTTGATTTGATTATGTGTTTTTTGGGTGTTGAGTTTGAGAAGTTCTTTATAGATCTTGGATACCAGCCCTTTATCTGTAGTGTCATTTGCAAATATCTTCTCCCATTCTGTGGGTTGCCTCTTTGTTTTGTTGACAGTTTCCTTTGCTGTGCAAAAGCTTTTTATCTTGATGAAGTCCCAAAAGCTCATTTTTGCTTTTGTTTCACTAGCTTTTGGAGATGTATCTTGAAAGAAGTTGCTGTGGGCGATGTCAAAGAGGTTACTGCCTACGTTCTCCTCTAGGACTTTGATAGATTCCTGTCTCACATTGAGGAATATTTCTAAATGACTGCCAATTGAAGAGTTGTAAAAATGTACATAAATCCAAAGGCTACTAATCAAACATCCATACTAGTTGTCTCATATCATGAAAATTACAGTTTCAAAAGGTATAATTGATATTTCCCCATGTGTCATCCGGTGCCCCTCTTCCCTACTGGCCACTCAATCCAGGCCAATTTTACAAACCAAAACCAGACCTGATAGTGCTCCATGATTTGATTGTAGAGATTCTTATCTGTCCTCCTCTCTCTTTCTTACCCTGTGACTCATCTATCAAAACGTAAATGTTTTGTGCTTCATTTAGCAGCCTTTCTTCAGATTTCTGTCAGTGAGAAGTTATATTATATTGTAAATAATTTCCAAAACTATATTCAGAAGTACAAACTATAGTGTCTTTTACTATTTATTTTAATTAGCGTTCATGGTCAAATAGGGTTTGGAAATACTACATATTCTAATTTCTTTAAGTATTACAATGTACATTAGATTACTAGAGAGTCTGAGAAGACCCCAAGGGAAAAGATTGTTTAATTTTATCTAAATTATTGTTTCCCAAACTTTTTTTGTCATTTTTCATAGAATAACAATTGACAGTTTATGAAACTGTGTTCCAAAAACAAAAATCAAAAGAAAACAAAGAGAAAAAACACTTTGGGAAATAGAGGCTTATTATGTTGCCTGCCAACACACACTTTTGCATTTTAGCAAAGGACAATACCTAAGCAAATGGAATAAATCCTAAAAATATAATTTAAGATATTATCTGAGATCATAAGGATAAAATTATTTCCGTAAAAATTAATTCCATGTAAATAGTTGGTCAAATAGTTCACTTATACATAAGGTTAGATATAACATGGTACAACCACTTTGGAAAACAGACTGACAGTTACTCAAAATGTTAAGCATAGTGTTACCATACAACTCACTAATCCCACTCCTTGGATATCTAAATGAAAGATTTGAACACTTAAGTTCATAACAAACTTGTACATGAATAATCACAGCAAGATCATTTATAATGTACAAGAAGTGGAAACAACCCATATGTCTAACCACTTATGAATGGATAAATAATATATAGTATACCCATGTATACCATATGAATTCACACACACTATAAAAAATATATTGGACAATCACTCAACAATACAAAGGAATCAAGTACTAATACATGCTACAGCATGGATGGACTTCAAAACTGTTACAACATTTATATTAAATACATACAAAGCTAAGCATTTCATATAAAATTATCATAAATGCACTCAGCAGTATCTGTTGGCCATTTGTATGTCTTCTTTGGAGAAATGTCTGTTCATATCTTCTGGCCATTTCTTGACTGCTGTTTTTGTTTTTTTGGTGTTGAGTTTGATAAGTTCTTTATAGGTTTTGGATACTAGCCCTTGACATTTGCAAATATCTTCTCCAATTCAGTAGGTTGTCTTTTAGTTTTGTTGATTGTTTCTTTCACTGTGCAGAAGCTTTTTATTTTGATGTAGTCCCAATAGTCTATTTTTGCTTTTGTTTCCCTTGCCTCAAGAGACATACCTGGAAAGAAGTTGCTATGGTTGATGTCAAAGAGTTGACTGCTTGTGTTCTCCTCTAGGATTTTTATGGTTTCAGGTCTCACATTTAGGTCTTTGATCGATTTTTAATTTATTTTTGTGTATGGTGTAAGAAAGTGGTCCAATTTCATTCTTTCACATGTTGCTGTCCAGTTTTCCCACCACCATTTGTTGGAGACTGTTTTTTTTCCATTGGATATTCTTTTCTGATTTGTTGAAAAATAATTTACCATGTAATTGTGGATTCATTTATGGGTTTTCTATTCTGTTCCACTGATCTATGTGCCTATTTTTGTGCCAGTACCATACTGTCTTGATTATTACATCTTTGTAATATGACTTGAAGTCTGGAATTGTGATGCCTCCAGCTTTGCTTTTCTTTTTCAAGATTGTTTTGGCTATCCAGAGTGTTTTGTGGTTCCATAGAAATTTTAGGATTGTTTGTTCTAGCTCTGAGAAAAATGCTCTTAGTATTTTGATAGGAATTGCATTAAATGTGTGGATTGCTTTCAGTAATATAAAACAACACCCTCAAAACCAAATAATCCATTTTAAAAATGGGAAGAAGACATGGACAGATATTTTTCCAAAGAAGACACACAGCCAGCCATCAGACACATGAAAATGTGCTCAACATCACTCATCATCAAGGAACTACAAATCAAAACTGCAATGAGATATCACCTCACACCAGTCAGAATGGCTAAAATTAACAATACAAGAAACAATAGGTATTAGCAAGGTTGTGGAAAAAGGGGAACCCTCTTAACATTGTTGGTGGGAATGCAAACTGGTACAACCACTCTAGAGAACAGTATGGAGGTTACTTAAAAAGTTAAAAATGGAACTACCATACAATCAGGCAATGGCGCTACTAGGTATTTAACCAAAGAATACAAAAATACTAATTTGAATGGTTACATGCAATATTTATAGCATCATTATCAACAATAGCCAAATTATAGAAAGAGGTCAAATGTCTATCTACTGATGAATGGGAAAAGGAGACATGGTATATATACAATGAAATATTACTCACCATAAAAAAAGAATGAAATCTTTCCATTTGCAACAACATGGATGGAGCTAGAGAGTATTATGCTGAGCAAAATAAGTCAAAGAAAGACAAATACCATATGATTTCACCCATATGTGGAATTTCAGAAACAAAGCAAATGATCATTGGGGGAAAAAAAGAGAGGAAAACCAGGAAACAGACTCTTAGAGAACAAACCGACAGTTACCAGAGAGGAGGTGGGTGGGGTGATGGGTTAAATAGGTGATGGGGATTAAGGAGTGCACTTGTGATGAACACCAGGCGTTGTGTCTAAGTGTTGAAGCACTAAATTGTACACCTGAAACTAATACTACACTGTATGTTAACTAACTGGAATTTAAATAAAAACAAAATAAAACAAAACAAAAAAACAACAAACAAACCTACTCAGTGTTGGTATTGATGTGGAGCATTTAGAACCGCCATTCACTCCTAATGGAATTATAAAATTGTATAATTACTTTGAAAAACAATTTGACATTTTTTCATAAAGTTAAACATGTATATAACCCTCTCCAAAGGATTCACTCAACAGAAACAAAAACTTACATACACCCACAAAAATAGTAAATGCAAAATGTTTATAGCAACATTATTTATGATAGTCCTAAACTAGTAGAACTCAAACTGAATGGAAAACAAATTGTGGTATATTTGTACAATGGAATACTTCAAGTAACAAAAAAGAAACTTATTAGTGATGCACACAATAACAGATAAAACTAAAAAATACTATAGGGATAGATAGTAGCCAGACACAAAAGTGTACCTCTTCATGATTCCATTTATATAAAATTCCAGAAGAAGTAAAACTAATCTATAGTGATAGAGACAAGAACAATGATAGTCTCTGATAGCAATGGGGGTTGGTAAATTGTCAATAAAGATACCTGAAGGGACTTTCTGGGAGATGGATATGTTTTATATGTTGATTTTTTTAGTGGTTACACAAGTGTATATATTTGTTAAAACTCATTAAACTGTATATTTAAAATCTATGTTCTTTATCTTACTAAATTATATCTCAGAAAACCTCACACATTCATAACACATACACATATGGAAATTTTAATTGCAGAAGAGTCCCCACTCGGGTTTACTCCTAACATGGAACCTAGAGCAAGAGTACAAATGGAGACCCACATATCATATATCTAAATATTTACTAGTTATTAATCAAACTTAAAAATATTTTCTGTCCTTCTACATTGACCAGTATACTTTCCTAAATACAAAAAAAAAAAAAAAAGTGTAAAAGTCTGACTTCCATATGGCTTAATTTTGACAAAAAATAAGACAAAATATATAGCTGAATTTAATCATTATTGCATATGTCTGTGTGATCTTTTCATGGACCAGGAATGGTAGATAAGTAGTAAGATAAAGTATAAAAATTATAAATTGAGGGATGCCTGGGTGGCTCACTTGGTTAAGTGTCTGCCTTTCGCTCAGGTCATGATCTCAGGGTCCTGGGATCGAGTACCATGTGGGGCTTCTTGCTCAGCAGGAAGCCTGCTTCTCCCTCTGCCTGCAGCTTCCCCTGCTTGTGCTCTCTCACATTCTCTCTCTCTGACAAATAAATAAAATCTTTAAGACAATTATAAATTAGTATATAATATTCATTCCTTAAGTTAATTTTTCCTTCCTTCATTTCAGCAAAATCATTAATCAGGGATTCATAATCAAGGGGTGTCTGGCTGGCTCAATTAGTAGAGCATGCAGCTCTTGATCTCAGAGTTGTAAGTTTAAGTCCCACATTTGGTGTAGAGATTATTTAAAAATAAAATATTGTTTTTAAAAAAAGGAATTCATAATCAAGATTTTTATGTAAGTTGAGTCCTATTGATGGTAAAGAATCAAAGGTAATGAATAAAACATAACCACATTAAAAGTATATAGAATTTCCAATGGCATTTTTCAAAGTGCTGGAACAAACAATCCTAAAATTTGTATGGAATCAGAAAAGACCCTGAATCACCGAGGAAATGTTGAAAAAGAAAAAAAAAACTGGGGGCATCATGTTGCCTGATTTCAAGCTATATTACAAAGCTATGATCACCAAGAGAACATGGTACTAGTATAAAAATAGACACATAGATCAATGGAACAGAATAGAGATCCCAGATACGGACCCTCAACTCTATGGTCAAATAATCTTCGACAAAGCAGGAAAAAATATGCAATGGAAAAAAGACAGTCTCTTCAATAAATTGTGCTGGGAAAATTGGACAGCCACATGCAGAACAATGAAACATGACCATTCTCTTACATCAGACACAAAGATAAACTCAAAATGTATGAAAGACCTCAATGTAAGATAGGAATCCATCAAAATCCTAGAGGAGAACATAGGCAGTAACCTCTCTGACACTGGCCACAGCAACTTCTTTCAAGACAAGTCTCCAAAGGCAAGGGAAACAAAAGCAAAAATGAACTTTTGGGACTTCATCAAGATAAAAAGCTTCTGCTCAGCAAAGGAAACAATCAACAAAACTAAGAGGCAACCCACGGAATGGGAGAAGATTTTTGCAAACGACACTACAGACAAAGGGCTGATAGCCAAGATCTATAAAGAACTTCTCAAGCTCAACACCCAAAAAACAAATAATCAAGTCAAAAAATGGGCAGAAGACATGAACAGACACTTCTCCGAAGAAGACATACAAATGGCTAACAGACACATGAAAAAATGTTCATCATCATTAGCCATCAGGGAAATTCAAATCAAAACCACATTGAGATAACACCTTACACCAGTTAGAATGGCAAAAATTGACAAGGCAAGAAACAACAAATGTTGGAGAGGCTGTGGAGAAAGGGGAACCCTCTTACACTGTTGGTAGGAATGCAAGTTGGTACAGCTACTTTGGAAAACAGTGTGGAGGTGCCTCAAAAAATTAAAAATAGAGCTACCCAAGACCCAGCAATTGCACTCCTGGGTATTTACCCCAACGGCACAGTTGTAGTGGAAACAAGGGCCATATGCATCCCGTTGTTCATAGCAGCAATGTCCACAATAGCCAAACTGTGGAAAGAGCCAAGATGCCCTTCAACAGATGAATGGATAAAGAAGATGTGGTCCATATATACAATGGAATATTACTTAGCTATCAGAAAGAATGAATACCAAACTTTTGCATCAACATGGATGGGACTGGAGGAGATTATGCTAAGTGAAGTAAGTCAAGCAGAAAAAGCCAATTATCATATGATTTCACTTATTTGTGGAACATAAGGAATAGCATGGAGGACATTAGGAGAAGGAAGGGAAAAATAAAGAGGCGGGACAAGGGGGGGGAGACATACCATAGAGTCTATGGACTCTGAGAAACAAACTGAGGGTTTTAGAGAGAAGGGGGGGAGGGGGATGGGTGAACCCGGTGATGGTATTAAGGAGGGCATGTATTGCATGGAGCACTGAGTGTTAGATGCAAACAATGAATCATAGAACACTACATCAAAAACTAATGGTGTACTCTATGGTGACTAACATAATAAAATAAAATACAAAATTTTTTAAAGTATATAGAATTTGATTTTCACAAACAAAAATGAAAATTAAGACAAAAAAATAAAATTATTTTTAATATTGGTTCAGTTATTCTGATTTATCTATTAAATTGTTTATTAATTTTAATTAATTAGTATATTATTAATTCAAAATTAAATAAGCTATAATTTTTATTTATTTTGAAAATTTAATTAAATATGTCAAATACTTTATATAAATAAAGCTATTTAGTAATTCTATCATTCAGTGTCTACTACTTGCCAAAATAAATAATTGATATCAATGCTTTTTGCATGCTATGTCTAGACCTGCCTGTATACACTTTGAAGAATATGCATTTTTTTTTAAAGATTTTATTTATTTATTTGAGAGAGAGAGTGAGAGAGAGAAAGAGCACAAGAGGGGGGAGCAGGAGAGGGAGAAGCAGACTCCCTGCTGAGCAGGTAGCCCGATGCGGGACTCGATCCCAGGACTCCAGGTCATGACCTGAGCCGAAGGCAGTCGCTTAACCAACTGAGCCACCCAGGTGCCCCCAAGAATATGCATTGTTTAATATTGCAAAATGTTCTTCAGCTGTAATGTGCAACTCTTGTGAATTTCATGCTAATTCATTAATTCCTTTAGCATCATGAAAAGAACCAAGAAAGCATACTGTAGGCACTACTGGGAAATAATTTCTCACTGGGTAAGAAACTAGTCATTTATAGCACCTGAGAGAAAGGATTTGATAAGTCTTTGCTGTTACCTAACTAGTTCTGCAGCTCAGATCTCTGATAAGGGTAGAAGCATAGTCAAATAACCTTCCCAGACATCATCCTCATTTTTTTTCAAGGAATAGGGCAAGAAAAGTGGCAAATTATTTCCTTGGAACTGAAAAGTGTTAGTCATGGAAGGAGATGCTCAGCACTACGTACTGAAACACAAGTGCCAGAAACACCCCCATATTCTTCAATATATCTATCCTCTGGGTTTCTAATTGCACTTTCCCTCTATAATGCTGAACTCTGGTCTGGGTGCCCTCTTTCTTGCTCTGAGGATGATAGTACAGCACTTGCTATCATCCCTGTTTTCAGTTTTTTCCTTCCCCATGAGACCACACATCACTATGTGCTTCTCTTAAATCATATTACACTTCTGATTAAATGACTTCCATGGATTTATAACAGCTATAAGATTAAACTGAAATTTCTCAGCCTTGCATTCAAAAATCTCTAAAATCTAGCTTGACCTTTCTTTTCCAGCCTTCTCTTTGGTTTCATAGTGCATATGTCTCTATTCCTGAAAAAAAATTAAATAAAAAAAATTAAAAATAAAGGAGAATAAAAGATTTTACTTTGGGTCCTCTTAGCACAGTCCTGTCTTTTTACTTTTGGAAATTACAAGGTCACATTATTACCCTCTATCTAGCTGACCCATATGAATTGACCTAGATTTTGCCCAAATCTCACTTTTTTTTTTAACTGCAAAAAAAAAAAAAAAGGCTACATCTTTATTGAAATAAAATAATCCAGTGAGTGCGTCTGAGAAAGCACAAATCAGTTGGTTAGGGCAATAAGAGCCTCTACCACGTTGCCCGTGTGTTCCCTCAAGGTCCATTCTGCTGCTGCTCTTGAGATTTCCATCTCTGTCATTATCAGCTCCAGATCTTCCTTCCTTTTTTTTTTTTTTTTAATTTTTTATTCTTATGTTAATCCCCATACATTACATCATTAGTTTTAGATGAAGTGTTCCATGATTCATTGTTTGTGCATAACACCCAGTGCTCCATGCAGAATGTGCCCTCCTCAATACCCACCACCAGGCTAACCCATCCTCCCACCCCCCTCCCCTCTAGAACCCTGTTTGTTTTTCAGAGTCCATCGTCTCTCATGGTTCGCCTCCCCCTCCGATTTCCCCCGCTTCATTCTTCCCCTCCTGCTACCACCTTCTTCTTCTTCTTCTTCTTCTTCTTCTTCTTCTTCTTCTTCTTCTTCTTCTTCTTCTTCTTCTTCTTCTTTTTCTCAACATATATTGCATTATTTGTTTCAGAGGTACAGATCTGAGATTCAACAGTCTTGCACAATTCACAGCGCTTACCAGAGCACATACCCTCCCCAGTGTCTATCACCCAGTCACCCCATCCCTCCCACCCCACCCCCCACTCCAACAACCCTCAGTTTGATTCCTGCGATTAAGAATTCCTCATATCAGTGAGATCATATGATACATGTCTTTCTCTTTTTGACTTATTTCACTCAACATAATACCCTCCAGTTCCATCCACGTCGTTGCAAATGGCAAGATCTCATTCCTTTTGATGGCTGCATAATATTCCATTGTATATATATACCACTTCTTCTTTATCCATTCATCTGTCAATGGACATCTTGGCTCTTTCCACAGTTTGGCTATTGTGGACATTGCTGCTATAAACATTGGGGTGCACGTACCCCTTCGGATCCCTACTTTTGTATCTTTGGGGTAAATACCCAGTAGTGCAATTGCTGGATCATAGGGTAGCTCTATTTTCAACTTTTTGAGGAACCTCCATACAGTTTTCCAGAGTGGCTGCACCAGCTTGCATTCCCACCAACAGTGTAGGAGGGTTCCCCTTTCTCCGCATCCCCGCCAACATCTGTCATTTCCTGACTTGTTAATTTTAGCCATTCTGACTGGTGTGAGGTGGTCAGATCTTCCTTCTTAATGGTGACTTTGGCCAGTTCCTTCTCCGGCTCCTGTTTGTCTTTCTGCTCCCGGGACCGTCTGTCTCCAATCACGGACATGGCCGTATCCAGATTGGAACTCTGGATCTCCTTCTATGCGTAGTCAGTGACTCTCTCCAGGTCCGCCACACCACTGTCATGCTCCCGTGGCTTCTTGGGAGGCCGCTCCCGGCCACTGGTCTCAGTCTCCAACTCCAGCTCCATATCCCCGTCGGGAGCCATAACGATCCCAACGTGCCGCTGCACAGGCCCCCCCAAATCCCACTTTTATAGGGAGATCTTCCTTAGAAAATAATCCTAGCAAGACTCTTTCTCTTCTGCAAGTCTTAAACAATTATTGCCTACATATATTAATTCATTGTTTACTAAGTTATGTTCTATTTTCCCTCAAACAGATTATACATTGCTTGAGGACCAGAGCTGTGTTTTATACTGCTTTGTGCTATGAACAGAACCTATCACATAATGGGTGATTAATTAGTATTTGCTGATAACATATTTAAGTGATAGTGTAGATTATTGAACAGTAACCATTTAAAGTATAAAGTCCTCCTGCATCCCAAGGGATTACATTACATTTAAGAAACATTTTTATCTCAGAATAACCTTTTTTGTCTCACCACAAGTAACTAATATTCACCAGGCTCCCAGGAGTTAAGATGCCTATGAAATGCCTGTCTTCAACCTCTGTATAAGAGAAATAAGCCAAGCAAACATTGTGTTATTAATATGTCCAGTGAAAGAAGCCATGCAGAACTGAATGAGCTGTTGTCATAACCTTAAATGTTTTCTTTGTGAGTTCATTTTACTTTAATTGCATTTCTGTGTGGCATCTAACTTTACAGTGGGAGATAAAACTATGGAAGAAAATAGTATAGTGTTATGACTATTTTTATAGCCATCTTTTATTGGTTATTCACAATAAAAAGCATAGCATATTCAGGGTGCATTAATAAAAAATGGAGACTATAAAAAGCTATTAAAATAGAATGTGCATTATGTTCACTGAGAACACTATGGGATTGAGGTGCCATTTCCCCACCCCCATAAGATGTAAAAGCAAAGTGTTCAGAACCAAGAGGCTCAAAACTAAACTTCAGGTCATACTCCCTTTTATTAATATAACGCGATGACCACACCTTAGAAAGAAATCTTATCTACCTTGTGCTTTTAAAATGTTAATTTATATGGACATTTGATAAAGGTTTAGTTTATTTAGTAAGACTTATTTATGCTAAGCGTATGTAACCAGAGAAACTCAAGGATTTATCAAAGGTATCTAGTTCCTTTCCCAAATATATAATACCATGGAATTTCTCTCTACCTCCAATGAACAACAAAAATATAATAATCAAAATTGTGAAGCTCCTGATAGAAATCCAAGAAATTTCCTCATCAAGAAACTGCATCCATGTGGGGAAATCATTAGATACTTTTTTCTATCAACCTCCTTTGAATGGACTTCTCACTGGTGTATTTTTTTAAATTGCATTATGTATTTCTGAAAGTAAATACCCAAACATTTTTATAGCCTTTGCCCTTACAATCTATTTCCAAATGAGCAAAAGACAAGTCTGTTTATCTCTCCAAGATGGAAATTATTCAACCAACTAAGTGATTTGTTCACAGAAACTGACACTGACACAAGTAACAGTCAATTCTTTTTCTTGTAACCAAGTACACAACATTGTATTTCTGAAGATATTCCAAAGGGCTTCATGTCTGGAATCTGGCCTTCATGGCCAAAGATGATCCCATTTTAAAACCAAGAGTGAAATCAAACCAACATAATTTGTCTTGATATGTTTGTGAATCTTTACATCCCTTACCTGATTTATTGAGAAAAGAAAATTTGGAAGCACATGAAAAGTTTACCCAAGGTTTTCTTTGCAACACAAAGGCAGTTTTATGGTTACTTTAAATTAACTCTTGAAACTCTACAATAGATTATAAAACTTTATTAGGTAAAGAGTTCCAGGCTGGAAGATAATTAATTTGAAAGCTTCACTGTTCCTCTCCCTGGCAGTGAGGCTGTGAAAAGGCTACTGTAATGATCAGTCTTTTCATTAGGAACCTTTGGTTGAACTAGAGTTGGGGCAAGGTGGGGTAATCAACTAGAGAGCTTCTCAGGGCAGAAAACGGCCCCAGACATCAGAAAGGCCACTTATCACAGAAGCCCTGCCCCCACCAGCTAAGGTCATCATCCTACCCTGAGTGTTAATACAAATTTGCTTAGAATTATGACGTTTTTAATGTTTGGATACCCCCAAATACACACAGTATTAGAGAAATCATACAATAAGGCAAATGTATTGATAAGCATTAAACTAAATAGAGATACTGTACTCAGCTGTATTCATAACCAGATGAATCACAAACTTTTCATGTCATCATGGTTCTTGAGTTGTTGCTTAATGGCAAACACACTATGGGAATTCAAAGATATCACATGTTTAAATACCTTTGTTACTTTTTAAAAATTTTTTGATTAAATGACAAACTTACAGAAAACTTGCAAGAATAGTACAAAGAACTCCCACATACTTATCACCCAGAGTTATCAATTGTCAACATTCACTACATTTGTTTTATTGTGCTAGGCATCTTTGGACACATCATTCAAGGCTTTACTAATTAGCTAAAGCCACACATTATTGTAACATATTACCTAATTATTAGATATAGATCTGACCTACATAGAATGATAATAATGATAATGATAATAATAGTCATTTTCACATTAAGTAATTATAAAAACCTTACAGGGTAAGGTTTTGTTCAGATTATGCTTATTATGCATAATCTCACTATGTTCAGTTTATAGAAAAAAAATTGAAGTCACACAGCTAGGAAGTGGCATAACCATGATTCAAATTCATGTCTTTCTGACCCTACAGCTAGTGCTCAAAAACATTACTGAATTGGGGCACCTGGGTGGCTCAGTTGGTTAAGCATCTGCCTTCAGCTCAGGTCATGATCCCAGAGTGCTGGGATCACCCTGCATCAGGATCTCTTCTTCTCCCACTCCCTCTCCCTCTGCAGCTTCCCTGCTTGTGCTCTCTTGCACTCTCTCTCTGTCAAATAAATAAGTAAAATCTTTTTAAAAAATTACTGAATCTCTCCCCTTATCAAATGTACTAAGTATATTCATTATCCTTAGTCTAGCTAATCCACAATGAGTTATCCCTTCACTTGGGAATTCCATCCATATTCTTAAGGGCTGTGCAATCTAATATGGGAACATGAATCAGTAGTAGAAATCCAGCTGTGGCTGAGGAAAATTTCAGTCTTTTATCCTTAAAGATGATGTTCTCTTTAATCTGCAAAATTAAAACATTCACATATTACTATTTGGGAGTAACCAGCGTGATTTTGAACTTTTTTTGATGTTAAATTGCCTATTCGTGGTATAGGCTTATCTGAATGAGCAATTCTTTGAGAGTGGCTCTTATCCATTTACTACCACACTATTTCCTGTGACAATAGCAGCTCAGGGTTTGCTACTTCACAGGATATCATTAAGGAACAGCCAGAATAATGAGAGTGAAATAAAACTTATCAGTGACTCAACCTGTAAGTTCAACCCTCCAAAACATTGGAATATTCTAAGATGTCCCTGCCACATTGCTTAAAGCTTATTAAAAATATTAGAGAATTCCAGCATGTGTCAGCCTGGGTGTTTGTGCATGTGCAAGTATGTTTGTGTGTGTCTTTTAATGATGTGCATGTATGTGTTGAGTATAGTATATCTGTTTTTAATAATATCTCAACCTCCTTTGAACCTAAACTCTATTCTCTTAGAAAGACTTTATCTCTAAAAAATAAGAACACTCTTTGTGAAATTGGACAACTGATTTTTTATTTTTCCATTCTGAATCCTTCTGCTTTGACCAGGTGTTTTATAGCAAGCTACCAAATAATCTTCTTTATTTCCATTAGACAATAAGAAAAGATCAAGAACTATAGATGCTCCTGAATACACACTAACACTACAGTAGGCCCATGGAATTGGATGTTTTAGTTACTTTCTCTGGAGAAGTAAGTTCAAAAATTATTTCTTGAAGTTTTAAAGAAATAATAGAACCCATGACTAATTTTCTAAACTTTAAGCCAACACTATTCAATTTAAATGCTCAGCAGTAATAATGCCAAGGTTTCCATTTTCTGGAAAGTTTAAAAGCTTGAGCAAGTTTATACATTATCTTATCTGGTGAACCTTAACTAATTAATTCAATAAAATATATTAAAAGCCTGCTCTGCTAGGCATAAAAAATACAAATATAAAAAGGGTTTTGTTTTATTAATATTAACAATAATAGAAGATACTATTTATGGAATCCTTACTACTGACAGTCAATGTGCTAAGTTTTTTTAAAAAAGATTTTATTTATTTATTTGAGAGAGAGAGTGTGTGTGTAAGAGAGAGCACAAGCAGGGAGGAGGGACAGAGGGAGAAGCAGACTCCCTGATGAGCAGGGAGCCTGAAGTGGGGCTCCATCCCAGCTCCCTGGGATCATGACCTGAGCTGAAGGCAGATGCTTAAGTGACTGAGCCACCCAGGCACCCCTGTGCTAAGTTTTATATACATTTACAAACATTTTTTTCATGTACTGCTTACAGAAACACTATAAAGTATATATTGATACTATCCTCATTTTAAACACGAGGAGGGTTTAGAAAGATTAAGGAACTTGCCATTTGGTAGATCTGGGATAAGAACCTAGGTCATTTTGACTGAAAACATTCCACCTTTTTTTGTTGTGTTATAAGAGACATATTTATTCAATAAATGCCCTAAATTTTATGAGTGCTATAATACAAGTATGTTCAGCGGGGCATAAAAGAGGACATTTAAAAGATGACTCTTGAGAGAAGCTAGGAAAGATGGCAGAGTAAGAGGAAACTGAGCTCACCCTGTCCCATGTTTTCAACTAAATATCATCCACTTCCAAGTCAATAAACTGGAGATGATCTGAAGACTGGCAGAACAAACTCCACAACTAAATATAGAAAAAGTGCACCTGAAAGGTTAGGGAGGCCAGAAAGGCAGAGGGAGGCTGCTTGAAGGAGGGAGGGAGAGGGACATTTGCAGAGAGGACAGAGAAATGGACCCTTACACCAGGGATCTCACATGGCGAAGAGTAATCGCCATAATATTTGGCTTTAAAAATCAGAGGGGCTGAATTTCACAAGATTGTATAGCCAGTGGGACTTGGAAACTGGAGCTTTAAAAGCCCACTGACTCAATACTGGGCTATCCAGAAAGTGAGTGATATCTGGGCTACTGCCATTAAAGAGACAGTAGCCTGTGTGGAGAGATGACATAGAATCAGCAGTTTACACAATGATGGGGGGAGAAAACAGGAGACAGATCTGTTCACAATGATTTTGGAACATGTTGGGGAACTTCAACAATGAGGCAGCTGGCAGGTGTCATTTTCCTCCCTCTCCCCTGGCATAAACACAAAGACACCTGTGGGAGATGGTGCTGCACAGACACTTGTCACCTATAATCCTAGGAGTGTTCCTCACCTCTTCTGAGGACTCACCCATTCCAAGCCAGCTGGCTTTGGCCCTGAGCTCAGGGCAGATTTTGTTAAAGTAGCATGGGTCCCCTGCCCAACAGCCTGGTGCATAGCTGCCACCCTGAATTATGCACATCCACCATGCCATGCCCCAGTGAGCCCCACCAGCCACCTTGCATGCTGAATTCAGTCAGTTGTGCACCCCCAGGCATTCTTAGCATGACATACCCAGCTACATGCCTTCAGCCACTATCACATACCATGCCCAACCAACAGGCACACAGCTGCAGGGGTGCACCATGCCCAGCAGCCACACTGGTCCAACTGTCACACCACACACAGGCACACCCCATTAGCTAATATCCTATGCTGTGCCAAGCCTCATGCCCCTGGTCACTCCAGTGCACAACCCTGAGCTGCCTCAGTGCTTCTGGGGACTCAGCACAGGAATAGTGGCCCAGCAGAAATTTTGTTAACACTGCAGACCTGTTCCCAAGTATGCCAGGTAGCACACCCCCACAGAGCTGGCCTCCCTGTGTCTCACTACCACCACAGAGGGCAAGCACAACCCACAATAGGTAGAGAGTCAGTGCAGACAAATGTGCTGAAAGGAAAAGTGACTGAGAAAAAAACAGCAGGGCATAAGCAACCTGCATAGGATATAATCCTGAAGTGCCAGGTTCTCATAAACAGGGCACACTGCACTGCAGGCACTCCAGGACATATTCTTCATAAAATCACTACTTTCAAGGAGAAGACACAACTGACTTTCTTAACACAGAGAAACAAATTCAGAGAGGCAGATAAAATGAAGAGACAGAAATTTATCCCAAATGAAAGAATAGGGTAAGGCCACAGCCAGAGGTCTAATGCAAACAGATATAAGTAACATGCCTGATAGAGAATTTAAAGAAATGATCATAAAGATAATCATTGGACTTGAAAAAACAGTGGAAGACATGAGTGAAATCCTTAACACAGAAGTACAGAATAATATAACAGAGATAAAGGGTATAGTGAATGAAATGAGAGACACAATTGATGAAATAGACAGCAGGCTAAAAGAAGCAGAGGAATGAATTAGTGACATAGAAAACAGAGAAATGGAAAGTAATTGAGCTGAAAAAAAAAAAGAGAAAAGAATTATGCAAAACAAGAATAGACTTAAGGAACTCAGTAACTCCATAAAGTGTAATAACATTCATATTATAGGAGTCACAGAAAAAGAAAAGAGTGAAAGGAGAGCAGATAATTCATTTGAAGAAATGATAGCTGAAAACTTCCCTAATCTGGGGAAGGAAAGAGATAACCAGATCAAGAAGGCACAGAGAAACCCCAACAAAATCAACAAAAGCAGACCAACACCAAGACATATTTGTAAAATATAGTGATAAAAATTTTTAAAAGCAGCAAGACAAAAGAAGTCATGAACTGACCTGTACCTTTGAAATGAATAATACATTATGTGTTAAAAAAAAGAAGATAGTAGGAAGGGTAAAATGAAGGGGGGGAAATTGGAGGGGGAGACGAACCATGAGAGACTATGGACTCAGAAACAAACTGAGGGTTCTAGAGGGGAGGGGCTTTGGTGGATGGGTTAACCTGGTGATGAGTATTAAAGAGGGCATGTATTGAATGGAGCACTGGGTGATATACACAAGCAATGAATCATGGAACACTACATCAAAAACTAATGATGTAATGTATGGTGATTAACATAATAATTTTTTTTTTAAAGGGAAAACCCATAAGAATACCAGGATATTTCTTAACACAAACACTGCAAGCCAGAAGGGAGTGGCATGCTATATTCAAATTGCTGAAAGGGAAAAATATGCAGCTAAGAATACTCTATCCAGCAAGGCTATCATTCAGAATAGAAGGAGAGATAGTTTCCTAAGCAAACAAAAACTAAAGGTGTTTGTGACCACTAAACCAGCTCTGCAAGAAGTATTAAAAGGAACACTTTAAATGAAAAAGAGAGACCAAAAGTGACAGTATAGAAGTAGGAAACACAAATGCAGTAAAAATGACTTTTTCCATAAAAAATCAGTCAAGGAACTCATAAAAAGGCTATAAATTATGATAACATACACCTAAAATGTAGGGAGGAAAGGAGAAAAGAATGATTCAAAATGACATGGTTGTCAACTTTTATATAGACTGCTATAATGCAAGAGAGTTTATATACAAACTTAATGGAAACCATATATCAAAAACCGTTAACAAATATGCAAAGAATAAAGAAAAAGGAATCCAAATATATCACTAAAGAAAATCAGCAAAACATGAAAGAGAAAAAGACAAGAAAGGTCCAGATAAAATCTTCAGAAACAACCACAAAACAAGCAATAAAATAGGAATAGATAAATACCTATAAAAAATTACTTTGAGTGTAAATAGACTAAATGCTCCCATCAAAAGTCATAGGATGACAGAGTGGATAAAAATAACAAGACCCATCTATATGTTGCCTACAAGAGACCCATTTTAGATCAAAAGATGCCTGTAAATTGAAAGTGAGAGGATGGAGAAATATCATGGAAATGGATGTTGAAAGAAACCTGATGTAGCAATACTTCTATCAAACAGAGTGGACTTTAAAACAAAGACTATAATAAGAGACAAAGAAGGACAATATATAATAATAAAGGTAACTATCCAACTAGGACACATAGTAATTGTAAATATTTATGAACCCAACATAGGAGCACCCAAATACATAAAAGAGTTAATAACAAACAGAAAGGAACTAACTGATAATAATACAGTAATAATAGGTGACTTTAACACCCTGCTTACTACATTGGACAGATCATGTAAACAGAACATCAACAAGGAAACAATGGCTTTCAATGACACACTGAAACAGATGAATTTAACAGATATACTCAGAATATGACATCTTAAAATAGCAGAATACACATTCTTTTCAAGTGCACATGGAACATTTTCCAGAATAGATCACATATTAGACCTAAAAAAAAAAAAAAGTCTCAACAAATTCAAGAAGATGGAAATCATACAATGCATCTTTTCTGACTACAACACTATGAAACTAAAAGTCAACCACAAGAAAAATACTGGGGGTGCTTGGGTGGCTCAGTCAGTTAAGTGTCTACCTTTGGCTTAGGTCATGATCTCCAGGTCCTGGGATCCAGCCCCACATTGGGCTTCCTGCTCAGCAGGGAGTCTGCTTATCTCTCTCTCTCTCCCTCTTCCCCTCCCCACTGCTCATTCTCTCTCTTTTTCTCAAATAAATAAATACATACCTTAAAAAAAGAAAGAAAGAAAAATTCTGGAAAAACTGCAAATACATGGAGGTTAAATAACATGCTACTTAACAATGAATTAACCAGGAAACCAAGGAAGAAATAAGAAAAATACAAGGATACTAATGAAAATGAAAACACAACAGTCCAAAACCTTTGGGATACAGCAAAAGCTGTTCTGAGAGGAAAGTTTATAGCAATGCAGGCTTTCCTCAAGAAGCAAGAAAAATCTCAAATAAACAACTGAACCTTAAACCTAAAGGAGCTAGAAAAAGAACAACAAATAAAACATAAAACCAGCAGAAGGAAGGAAATAAAGATTAGAGCAGAAATAAATGACATTGAAACAAACAAACAAACAAACAAAAACAGTAGAAGAGATCATAAATCCAGGAGCTGGTTCTTTGAAAAAAAAATAAAATAAAATTGATAAACCCCTAGCAAGACTGATGAAGAAAAAAAAGAGAAAGAATTCAAATAAACAAAATCACAAATGAGAGGAAATAACAACCAACACCACAGAAATACAAATAATCATTATAAAATATTATGAAAAACTATATGCCAACAAATGCAACAACCTAGAGGAAATGATTAAATTCCTAGAAACATAAACTATCAAAACTAAAACAGGAAGAAATACAAAAGTTGAACAGATCAATGACCAGCAATGAAATTGAGTGAGTAATCAAAAAACTTCTAACAAAGTCCAAGACCAGATGGTTTCACAGGTGAATTCTATCAAACATTTAAAGAAGAGTTAATACCTATTCTAAAATTATTCCAAAATATAGAAAAGGAAGGAAAACTTTAAAATTCATTCTACAAGTCTAGCATTACCCTGATGCCAAAACAGATAAAGATACAACACAAAAAAAGAACTACAGGCCAATATCTCTGATGAATATAGATCTAATAATTCTCAATAAAATACTAGCAAACTGAATCCAACAATACATTAAAAAATCAGTCACCATGAAAAAGTGAGATTTATTTCTGAATTGCAAGAGTGGTTGAATATTTGTAAATTGTTCAAAGTGATACATCATATCAGTAAGAAAAAGAATAAGAACCATATGATCATTTCAATAGATGCAGAAAAAGCAATTGACAACGTGCAACATCTATACATGACAAAAATCCTCAACAAAGTAGGTTTAGAGGGAATATACCTCAACATATTAAAGCCACGGCTACCATCATCCTTAATGGCAAAAAAGCTTTTCCCCTAAGGTCTGTAGCAAGACAAATATGTCTACTTTCACCACTTTCATTCAAATACTACTGGAGGTCCTAGCCACAGCAGTCAGACAACCAAAAGAAATAAAAGGCATTTAAATTGGCAAGGAAGAGGTAAAACTCAATATTTGCAGATGGCATGTTATTATATATAGAAAACCATAAAGACTCCACACACAAAAATATTAGAACTGATCATGAATTCAGTAAAGTTACAGGATACAAAATCAATGTACAGAAATTTGTTTCATTTCTATAGACTAATAATGAAGCAGAAGACAGAGAAATTAAGAAAACAATCCTATTTACAAGTGAACTCAAAATAATAAGATACCTAGGAATAAACCTAACCAAAGAGGTGAAAGACCTGTACTGTTAAAACTATAAAACACTCATGAAGGAAATTGAAGATGACACAAAAAAATGCAGACATTCCATGCTCATGGATTGGAAGAAACAAATATTGTTAAAATGTCTATAACACCCAAAACAATCCAAAGATTTAATGCAATACTTATTAAAATACCAACAGCATTTATCACAGAGCTAGAACAATCCTAAAATCAGTATGGAAGCACAGAAGACCCCAAATAACCAAAGCAGTTTTGAAAAATAAAAGCAAATCTGGTGATATCATAATTCCAGAATTCAAGTTATATTACAAAGCTGTAGAAATCAAAACAGTATGATACTAACACAAAAATAAACACATAAATCAAAGGAACAGAATAGAAAACCTGGAAATAAACCCATGATTATATAGTCAATAATTTTCCATAGCAGGAAAGAATATCCAATGGGAAAAAGTCTTTTCAACAAATGGTTTTGGGAAAATGGCACAGCTACATGGAAAAGGATGAAACTGGACCACTTTCTTTCACCATACCCGAAAATAAATTCAAAATGGATTAAAGACCTAAATTTGAGACCTGAAACCATAAAAATCCTAGCACAGAGCACAGGCAGTAATTTTTCTTATATCAACTATGGCAACACTTTTCTAGATATGTTTCCCAAGATAAGGAATATAAAAGCAAAAATAAACTACTGGGACTACAATAAAATAAAAAGCTTCTGCACAATGAAGGAAGCAATCAATAGAACTAAATGCAAGCTACTGGCTGGCAGAAGATTATTTGCAAATGACATCTCTGATAAATGGTTAGTACCCCCTCAAAAAAATCTATATCTATAAACTCATACAAATCAACACCCAAAAGCAAATAATACATTTTAAAAATGGGCAGAAGAAATGAATAGACATTTCTCCAAAGAAGACATCCAGATGGCCAACAGACACATAAATATACACTCAATATCACTCATCGTCAGGGAAACTCAAATCAGAACTACAATGAGAAATCACCTCACATCTGTCAGAATGGCTAAATCAGAAACTCAAGAAACAAGGGTTGACAGGGATGTGGAAAAAAAGGAACACTCCTGCACTTTTGGTGGGAATGCAAGTTGGTGCAGCCACTGTGGAAAACAGTATGGAGATTTCTCAAAAAGTTAAAAATAGAAATACCCTATGATGCAGTAATTGCACTACTCTGTATCTACCCCCAAATTACTGAAACACTAATTCAAAGTGATATATGTGCCCCCATGTTTATAGCAGCACTATCAACAACAGCCAAATTATGGAAAGAGCCCAAATGTATATATACCCCCACACTCACAGTGGAATATTTTTCAGCCATAAAAAGAATGAAATGTTATTTGCAAAAACATGGAAGGAGCTAGAGGGTATAATGCTAAGCAAAATAAGTTAGAGAAAGACAAATACCATATGATTTTGCTCATATGTGTAATTTAAGAAACAAAACAGACAAGTAAAGGAAAAAGAGAGAGAGAGACAAACCAAGAAACAGATGTTAAACTGTAGAAAACAGACTGATAGCTACCTGAGGGGAGGTAGGTGGGGTCAAGGGTGAAATACTTGATGGAGATGAAGGACTGCACTTGTGTTTTTCTTAAGTTTTTATTTAAATTCTAGTTAGTTAACATACAGTGTAACATTAATTTTCTGTGTACAATATAGTGATTCAACACTTCCTTACAATGGCCAGAGGAGTGTACTTATGATGAGCACTGGGTGATGTATGGAATTGTTGAACCACTATATTGTACACCAGAAACTGATATAACACTGTATGTTAACTATGCTGGAATTAATACAATACAATATAATACAATGCAATACAATACAATGCAATAATGAAATAAAAAATAATCATGCAAAGCTCTATGTGTATTATAATAAACAATACTTCTGTTTAAATTCATTTTGAATTTCCTTTTCTGGACATGTTTTCTCAATCTGTGGAGCCAGTTCTGACATTCTCAATCTAACTTGCTAGCACCACTTGCCAAACCCTAGCATTTTCCCATGGATCTATCCCACCCACCCAATCTGCCCACACAGGCAGGTATCCCTCCAATGGAATTTACACCTCACCACAGCCTTAGTCAGGACTACCATCCCCACACAGTGACTAAAACCCACCAACTCCCAGTGGGCAGCCCCAAATAGGCCTGGCATTCCTCTAAGGTGATTCCTGCCCTGGGGGAGGGGGCATCCCTGCCCACTAGTATACCCACAGCAGTTATAAGGTTGGGATTCTCATCCAGCTGCACCAAGGGATGACCCCACTCACCAGAATGCTTACAGCATATACAGTCAGGCCTCTTGGCCAGCTATACTGGAGGCTGTCCAACCAGTACACCTGTACCAGCTGCAGCCAGACCTTTCAGCCAGCTATGATGGGGGCTGACCTCACTCACAAGAATACCTGGCCTCTTAGCCAGTTGCACCAAAAGCCATCCCTGTCCATCAGCATGCCTGTAGCAGTTGCAGCCCAGCCACAACTGGAGGGCATATACAACCCACACAGCCTGGAGCACCTGGTTCTGGTGACCAGGAGATATTGCACTACTGGGCCCCACAGGACACTTCTACATTTCTTTCAGACCAGGAGATGCAACTGATCAACCTAATACATAGAAGCAATCACAGAGAGTCAGACAAAAGGAGGACACAAAAGAATATGTTCCAAATGAAAGAGCAAAACAAAATCTCAAATAGAGAACTAAATAAAATGGATGTAACAATCTATCTAATAAAGAGTTAAAAATAAGGTCATAAATATGCTTGCTAAACTTAGGAGAATAGATGAACACAGTGAGAACTTCAACAAAGAGACAGAAAACATAAGAAGGTGCCAAAGAGAGGTCAGAAAACTAAAGAATAAAATGACTTAAGTGAAAAATACACTAGAGGGAATCAACAAAAGAGTAGCTGGTGCAGAACAATGGATCAGTGATCTAGAAGACAGGGGAGTGGAAATCATATAAGCTGAACAAAACAAACAAACAAAAAATGGAATTTTAAAAAGTGAGGGTAGGTTAAGGAACATCTGGGAAGTCAAGTGTAATAACATGTGCATTGTAGGGGTCCCAGAAGGAGAAAAGAGAGAAAGGGGCAAAATACTTAGTTGAAGAAATAACGCTTGAAAACTTCTCTAACCTGGGGAAGGAAACAGACATCCAAGTCCAGGAAGTGCAGAAAGCACCAAACAACTTAAACCCAAAGAGGTCCACATCAAGACATATAATAATTAAAATGTCAAAACTTAAAGATAAAGGATAAATTTTAAAAGCAGCAAGAGAAAAACAACTAACTACACATAATACAACACCCATAAGACTTTTGGCAGATTTTTTTAGCAGAAACTTTGCAGGCCAGAAGAGAGTGGCATGATATATTCAAAGTGCTGAAAGGAAAACAAACAAACAAAAACAAAACAAAACAAAAACCTACCACCGAAAGTACTCTATCTGGCAAGGTTATCATTCAGAACTAAAGGAAATATAGTTTTCCAGACAAACAAATATTAAACAAGTTTATCACCACTAAACTACCCTTATAAAAAATGTTAAAGAGACTTCTTTAAGTAGAAAAGGAAAGGCCATAACTAGGAGTAAGAAAATTGTAAAAGGAAAAAATTCACTGGCTAAAGCAAATATGTAGTAATGGTAGTAGATTAATCACTTACAAAGCTAGCATGAATATTAAAAACAAAAGCAGTAACATTAATTATATATAAAAATTTGTTAAAAGAGTCACAAAATAAAAAGATGTAAAATATGACATCATATACATAAAATGTGGGGGTGGAGAAATAAAAATGTCATGCTTTTAAAATGTGTTCAAACAAGCAGCCATTAACTTAAAATAGACTGCTATATAGAAAGGGTGTTATATATGAGCCTCATGGTAACCAAAACTCAAAAACCTATAAAGATACACAAAAAATAATAATATAAAAATCCAAACATAACACAAAAAAGTCATCAAATTGTAAGGGAAGAGAGCAACAGAAGAAAGAAATTTGATTCTTAGTTTGAACTGGGTAAAAACTCTTGAATTTTAGCAGTCATTTGGGGAGGGATATTTTGTCCAAAAATCCTATATGTTAATGAGCTTGAGACACCATAACAAAATACCACAGACTGGGTAGCTTAAACACACACATTCATTTTCCCACAGTTAAGGAAGCTGGAAGTGTAAAATAGAAGAGTGCAGGTTTGGTTTCTGGTGGACCCTCTCTACCAGGCTTGCAAATAGTGCTGCCTTCTCATTGTATTCTCATATTATGTTTCTTCTGTGTGCACAAGGAGAGTGAGCAAGATCTAGTGTCTCTTCCTCCTCTTATAAGGACACCAATCCTACCAGATTAAGGCCTCATTTTCATGACCTCATTTAACCTTAATTATTTCCTTGAAGGCCCTATTTCCAAATATAGTCACGTTAGGGTTAATGGGCAAATATATGAAATTTGAGGGACACAATCCAGTTTATAATATCCTGGATATGAGTATCATTACTGCTGTAATACATGCTTTCTGGGGTTATGCTAAAATATTGGTACACTGCTTTTCTTGAGGCAATATTGTTCTTTTAATAGCCATCTAAGGAATTCACCACATTAAATAGTTTAAAACTTTGGTATAAAATGATCTGTTTTTGTTTTGTAAGAAATATTTTTGTATTAAGGTATTACAATTATGTAACTTTTTCTCAAAGGCAGAGCTTTCAACAGTAGACACTTGATATAAATAATGCACAAAAGTCTCATAATTTAAACAGAAATCTGTAGAGATGATGTTACAAATGCTATCAAGATATGCATTTATAAAGAGTAGCTTAATAAAACTCCACTGGGACCAGGTTACAAAATGAAAGTGTGTCATTGTTACATTTATTTATTGAGTGTTCTAATGTTCAAAGCACTATGTTTGATGCATTAAAGGACATTACCTATGACCCCTAAATAATGTACTATGGCATAATGAATCCTATGTTTTTGTTCATTTTAACAATCCAATTGGATCAAAGCACATTTAATCTGCTGGATTGCTGCACAAGCAATCATTAAGATAGTCTAAACTGGGGGGTGGAGCAAGATGGCGGAGGAGTAGGAGACCTGGATTTCGTCTCCTCTCAGGAATTCAGCTGGATAGGGATCAAACCATTCTGAACACCTACAAACTCAACAGGAGATCAAAGAAAGGAATAGCAACAACTCTCTGAACAGAAAAGCGACCACTTTCTGGAAGGTAGGACGTGCGGAGAAGTGAATCCGAGGTGATATTCGGGAGGATAGATGGCGGGGGAGGGGCCTCCGTCGTCCGCTTCTGGCAAGTGATAGAGCCGTGGAGCACAAAATCGGAACTTTTAAAAGTCTGCTCCGCTGAGGGACGTCACTCTGGTGGCTAAGCGGGGGGTGGAACCCTCCGGGACAGTGTGGTCTCAGGACCCTCAGGGTCACAGAAAGACCAGCGGTGCCTGAGTGTGGCAGAGCTCCCAGGTAATGGAGCAGGGAAGCCGGCTACAGAGGCGGAGCCCAGGCGCGGGCTCTCAGCTCGGGGTTGCCATAAACCGTGATCCGCGGCACAGTCGGGCCCCTGCTCCTCCAGCAGGGACCCAACAAGCGGCAGATCCGGGGAGACTCACCTTCCTCCCCGGGGAGGAGCCGCGCAGGAGTGCATCGCAGGAATCTGCTGGGTTTGGAGACTCCACCCGGGGTCGGGTGCCAGAGATAGAAACGTGCGGTCACAGGCCGGGTGAGCACAGAGTGCGGCCAGAGACCGGGGAGACGGGAGTAACTGACGGCTTTTCTCTGGGGGCGCACTGAGGAGCGGGGCCCCGAGTTCTCGGCTCCTCTGGGGCGGACATTGGGGGGCCGCCATTTTCACTCTCCACCTCCAAAGCTGTACGGAAAGCTCGCAGGGAACAAAAGCCCTGGAGAGCAAACCCGAGCAGATTACTTAGCCGGGAGGGGGCAAGGGCAGGGCAATTCCGCCTCCGGCAGAGACATTTGGAAACCACGGCAACAGGCCCCTCCCCAGAAGATCATCGAGAACAGGCAGCCAAGACCAAGTTTACCGATCAATGAGAACGGCAGAACTCCGGCACTAGGGGAATACTGCACATGCTTTTTTACCATGATTCTTTAGTCTTTCAGAGTTAATTTTTTTTAACTTTTTTTTTTTTCTTTTTGAATTTTTCTTTTTCCCTTTTTAATAAACATCTTATCAATCCCTTTAAAAAAAAAACATTTTTATTTTTCATTTTTAGATTCATATTCTATCCCTTCATAGTAGTTACCCATATTTTTGGCTTATATATATAAGTTGTTCTCTCTTTAAAATTTTGAGATAGTTTCTTCTAACAGATTAAAATATACCCTAAATCTCTAGTATATGGTGTTTTCTATTACCCTGCCTGATCACATCCTCCCCCCTTATTTTTTCTTCTTTTTTAAATCCTCTTCTTTCTTTTTTTAAACAACTTCTTATCAATTCCTTTTATAAATTTTTTTATAATTTCCATCTCTACAGTCATATTCCATCCCTTCATCATATCAACCCTTATTTTTGTACATATATAAGTTTTTTCTTTCTTTAAAATTTTGGGAGGCACTTTCTCCTAAAAGACCAAAATACACCCCAAATCAAGTGTGTGGCACTGATCTATATACCAGCCTGATCATATTTGATGACATTCTGTTTTTTTGTTGTTGTTGTTGTTGTTGATTTGTTTTGTTTGTTTTTGTTTTTATTTTTATCTTTTTCTTTTTCTTTTTTTTCTTTTCCTTTTTTCTCTCTTTCCCTTTCTTTTCCCACTGCTTCAGGTCTCCTCTGATTTATTTAGAGTATAATTTCTGGGGACGTTGTTACTCTGCTAGCATTTTGTTCTCTCATTAATCTATTCTCCTCTGCACAAAATGGCAAGATGGAAAAAGTCACCTCAACAAAAAGAACAAGAGGTAGTACCGACTGCCAAGGACCTACTCAATACGGACATTAGTACGATGTCAGATCTAGAGTTCAGAATCATCACTTTAAAGATACTAGCTGGGCTTGGAAAAAATATGGAAGTTATGAGAGAAACCCTTTCTGGAGAAGTAAAAGAACTAAAATCCAACCAAGTAGAAATCAAAAAGGCTATTAATGAGGTGCAATCAAAAACAGGGGCGCTAAATGCTAGAATAAATGAGGCAGAAGAGAGAATCAGTAATATAGAAGATGAAATGATGGAAAATAAAGAAGCTGAGAAAAAGAGAGATAAACAACTACTGGATCATGAGGGCAGAATTTGAGAGGTAAGCGATACCATAAGACGAAACAACATTAGAATAATTGGGATCCCAGAAGAAGAAGAAAGAGAGAGAGAGGGGCAGAAGGTATAATGGAGCAAATTATAGCAGAGAACTTCCCTAATTTGGGGAAGGAAACAGGCATCAAAATCCAGGAAGCACAGAGAACCCCTCTCAAAATCAATAAAAATAGGTCAACACCCCGACATCTAATGGTAAAACATACGAGTCTCATAGATAAAGAGAAAATCCTGAAAGCAGCTCGGGACAAGAGATATGTAACCTACAAGGGTAGAAACATTAGACTGGCAACAGACCTATCCACAGAGACCTGGCAGGCCAGAAAGGACTGGCAGGATCTATTCAGAGCACTAAATGAGAAAAATATGCAGCCAAGAATACTCTATCCAGCTAGGCTGTCATTGAAAATTGAAGGAGAGATAAAAAGCTTCCAGAACAAACAAAAACTAAAGGAATTTGCAAACACAAAACCAGCCCTACAGGAAATCTTGAAAAGGGTCCTCTAAGCAAAGAGAGAGCCTAAAAGCAGCATAGACCAGAAAGGAACACAGACAATATACGGTAACAGTCACCTTACAGGCAATACAATGGCACTAAATTCCTATCTTTCAATAGTTACCCTGAATGAAAATGGGCTAAATGCCCCAATCAAAAGACACAGGCTATCAGACTGGATTAAAAAACAAGACCCATCGATATGCTGTCTGCAAGAGACTCATTTTAGACCCAAAGACACCCCCAGATTGAAAGTGAGGGGGTGGAAAACCATTTACCATGCTAATGGACACCAAAAGAAAGCTGGGGTGACAATCCTTATATCAGACAAATTAGATTTTAAACCAAAGACTGTAATAAGAGATGAGGAAGGACATTATATCCTACTTAAAGGATCTATCCAACAAGAAGATCTAACAATTGTAAATATCTATGCCCCTAACATGGGAGCAGCCAATTATATAAGGCAATTAATAACAAAAGCAAAGAAACACATCGACAACAATACAATAATAGTGGGGGACTTTAACACCCTCCCTCACTGAAATGGACAGATCGTCTAAGCAAAAGATCAACAAGGAAATAAAGACTTTAAATGACACACTGGACCAAATGGATTTCACAGACATATTCAGAACATTCCACCCCAAAGCAACGAAATACACATTCTTCTCTAGTGCCCATGGAACATTCTCCAGAATCAATCACATCCTAGGTCATAAATCAGGTCTCAACCGGTACCAAAAGACTGGGATCATTCCCTGCCTATTTTCAGACCACAATGCTTTGAAACTAGAACTCAATCACAAGAGGAAAGTCAGAAAGAACTCAAATACATGGAGGCTAAAGAGCATCCTACTGAAGAATGAATGGGTCAACCAGGAAATTAAAGAAGAATTAAAAAAATACATGGAAACCAATGAAAATGAAAACACAACTGTTCAAAATCTTTGGGATGCAGCAAAGGCAGTTCTAAGAGGAAAGTATATAGCAATACAAGCCTTTCTCAAGAAACAAGAAAGGTCTCAAGTACACAACCTAACCCTACACCTAAAGGAGCTGGAGAAAGAACAGCAAATAAAGCCTAAACCCAGCAGGAGAAGAGAAATGATAAAGATCAGAGCAGAAATCCATGAAATAGAAACCAAAAGAACAGTAGAACAGATCAACGAAACTAGGAGCTGGTTCTTTGAAAGAATTAACAAGATTGATAAACCCCTGGCCAGACTTATCAAAAAGAGAAGAGAAATGACCCAAATCAACAAAATCATGAATGAAAGAGGAGAGATCACAACCAACACCAAAGAAATACAAACAATTATAAGAACATATTATGAGCAACTCTATGCCAGCAAATTAGATAACCTGGAAGAAATGGAGGCATTCCTAAAGATGTATCAACTACCAAAACTGAACCAGGATGAAATAGAAAACCTGAACAGACCTATCACCATGAAGGAAATTGAAGCAGTCATCAAAAATCTCCCAACAAACAAAAGCCCAGGGCCAGATGGCTTCCCAGGGGAATTCTACCAAACATTTCAAGAAGAATTAATACCTATTCTTCTGAAACTGTTCCAAAAAATACAAATGGAAGGAAAACTTCCAAACTCATTTTATGAGGCCAGCATTACCTTGATCCCAAAACCAGACAAAGACCCCATCCAAAAGGAGAATTACAGACCAATATCCCTGATGAACATGGATGCAAAAATTCTCAGCAATAACTAGCCAATAGGATCCAACAGTACATTAAAAAGATTATTCACCACGACCAAGTGGGATTTATCCCTGGGCTGCAAGGTTGGTTCAACATCCACAAATCAATCAATGTGATACAATACATTAACAAAAGAAAGAACAAGAATCATATGATCCTCTCAATAGATGCAGAAAAAGCTTTTGACAAAGTACAGCATCCTTTCTTCATCCAAGCTCTTCAGAGTATAGGGATCGAGGGTACATACCTCAATATCATAAAAGCCATCTATGAAACACCTACAGCAAATATCATTCTCAATGGGGAAAAACTGAGAGCTTTCCCCCTAAGGTCAGGAACACGGCAGGGATGTCCACTATCACCACTGCTCTTCAACATATTATTGGAAGTCCTAGCCACAGCAATGAGACAACAAAAAGAAATAAAAGGAATCCAAATTGGCAAAGAAGAAGTCAAACTCTCACTCTTTGCAGATGATATGATACTTTATGTGGAAAACCCCAAAGACTCCACCCCAAAACTGCTAGAACTCATACAGGAATTCAGTAAAGTGGCAGGATATAAAATCAATGCACAGAAGTCAGTGGCATTCCTATACACCAACAAGAAGACAGAAGAAAGAGAAATTAAGGAGTCGATCCCATTTACAATTGCACCCAAAACCATAAGATACCTAGGAATAAATCTAACCAAAGAGACAAAGGATCTGTACTCAGAAAACTATAAAATACTCATGAAAGAAATGGAGGAAGACACAAAGAAATGGAAAAACGTTCCATGCTCATGGATTGGAAGAACAAATATTGTGAAGATGTCAATGCTACCTAGAGCAATCTACACATTCAGTGCAATCCCCATCAAAATACCATCCACTTTTTTCCAAGAAATGGAACAAATAATCCTAAAATTTGTATGGAACCAGAAAAGACCCCACATAGCCAGAGGAATGTTGAAAAAGAAAAGCAAAGCCGGTTGCATCACAATTCTGGACTTCCAGCTCTATTACAAAGCTGTCATCATCAAGACAGTATGGTACTGGCACAAAAACAGACTCATAGATCAATGGAACAGAATAGAGAGCCCAGAAATGGACCCTCAACTCTATGGTCAACTCATCTTCGACAAAGCAGGAAAGAATGTCCAATGGAACAAAGACAGTCTCTTCAACAAATGGTGTTGGTAAAATTGGATAGCCACATGCAGAAGAATGAAACTGGACCATTTCCTTACACCACACACAAAAATAGCCTCCAAATGGTTGAAAGACCTCAGTGTGAGACAGTAGTCCATCAAAATCCTAAAGGAGAACACAGGCAGCAACCTCTTTGACCTCAGCCAAAGCAACTTCTTCCTAGAAACATCGCCAAAGGCAAGGGAAGCAAGGGCAAAAATGAACTATTGGGACTTCATCAAGATAAAAAGCTTTTACACAGCAAAGGAAACAGTCAACAAAACCAATAGACAACCGACAGAATGGGAGAAGATATTTGCAAATGACATATCAGATAAAGGGCTAGTATCCAAAATCTATAAAGAACTCATCAAACTCAACACCCAAAGAACAAAGAATCCAATCAAGAAATGGGCAGAAGACATGAACAGACATTTTTCCAAAGAAGACATCCAAATGGCCAACAGACACATGAAAAAGTGCTCAATATCGCTCGGCATCAGGGAAATCCAAATGAAAACCTCAATGAGATACCACCTCACACCAGTCAGAATGGCTAAAATTAACAAGTCAGGAAACGACAGATGTTGGCGGGGATGCGGAGAAAGGGGAACTCTCCTACACTGTTGGTGGGAATGCAAGCTGGTGCAGCCACTCTGGAAAACTGTATGGAGGTTCCTCAAAAAGTTGAAAATAGAGCTACCATATGATCCAGCAATTGCACTACTGGGTATTTACCCCAAAGATACAAAAGTAGGGATCTGAAGGGGTACGTGCACCCCGATGTTTATAGCAGCAATGTCTACAATAGCCAAACTGTGGAAAGAGCCAAGATGTCCATCGACAGATGACTGGATAAAGAAGAAGTGGTATATATATACAATGGAATATTATGCAGCCATCAAAAGGAATGAGATCTTGCCATTTGCAACGACGTGGATGGAACTGGAGGGTATTATGTTGCGTGAAATAAGTCAAACAGAGAAAGACATGTATCATATGATCTTACTGATATGAGGAATTCTTAATTGCAGGAAACAAACTGAGGGTTGCCGGAGTGGGGGGTGGGGTGGGTGGGATGGGGTGACTGGGTGATAGACACTGGGCAGGGTATGTGCTCTGGTAAGCGCTGTGAATTGTGCAAGACTGTTGAATCTCAGACCTGTACCTCTGAAACAAATAATGCAATATATGTTAAGAAAAAAAAAAAAAAAAAGAAGAAGAACGTAGCGGGAGGGGAAGAATGAAGCGGGGGAAATCAGAGGGGTAGACGAACCATGAGAGACGAAGGACTCTGAAAAACAAACAGGGTTCTAGAGGGCAGGGGGTTGGGAGAATGGGTTAGCCTGTTGGTGGGTATTGAGGAGGGCACATTCTGCATGGAGCACTGGGTTTTATGCACAAACAATGAATCATGGAACACTTCATCTAAAACTAATGATGTAATGTATGAAGATTAAGATAAGAATAAAAAAAAAAAGATAGTCTAAACTACCAAATTGTGCCATGGCCAATTGAGTAACTATATAGGCTTGGACGTAGAGAAGACACAACCCCTTATCTTCAAGCAATTACTTTCTAAATCACTAAAATATTATTGTTATAATACCAAATAAAATTGAAACATAATGGCATTCAATATTTCTGGTTTCAGTTAAATACTCTTTGATGCAAGTATAGTAATATCTTATACAGTATGTCCAGAAGTGATCAAATATTGAAGGCCTGAACCATAATGAGTTGCTTCAAAGTGTTGGGCTGCAATACAAATAATCCTACAGATACAATTATAGAATAGTTTTGAGCCAGTTCATTCACTCCACACACACACACACACACACACACACACACACACATATAGTTAGTACTTACTATGTACCTGGTACTATACAAGGGATAAAATATCACTACTTAGGAACTGTTAGACTTAAATAGGTCACTTGATCTCTCAATCTCCCATTTTATGTAAAATAGATATAATAATTTTTTTATGAAAAAATTAAAAAGTTTAATGAAAGGAACTTTCCTTACTATATATGAAGTATAATAATAACTATGTGTTGCTATTGGCAACAAAAATGGAATAGAACAAGGAGTTTGTAAAATATCTATGTTTGCTGGTATTAATAGGATATTTTTTTAATTCAAGTATAATTAACATATGGTGTTATATTAGTTTCAGGTGTACAATATGATTCAACAAGTCTATACATTTCTCCATACTCATCAAGATAAGTGTATGCTTAATTTCCATTATCTATTTCACCAATTCTCCTACCCACCAACTCTCTCAACTTCCAGTTTGTTCTCTGTAATTAAGAGTCTGGGTTTTTTGTTGTTATTGTTTATCTCTGTTTTTGTTTGTTTCTTAAATTCTAATTTTGCTTTCCCTGACTAACTTATTTCACTTAGTATTATACCCTCTAGGTCCATTCATGTTGTTGTGAATGGCAAGATTCCATTTATATATATATATATCAGACCTCTTTACCCATTCATCTATGGATGGACACAAGTTGTTTCCATATCTTGGTTATTATAAATGATGCTGCAATAAACATGGGGGTGCATATATCTTTTTGAATTAATGTTTTTGTTTTCTTTGGATAAATACCCAGTAGGGGAATCACTGGATCATATGGTAATTCTATTCTTAATCTTTTGAGGAATGTCCATACTGTCTTCCACAGTGGCTGTACCAATTTGTGTCCCAACCAACAGTGCATAAGGGTTCTCTAGATCCATGCTAACACTTTTTTTGCTCTTGAGTTTTTGACAGGTATTGAGATGATGTCTCATTGTAGTTTAGAATTGCATTTCTTAGATGATGAGTGATGTTCACATCTTTTCATGTGTCTGTTGGCCATCTGGATGTATTTTTGGAAAAATGTCTATTCAGGTCTGCCCATTTTTATTCAGATATTATTATTATTATTATTATTATTATTATTATTATTATTATTATTTTGGTGCTGAGTTGTATAAATTCTTTATATATTTTTAATACTAACCCCTTATCAGATATATGATTTGCAAAGATGTTCTCACATTTAGGTTGTCTTTTTGTTTTGTTCATGGTTTCCTTCACTGTGCAGAAGTGTTTTCTTGATGTCTTGATGAATATTATTCAGCCATCAAAAAGAATGAAATTTTGCCATTTGCAATGACATGGATGGAACTAGAGTATATTATGCTAAGTGAAATCAGTCAGAGAAAGACAAATACCATATGATCTCACTCATATGTGGAATTTAAGAAAGAGCACAGATGAACATAGGGGAAGGGGGACAAGGAGAGGGAAAGAAGACAGAAGAGACTCTTAATGATAGAGAACAAACTGAGGATTGATGGAGGGATGTGGGTGGGGGATAGGCTAGATGGGTGATGGATATTAAGGAGGCCACTCATTATGATGAGCACTGGGTGTTGTATATAAGTGATTAATCACTGAATTCTACTCCAGAAACCAATATTGCACTGTATGTCAACTACCTAAAATTTAAATTTAAAAAAAAAGTGATGAGAATGGATATCCTTGTCCTGTTTCTGACAAGGAAAAGCTCTCAATTTTTTACCATTAAGTATGATGTTAGCAGGGGCGCCTGGGTAGCTCAGTCAGTTAAGTATGATGTTAGCTGTTGGCTTTTCATATATGGCCTTTATTATGTTGCAGTATATTCCCTTTAAAATTACCTTGCTGAGAGCCTTTATCATAAATGAATGTTGTATTTTGTCAAATGCTTTGTTCTGCAGTTGTTGAGGTGATCATATGTTTTTTAATCCTTTCCTGTGTTAATGTTATCACATCCCATCATATTGATTAATTTGAAACTATTGAACCACACTTGTATCCCTGGAAGAAATCCCACTTGATCATGGTGAATGTTTTTAATGTATTGTTAGATTCAATTTGCTACTATTTTGTTGAGGACTTTTGAATCTATGTTCATCAGATATATTGGCCTGTAGATTTCATTTTTTATAGTGTCTTTATCTGATTTGGGTACCAGGATAATGCTGGACCCAAAAATGAATTTGGAAGGTTTCCTTTCTCTTCTACTTTTTGGAATAGTTTGAAAAAAAAAATAGGTATTATCTCTTCTTTAAATACGTGATAGAATTCATTTCTGATGTCATCTGGTCCCAGACTTTCATTTTTTGGAAAGTTGTTTTTCCAGGAATTTATCAATTTATCCTAGGTAGTCCTATTTGTTAGTGTATAATTTTTCATAATTGTCTCATAATCCTTTGCATTTCTGTGGTGTTGGTTATTTCTCCTGCTTCATTTCTGATTTTATTTGAGTCCTCCCTCTCCCTTATCTTCTTCCTCTCTCCCTCTCTCGCCCCTCCCTTTCACTCCCTCTCTCTTTTAATGAATTTGGCTAAAGGTTTTTTTCATTTGTTGATCTTTTTAAAGACCACCTCCTTGTTTATCTGTTCTGTTGTTTCCTTAGTATTTATTTCATTTATGTTTGCTCTAAATTTTATTATTTCCTTCCTTCTACTTGCTTTGGACTTTGTTCTTATTTGTCTAGCTCCTTTAGGTGTAAGATTAAGTTGTTTGAGATTTTTCTTGCTTCTTGAAGTAGACCTGTACTGCCATGCTTCCTCTTAGAACAAATTTTGCTACATCCCAAGGATATTGGGCCATCGTGTTTTCATTTTCATTTGTCTCTATGTATTTTTTTTTTAGTTCCCTATTTGATTTATTGGTTGACCTATTCATTGTTTAGTAGCATGATTTTTAGCATCCATGTATGTGTGTTTTCTTGAATTTTTTTTTCTTTTGGCTGATTTCTAATTTCATACCATTGAGGTCAGAAAAGACAAATGATATGATTTCAATCTTTTTGAATTTATGAGACCTGTTTTGTGGCCTCAAATTCTTTCTATTCTGGAGAATGTTCCATGTGCACTTGAAAAGAATGTGTATTTTGCTGTTTTTTAAACAGTATGCTCTGAATATATGTTAGGTCCATCTTGTCCAATGAGGCATTCAAAGCCACTATTGCCTTGTTGATTTACTGTCTGGATGATCTATTCATTGATGTAAGTAGGATATTAAAGTCCCCTTGTATTATTGTATTACTGTGAATTTCTTCATGTTTGTTAATAGTCGTTTGATGTATTTAGGTCTTCCTATGTTGGGTGTATAAATACTTAAAGTTATTATGTGTTATTTTTGATTGCTCCCTTTATGGTTATATATTGTCCTACTTTGTTTCTTCTGATAGTCCTTATTTTATATCCTATTTCATCCAATATAAGTATTGCTACTCCAGCTTTATTATTGCTTCTGTTTGCATGATAAATATTTTTCCATACCTTCACTTTCAGTCTGCATATGTTAAGGTCTGAAGTGAGTCTCTTATAGGCAGCATATAGATGGGTCTTGCATTTTTATCCATTCAGTCACCCTGTCTTTTGACTGGAGCATTTAGTCCATAAACATTGAAAGTTATTATTGATAGATTTGTATTTATTACCAATTTTTTGCATGTTTTACAATTGTTTTTGTAGTTCTTCTATGTTCCTTTCTTTTCTTTTGCTTTCTTCCCCTGTGGCTTAATTGCTATTTTTAGTGTTATGCTGGGATTTTTTTTCTCCGTGTGTGTGTGTGTGTGTGTGTATTACAGATTTTTGACTTGTAGTTACCATTAGGTTTATATATAACATCTTATGCATATGCATATGCAGTCTATATTAAGTTGATGGTTGTTTAAGTTTGAATCCATTCTAAACATTAAATTTGTATTACCCCCTCCCACATTTTACATACATGGTGTCATACTTTACATCAATTTATTTTGCAAATACCTTGACTCATTTGTACAAAGTTGAGTTTATTGCATTTGTGCTTCCTCCATATTGGTTTTATATGTGATTAATAGACTACTTCTATTATATTTGAATTTAGCTGTGATTTTTTTTTTCTTTTCCTAAAGTTCTTACTCCTGATTATTGCATTTTCTTTCCACTCTAAGAATTCCCTTTAATATTTCTTGTAAAGCTGGTTGTTTAGTAGTGATGAACTCCTTTCACTTTTGTTTATCTAGGAAACTTTTTATCTTTCCTTCTATTCTAAATAATAGCCTTGCTGGGTAGACTATTCATGGTTGCAGGCTTTTTTTTCCTTTCAACACTGAATATATCATGCCACTTTCTTCTCACCTGCAAAGTTTCTGCTGAAAAGTCAGCTGATAGCCTTATGGGGTTTCCCTTGTATGTAACTGTATTTGTTTGCTGATTTTAAAATTCTATAATTATCACTACTATTGCCATTTCAATTATTATGTGTATTAGGTTGATTTTGTTGGGGGCTGTCTTTATCCTGGATCTGGATGTCTGCTCCTACAGATTAGGGAATTTTTCACCTCTCATTTATTCAAATAAATTTCCTTCCTTTTTTCTTTTTGCCTTCTGGAATTCCTATGATGTAAATGTTATTATGCTTGATGATGATGCTGAGTTCCCTTAACTTATTCTCAATTTTTATTATTTTCTTTTCTTTTTTCTATTCAGCTTGTTTTTTTCTTCTCCATTAATCTGTCTTCCAGGTTGCCAATCCATTCTTTTGACTCCTCTAATCTGCTATCTATTCCTTTTGGTGTATTTTTAAATTTCAGTTACTGATCTCTTCATCTCTGATTGGTTTTATTATATATTTTCTATCTCTTTGTGATGATCTCACTGAGATCTTCTCTTCTTTTCTCAAGTCCAGGAAGTAGCTTTATGACCATTACTTTGAATTCATTATCAGGCAAATTGATTATCTCTCTTTTATTTAGCTCTTTTGCTATGCTTTGTCTTAATCTTTAATCTGGGACATATTCCTCTGTCTCATTTTATCTAACTCTCTGTGTTTGTTTCTATGTATTAGGAAAGTCAGCTGTGTCTCTTGACTTGAAAATAATGGCCTTATGCAGAAGAGGTCCTATGGTGCCCTATAGCACAATGTTCCCTGTTCACCAGAACCATGTGCATCAGGGGTGTCTCCTGTGTGGGTTGTGTGTGCCCTACTGTTGTGGCTGAACCTCATTTGCCTTCAGTCCTGTCAGCTGCATGGCCCACTTTGCCTATTGTGGGTACACTGAGCCAGGTTTTGTCCTTGCATGGTTTAGAGGCCAGCCTGGTACTGATGTGGGCTTGTATTTGTGTGGTGTCAGCAGTCAGGCCAGATGCCTGCCCTTAGCTCATCTGCTGAGGCTGAGGTCATACTGAACTGCAGGACACTCTCCCTGCACTATCCATTGAGAGGCTTTTGTTGGTGGATAGGACCTTCAGTCAAACCAGATTCTCACCCTATTGTGCCTGCTGGGGCTTCAGTCAAACTGGTGTGTATGGTTCTTTCCCTCTCCCCATGGCAGAAGTCACTTTGGAGTGGTACTGGTCTGTGCTGGGGCTGCTTACAGGATATATTGGGGCAGGTGCAGGTTTGGAAATTGCCTGCTGGGTGTGGTTTGGGTGCACTGGATTGGGCAGATGCTATTAACATTTTTATGTTATTTCTTTTTTTTTAATATTTTATTTATTTATATGACAGAGAGAGAGACAGCGAGAGGGGGAACACAAGCAAGGGGAGTGGGAGAGGGAGAAGCAGGCTTCCCACAGAGCAGGGAGCCCGATGCAGGGCTCGATCCCAGGACTCTGGGATCACGACCTGAGCCAAAGGCAGACACTTAATGACTGAGCCACCCAGGCGCCCCAACATTTTTATGTTATTTCAATGTTTTAGTTTTACATTTTTATGTATATTTATAACCCATTTAAAAGTTTTAGATCATATATTTCTTGAGAGCATTGTTCCTCAACCTCAAAAGCTTCAAAAATATGATTTTCATAACTGGAAAATATGGATCTACCTTAATTTATTTAAGGAAATTTTTTTTCAAATATTTAAACAGTTTTAATTTTTTTTGCAATTTAAATACTGTTACAAAGATCTCTGTATATAAGTCACTGTCCACATCTAATTTATTTCCTTAAAATACATTCTTAGAAGAAGAACTCTTAGTTAAGTGGTACAAACTCTTTTGAAATTCTTGATACATATTTTTTTATCATTTAGAAACTATCAGTCTACACTTCCACTACTATTCACTATACCACTAAACACTCATATAAGAGACAAAAAAAGCCACCTTACTGTTGTACATTTTTTTAATTTTATTTTTTATTTAATTTTTATTATGTTAGTCACTATACAGTACATTAGTTTTTTATGAATTTTATTTTATTATGTTATGTTAATCACCATACATTACATCATTAGTTTTTGATGTAGTGTTCCATGACTCATTGTTTGCGTATAACATCCAGTGCTTCATGCAATATGTGCCCTCCTTAATACCCATCACCTGGCTAACCCATCCCCCCACCCCCCTCCCCTCTAGAACCCTCAGTTTGTTTCTCAGAGTCCATAGTCTCTCATGGTTCGTCTCCTCCTCTGATTCCCCCCCTTCATTTTTCCCTTCCTACTATCTTTTTTTTTTTTGATGTAGTGTTTCATGATTCATTGTTTGCATGTTTTACTTTTTTTTAACAATTAGTTGCATAGAATGAGTTTATCCATGTTTATTGACCATTTGTACTCCTTACCTACTTTTTCTATGATGGTGCTACAGGTGTTTTTCCCCATAAATTGTATGAGCTTTGTCTATGTTACATAGATATAACTTCACATGCTTAATTTATACTCCTAACTTATACTCTACTTTTTGAGTTGACTCATGGTGTTTTTGAAATTCAGAAACTTGTAATATTTTACATTGTTCGCCCTACCAATCATTTGTTTTGGATGTTTGTTTCATGGCTTAAATGCTAAAAAGCTTCTATCCATTTTGTACTGACTTGTATGTAATTAATTTTTAAAATGTTATCTCCTTCAGAATCTCTTTTAGGTAATATGTGATGGAAGCGAAAATCTAATTGGATGTTTTTTGGCCAATTACATGGGCAAATTTCACTCCCAACTAACCTATACTATTGGTTTATGATGCTCCCTATACCATATATCAAATTCTTGTCTGTAACAGAGTCTGTTAGAGGACAATATATTGTATTCCAATTATCTGACTATAGATTATAGCATTATCATGTTATCATTTTAATTATTATATTTTAAGAATGCATTATGTTTTGTGCTAAAGTGAGTTCCTCTCTTTACAACTTATTTTTCAAAATTCCTCTAGGTATTTTTTCCCTGTTTCTTCTTCAAGATCAACATTAGAACAATTTTAGAGACTGTGTTAATTCCATATAAACTATAAGTTTATTTGTGTATTATATTTAATATTTCCATGTATATTATTATATTCCATATATTATATATTGAATATTCCAACATATTATATATATTGAGTATTTCTATATATATTATATATTATATTTAATATATTCCATATACATAATATGGTGATCCCATATATATAATATATGAAATATAATTATTTAATATATATTATAAATAATTACATAATTCTGTATAATATATAATATAATATAATGATATATAATTATTATATATTATATATGTATTATATATATAATGGCCCATTCATTGCAATCACTTATTCTCAATTCTACAGTTTATTTTCATGGTTTTCCAGGTATAGAATTATATTTTCTTCAAATTGTACAACTTTTTCTTCTTTCAACCTGTTATAGTCCTATCTTTAATAGAATTCTCTTTTCAAGCAAATGGAAGACATTTATTATAAATACCATATACAGTTCCATAAGTACAGACTACCCCTGACTCTTTAACTGTCCCACCCAAAAACTAGTTCTGCTTCATTCCCCAAAACAAAGCTTTATCATCAAATGGCACTCACCTTTTCCCAGGGTTTTAATGGTTCTATAATTGGAAATCTTGAGCACACAATTCAGTTACTTTTCCAATAGTAACTGCAGTGTCTGAGCAATTGAGCTTTGGAAATCTGTGGAGCCTGCACTGCATTAATTTAGGTATAAAAATATCCTCTCCTGTACAACCTAGTGTGTAGAAGAAAAAGTAAATAATGTGTGTGTGTGTGTGTGTGTGTGTGTGTGTTGGGAGAACAGGTATTGAAAGATTCAGGGAATGAATAAGTAATGTTTTGTTCTATCTATTACAAGTTCATTTTTCTCAGTTTCTCAAATTATATGTCAACTTATATTTCCTGTAGCTCTACAAATTCACTTCTACCTCTTATGCCCCTGTACAGAACACTACTCTACACAAAAATTAGATTACCAAATATTGCTTCAAAAGCTTCCTAGACTGTAGTTTCCATAAAGTCACAAATCTCATTTCTTATATTTACCACCAAATACACAATATTTAGCAAAATCCATGGTACATACTAAGTATCATTTATTCGATATTTAAGTAAATTAAATCCTTCCACTCCTCTTACAACTGCTATTCAGTAAATACTAATGACGGCATAAATTATTTTCTGACCCCATAATCTTGAGATATATCTAGGAAGTAATACTGAAACACATGATACAGTCAATAAGAAATCACTTTGTTTATTTATTCATTCAATATACACTTATTTTGCACCTATCATGTGTGAAAAACTATACTAAGAACCAAGGATACACCATTAAACAAGAGATACATGGTGCCTGCTTCTTTGGAGTTTATATTATAGTGGAGAAAAACAAAAACAAGAAAACATTATTAAAGTATATACTTAAAATAACAAAGTTGTGAAAGAAACTTTAAAAAGGCAAATAATGGGGAAAAGCTAGTTGAAATTAGTGGTATAGAAAGCCGTGTGAACACTTAAGGTAGATTTGGAGCAGATGATAGCATGCAGCAAGAGTAGTTAGTAAAAATGCTCTAAGGCAGACAAAAAGTTGACAGCTTTCAGAAGCAAAAAAAAAAGGCTGCTGTGACCAGAACACAGCAAGTGAGGGGTATAATGGTGGATAGGGTAAGAGAGGTAGACATGGATCATAATGTGGAGAATCTTTTAGGCCACACTAAAGACCACACATCATTTATAAGTTCAATATGCAGCCATTGGAGGGTTTTAAAGCAGAGATGTCATGCAATATTATTCATTTTTAAAAACTTTTTTTTTTCTGGTTTCTCTGCATAGAATAAACTATAGGTTTATAAAATTTGAAGCAGAAAGACCAGTTAGATGGCTGTTGTAATAGTCCAAGGAAGAGATATTCTTGGTATGAACTGGTGTTATGAAGTATAAATATAGATGATTGCTTGGCTTTAAAATATATTCTGAGGTTGGAAGATGGTGGCAGAGGAGAAGGACCCTAGGCCTACTTCATCTCAGAAATACAACTAGATAACAATAAAATCATCTTAAATAACCCAGAAATTGAACTGAAGCCTGGCAGAACAAACTCCATAACTAAAGTTGGAGAAGAAGCCACTTTGAAGAAGGTAAGAAACACAAAGATGTGATTTGGGAGAGAAATGCATTGTGGCCACTGTGGTGGGGAGGGAGCCATGTTCATGGAGAAAGGCAAGAGATGGACCAACATACAGGGAAGGACATGGGGAAAATGAACCCTATAGCAATTGGCTTGGAAGGCAAAAGGGGCCAAAATTTGTGACTTCTGGCAACAAGCAGGGATTAAAGCCTGGAGTTTTAAAGGTCATCAAGCTTGGCTAGGATAGAACCTGGAGGGCACTGTGCTGCTCTTGGAGGGAAGGAAGGTAAACAACTGCAGACATAAATCATGGAAACAGTGATCTTGAAGAGCACCTGAGGCATACAGTGGGGTTATTAGCTTATTTCAGAGAACATTACAGATAGGCAACATTCACAGACAGACCCCTCAGGGAAAAAAGGAACTAGCAGGCACCATTTCCCTCCCCTGCCCCTCAGCATAAGCATAGGGACACCTGCAGGAACCAGTGCAGGGCAGACAGTCATTATGTAACTTGCTAACACCAAGCCCCATCCCTGCACACTAAGGTAGAACTGCCTTTCCCAGTCTCACTTGTCTCACTTTTAGTGCAGTGGGCCCCCTCCCCCATAAGACCAGCCTAAACCTCTGCTGACACCATGTCTATTAACTTTGGAGTTTTTCAGAGCCTCAGTTCCAGTGGAGGTAGTGACAGGACTTACTTCACAAGCAGATCAGAGCACGCCTAGTAAAAAAAAAAAAAAGTGCCACATTCAGGAAAAGGACTAAACACTGCCAAAATAGGCAAAAAAAAAAAAAAAAAAAAAAAAGGCTCTGCAGATGACTGCCCTGAAAATAAAGCAGCCAGGACACAATGGCAGAGCACATGCAACACATTGGAGACACTCCCAGAAGTGCCAGGTCATGGGGAACAGGGGACACTACATGGCAAGGCACTACAGAACCTCTTCTTCATAAGGCTAATATCCTCAAGAACAGGAGATGTAGCTGACTTTCCTAACACAAAGAAAAAAAAAAGACACATAGACAAAATGATAACACAGAAAATTAACCCAAATGAAAGAACAGGACAAAGCCATGGCCAGAAATCTAAGTGAAAAATATATTAGTAATATGCCTGATGGGGTAAGTAAGCAATGATCATAAGGACACTCTCTGGACTTGAGAAAAGGGTGGAAGATATGAGTGAGACCATGAACACAGAGACAAAGAACAACATAGCAAAGATAAAGAGCTAAATAAATGAAATGAGAAACATGCTTGATGGAATGAACAGCGGGCAGGAAGAAGCAGAGGAACAAATTAATGACTCAGAAGACAGAGTAATGTAAAGTAATCCAGATGAAACAAAGACAGAAAAACAAATATACAAAATGAGAATAGATTTAGGGAACTCAGTGACTCCATGAAATGTAATAGCATTCATGTTATACTGACCCAGAAGAAGATTGAGAAAAGGTGGCAGAAAATTTAGCTGAAGAAATAATAGCTGAACATGTCCTTAATTTGGGGAAGGAAACAAATATCCAGATCTAGGAGGCAGAGAAAACCTTCAACAAAATCAGCAAAAGCAGATTCACACCAAGACATATTGTAATTAAATTGGCAAAATATAGTGATATAGAAAATTATTTTGAAAGCAGCAAGGCAAAATAAGACAGTAATATATAATGGAAGCCACATAATTCTAGCAGGTTTTTTTTTTTTTTTTTTTAGCAGAAACGTGGCAAGAAAAGAATGGCATGATATAGTCAAAGACCTGACTGGGAAAAATCTGCAACTATGAATACTCTATCTAGCAAAGCTGTCATTCAGAATACAATGAGAGATAGAGTCTCCCACACAAACAAAAACTAAACAAGTTCATGATCACTAAAGTAGCTGTGCAAGAAATATTAAAGGGGTCTCTTTGAGTGGAATGGAAAGACCAAAAGTTACAGTATGAAGGGAGGAAACACAAAAGCAGTAAAAATGAATATTTCTATTAAAAAATCAGTCAAAGGACACCTGGGTAGCTCAGTTGGTTAAGTGTCTGCATTTGGCTCAGGTCATGATCCCAGGGTCCTGGGATCAAGCCCCGCACTGGGTTCCCTGTTCAGTGGGGAGTTTATTTCTCCCTCTCTCTCTCTCCCTCTGCTTCTCCCCCCACTGCTGTGCTCTCTCTCTCTCAAATAAATAAATAAAATCTTTAAAAAATCTGTCAAGAGGGCCACCTGTGTGGCTCAGTCAGTTAAACACCTGTCTTTGGCTCAGGTCATGATCCCAAGGTTCTGGGATCAAGCCCCGCATTGGGCTGCCTGCTCAGCAGGGAGCCTGTTTTTCCCTCTGCCCCTTCTCCAGCTCTTTCTCTCTCTCTTTATCTTTCTCTCTCTCTCTAATAAATAAATAAAATATTTTAAAAAATCAATGAACTCACAAAATAATGAACAATATGATACCATATACCTAAAACATGGGGAGGAGGGGATTAAGAATGAGTTCAAACTTAAATGACCATCAACTTAATATAGATGGTTATATGAAGAAATTGTTATATACAAACCTAATGGTAACTAAATATCAAAAACCACTAATAAATATGCAAAGAATAAAGAGAAATAAATCAAAATATATCACTAAAGAAATAAGCAAAACATGAAAGACAAGGAAGTATCAGAAAAAATCTTCAGAAACATCCACAAAACAAATAATAAAATGACAATAAGTACATATCTATCAATATTAATTTGAATGAAAATGGAATAAATGCTCCAATTAAAAGACAGGGTGACAGTAAATTAATAAAATAATACCCATATATATGCTGCCTACAAGAGACTCATTATAGACCTAAAGACACCTGCAGATTGAAAGTCAGGGAATGGAGAAATATTAATCATGCAAATGAATCCCAAAAGGAAGCTGGAGTAGTGATACTTATACTGGACATAGTAAACTTTAAAACAAAGACTGTAACAAGGGATAAAGAAGGACAGTATATAATAATAAAGGGGACAATCCAAAAGAAGATATAACAATTGTAAATACTTATGCACCCAGCATGGGAGCAGCCAAATACATAAAATATGTAATAACAAACATGAAGGAACTAATTGGTAATAATACAATAATACCAGGGGACTTTATCATCACACTTTCATCAAGGGACTGATAATCTAAACAGAACATCAACAAGGAAATAATGGCTAATGCTGGAACTGATGGATTTAACAGATATATTCAGAACATTCCATCCTAAAACAGCAGAATACACATTCTTTTCAACTACACACAAAACAAGTCTCAACAAATTGGAGATCGAAGTCATACTATGCATCATTTCTGATAACAACTTTATGAAACTAGAAGTCAACCATAATAAAAAATCTGGAAATGAGACATGTGGGTGGCACAGTTGGTTGAGTATCCAACTCTTGGATTTGGCTCAGGTTATGATCTCCAGGTTGTGGGATTGTGCCCCGAATTGAGCTCCATGCTCAGTGCAGAGTCTGTTAAGTTTCTCTCTCCCTCTGCCCCTCCCCCCTGCTCTCTCTCTCTCTCTCTCTCTCAAAAATAAATAAATAAATCTTTTTTACAAATCTAGAAAGACCACAAATACATGGAGGTTAAATAATATGCTACCAAACAATGAATGGGCCAAACAAGCAATAAAAAAAGATATCAAAAAGTACAGAGAATCAAATGAAAATGAAAACACAATGGTCCAAAACCTTCAGGATACAGTAAAAGCAGTTCCAAGAGGGATGTGTATAGCAGTACAACCCAACCACAAGAAGCAAGGAGAATGCCAAATTTAAAAAAAAAGATCCTTAAACCTAAAAGAGCTAGAAAAAGAACAACAAATGAAGCCTAAAGCCAACAAAAGGAAGGGAATAATACCTTTAGAGAACAAATAAATGATATAGAAACTAAAAAAGACAATAGAGCAGATCAATGAAATCAGGAGCTGGTACGTTGAAAAATTAATAAATTGATAAACCTCTAGCCAGACATACCAAAAGAAAATAGAAAAGACCTAAATAAATAAAGTCACAAATGAGAGAGGAGAAATAACAATGAATAGCACAGAAATACAAACAATTATTATTTTTATTTTTTAAAAAAAAAGAGCAGGGGAGAGGCAGAGGGACAGAAGAAGAAGGAGAGAGAGGATCATTTTTTAAAATATTTTATTTATTTATTTATTTATTAAGTGAGAGAGAGAGACAGAACGTGCACAATCAGGGGGAACAGCAGGCAGAGGGAGAAGCAGGGTCCCTGCTGAGCAAGGGGCCTGATGTGGGACTCGAGCCCAGGCATCAGATATGTCATTTGCAAACATCACCAACTGAGCCACCCAGGCATCCCAATACAAACAATTATAAGAGAATATTATGATAAACTATATGCCTACAAGTTGTACAAACTGGAAGAAATGGATTAATTTCTACAAGCATGTAAACTACCAAAATTGAAACAGGAAGAAATAGAAAACATGAAGAGTAAAGAAATTGAAATCAGTAATCAAAAAACTCCAGAAAACAAAAGTCCAGGGCCAGATGGCATCACAGGTGAATTCTACCGAACATTTAAAGAATAATTAATACTATTCTTCTCAAACTATTGCAAAAAAAAATAGAAAAAGAATGAAAACTTCCACATATATTCTGAGGCCAGCATTATCCAGATATGAAAACTGGATAAAGACACCATAGATGCAACAACATAGATGATCAACATAGATGCAAAAATTCTCAACAAGATATTGCAAACTGAATCCAACAATACATTTTTTAAAAAAAATCATTCACCACGATCAAGTGGCATTTATTCTTAGGCTGCAAGAGTTGTTCAAGATTCACAAATCAATCAACATGATACATCACATTCACATGTGATCATTTCAGTACACACAGAGAAAGCCTATGACAAAGTACAACATACATTCATGATAATAACTCTGAACAAAATAGACTTAGAGGAAACATACCCGAACATGTTAAAGTCTATATACAAAAAACACTGCTAATATCATCCTTAATGAGGAAAAAGTTTTCCTGTACAGTCAGGAACAAGACTATAATGTCCACTCTCACCATTATCATTCAAGATGTACCAGAAGTCCTAGCCACAGCAGAAAACAAAAAGAAATCAAAACACCAAAATGAACAAGGAAGAAATAAGACTTTCACTATTTGCAGATGACATAACACTATATATAGAAAACCTGAAAGACTCCACCAAAAACCTGCTAGAACTGATAAATGAATTCAATAAAATCACAAGATACAAAATAAATGTGCAGAAATCTGTTGCATTTCTATACACCAATACTGAAGACACAGAAAGAGAAATTAAGAAAACATTCCCATTTACAATTCCACCAAAAAATAATAAGATATCTAGGAATAAACCACCAAAAGTGGTGAAGAAACTCTACTCTGAGAACAAGAAAACACTGAAAAAAATATTGAAGATGACACAATGAAATGGAAATGGAAAGACATTGCATTTTCATGGATTAATAGAATAAATATTGTTAAACTGTCTATACTACCACATGCAATTTACACATTTAATGCAATCCTTTTCAAACCAACAGCATTTTTCACAGAACTAGAACAAACAATCTTAAAATTTGTATGGAACACAAAAGATTCCAAATTGCCAAAGCTATCTTGTAAAAGAAACACAAAGCTGGAAGCATCACAATTCAAGACTTCAAGCAATATTACAAAGCTCTTATAATCAAAGCAGTATGGTACTGTCACAAAAATAGACACAGATCAACAGAACAGAAAATCCAGTAATAAACCCACAGCTATATTGTCAATTAACATTTGAAAAAGCAGGAACAAATATCCACTGGGAAAATGACAGTGTCTTCAACAAATGGTGTCAAGAAAACTGGACAGTCACATGTAAAAGAATGAAACTGGACCACTTTCTTACACAATACACAAAAACAAATTAAAAATGGATTAAAGACCTAAATGTGAGACAGGAAACCACCAAAATCCTAGAAGAGAACACAGGCAGTAATTTCTTTGACATGGGCAATAGCAACTTTTTTCTAGATATGTCTTCTAAGGCAAGGGAAACAAAAGCAAAACAAACAAACAAATAAAACAATTGGGACTTCATCAATATAAAATGCTTCTGCACAGTGAAGGAAACATTAAACAAAACCAAAAGTGACCTACTGAATGGAAGAAGATATTTGCAAATGACATATCTGATAAAAGGTTACATCCAAAATACATAAAGACCTTATAAAATTCAACACCCAAAAATGAATAATCCAATTTAAAAAATGAGCAGAAAACATGAATAGACATTTCCCCAAAGAGCCATGCTGATGGCCAACAGACTCATGAAAAGATGGTCATAATCACTTACCATCAGGAAAATGCAAATGAATATTATAATGCAATACCACCTCACACCTGTCAGAATGGCTAAAATCAACAAAACAAGAAACAACAGGTGTTGGCAAGAACGTGGAGAAAAAGGAACCCTCTTGCATTGTTGGTGGGAATGCAAACTAATTCAGCCACTGTGGAAAACACTATGGAGGTTCCTCAAAAAGTTAATAGAACTACTCTATGATCCAGCAATCACACTACTGAGTATTTACCCAAAGAATACAAAAACACGAATTCAAAGGGATGCATGCACCCATTTGTTATAATAGCATTATTTATAATAGCGAAATTATGGATGCAGCCCAAGTGTCCATTGATTGAGGAATGGATAAAGAAGATGTGGTATATACATACAATGGACTATTATTCAGCCATAACAGAAAATGACATCATGCCATTTGCAATGACATGGATGGAGCTAGAGAATATTATGCTAAGTGAAATAAGTCATTCAGAGAAAGACAAATACCAGATGAATTCACTCATATGTGGAATTTAAGAACAAATGAGCAAAGGGAAAAAAAGAGAGAGAGAGCAACAAATTAAGAAACAGACAATTATAAAGAGCAGACTGATGTTTACTTGAGGGGAGTTCAGTGGGGGGATGTGTTAAATAGTTGATGGGGATTAAGGAGTGCATTTGTTGTGATGGGCACTGGGTAATGTATGGAAGTGTTGAATCACTATAATTGTATAGCTGAAACTAACACTTCGTTAACTAACTTGAATAAAATAAAAACTTTAAAAATAAAATATATTCTGAATGAGGACTAAATCATACTTAATGAAGAATTAGATATGTGTAAAAGGAAAGGAGCAATCAAGAACAGTCTAGTGTCTGTGTAGCAATGTAGACACAAATTTATTGACTATGGATATAATCTTAAATGGGAAAAATAAGTCCATTTTGGATATGGTACATTTGAGACATTTTTAGTAATGTAAGTGGAAACATCCAGTAGGCAACTGAATATATGTCTGAAACTCAAGAAAGAGATCTGGGTGGGGATATACATCCAATGCAACATTTAAATAATTAGTAATTGATAAGACTGACTAAAGGGGGAATATGGGTTTGAAAATTACTCGGGACAGTGTCCTAAGTTATTCTAATACTTGAAGGTTGTGTTGGGGAATAAAATCCAGCAATAAAAACTGAATATAAGATCTTGGATACTATCATAGCAGAAAGTGACTTTGATAGAGTGTAGGAAATAATGATTGCAGGTAAGGGCAGATGAAAAAATTGAGTTACCAAGCCATTGATTTACTCAGAAAGGTATTTAAATCCCTAGGAATGGTAGAAAGTTTAGGGATAGAAGGGCTCCTGGGTGGCTCAGTCAGTTATGATACAATGCCCTTCTTTATCTCTTGTTGCAGACTTTGCTTTAAAATTTAGTTTTGGGGGTGCCTGGGTGGTGCAGTCAGTTAGGCATCTGACTCTTGGTTTTAGCTCATGTTGTGATCTTGTGGTTGTGAGATCAGGCCCCACATTGGGCTCCCTGCTCAGCTCAGTGTCTCCTTGAGATTTTCTCTCCCTCTCCCTCTGATCCTCCCACCCGTTCTGTCTCTCTAAAATAAATAAGTGAATCTTTAAAAAAAATGAAATCTAGTTTGGGGGTACTTGGGTGGCTCCATCAGTTAAGTGTCTAACTCTTGATTTAAGCTTAGGTCATGATCTCAGCGTTGTGAGATCGAGCCACAGGTCAGGTTCTGTGCTGGGCGTGGATCTTGCTTAAGATTCACTCTCTCCCTCTCCCTCTGACCCTCCCACCCTCTCCCCTCTCAAAAAAAAAAAAAGTTTAGGGATCGAGATTAAGAAATGGTGATTTCTACGAGTATGCATCAATCAAGGAGTTTGATGTGGATGTCAGCAGATGACAACAATAAGAAGGATTAGTGGTAACAGTCTTATGGGTATGAAAATCAAAGGTACAAGGAAGAAGGAGGAATAATGTTCTAAAAGGAACAGAAGAACAATGGGAACCAAGGGATACACTTACTCCATGTCCTGTGCTTAAGATTTAGATGGTATAAGAACAGTTTCTTGGCATTTGAGAAAACTTCAAGGAAGATCTCAGTTTGAATTAAAGCAAAAAAGTAAAGAAAACGTCCTAAGAAAAGATAAATTTGTTGCTCATAGAAGAGTATCAGCTTTCACCACTGCATAACAAAGCATCCCAAAATTTAGTGGCTTAAAAATACTATTTTATATATTTATGATTACATGGGATGAGTTCAGTTAGGCAATTTATCTGTTGGTATCCTTTCATGTGATACTGTTGCCTGTTGACTCAAAAGTGAATCATTCAATATGGTCTTACATGTCTAGTAGTTTGTGTGAACTATAAAATGGAAAGTGTGGTCTCTCATCCTTCAAGAAGCCATCCAGACTTTATTTAATGAAGGTTTCAGGGCACTACTATAGTGAAAACAGAAGCTCATGAAGCTTAAGCTTAGAACTCCATATAATCACTTCCACCACATTTTATAGATCAAATAAAATCAAAAGCTCAGCCCAGATTCATAGTGAAATGGAAATAGAGACCATCTTTTGATGGAAAGAGCAGCAGAGTAAAACTGCCAAAGTGCATACATATAGGGATGGATAAATTTATAGCAGCCAATTTTGCAAACCATCCATCATGGTCCACTTTGTGGACAAAATAGTTCACATCCATTTATATATCAGTTTAGTAATGTTGCATTCTAACCAAATAGACAAAAAATAAAGGAATAAAGAACAATAAGCAATTGAAAAAAAAAACAGAGTAGCTATATTATGTTCACACAAAGCAGACTTCAGAGCTAGGGGGAAAACGATCAAGAATAAATGGGGGTATAACATAATGTTAAAGGGGTCATTTCTCCAAGAAGACATAATTCTGAATGTGCAGGTTGCTAACTACAGAGCACAAATATATGGAGGCAAAAACTGAAAGAACTGCAAGAAAATATAGACAAGTCCACTATTGGAGTTGGAGATTTCAAACCATCTCAATCAGTAATTGACAGATTCAGCATGTGGAAAATCAGTGAGAATATAGTTGAACTGAGAGCATAATCAATCCACTGTATCTAATTAACATTTTTAGAATACATCATCCAAAAACAGCAGAACACGTGTTCTCAAGCTCACATGGAATACTGATCAAAAGAGAACATAGTTTGATCTATAAAACACACACCTTAACAAATTTAAAAGAACAGCCATCATACAAAGTATGCTTTCAGATCACAAAGGAAATAAACTAAAAATCAACAACAGAGAGTTGAAAATCCCAAAATATTGGGATATAAAACAACATAGTTCTAAATAGCACATGGATCAAAGTTAAAAATCTCAAGAGAAATTTAAAAATATTTTGAACATAAATTAAAATGAAAATATAATTTCTCAGAATGTGTGGGTAAAACAATTCTTAAGGGAAGTTTATAGCATTAAATGTATATATAAAGAAAGAAAAAAGGTCTGAAATGAATAATCTAGTTATATACCTTCAAAACTAGAAAAGAAAAGCAAAATAAATGTAAGGCAAGCAAGAGAAAACAAATAATAAAAATTAGAAAATAAATTAATAAAAATGAAAAGAGAAAAACAATAGACAAAAAAATCAATAAAACCAAAAGTCAGTTCTCTGACAAGATCAATAAAATTGATTAATCTTTAGCCAAATCAACCAAGAAAAAAGGAAAGATTGCACTAGTTACTAAATCAGAAATAAAAAAAAAAAAAGACCATCACTACTGATCACACAGACATTAAGGAATGTTATGTCTACAAATTTGACAACTTAGATGAAATGGTCCAATTACTTGAAAGACACTGTCTCAGTTCATTTGGGTTGCTATAACAAATTACCATAGACTGGGTGACTTATAAAAAAAAAACACACACAGAAATTTATTTCTCACAGTTCTGGAAATTTGAGGTCAAATATCAGGGTGTCAGAAGATTTAAAGTCTGGTGAGGACCTGTTTTGTGATTCATAGATAGATGGCTGTCTTCTCACTGTGTCCTTACATTGCAGAAAGGTCATAATCCCATTTATCAGGGCCTTGTCCTCATACCCTACTTACCTCCCAAAGGCCCTACCTCCAAACGCCAACATGTCGGGTAATAAGTTCCAACTGTATGAATTTGGGAAGGAAACAAACATTCAGTCAATAACAGACACAATCTACCAAAACCCACACGAGGAAAAATAGATAATATGGTTTGCCCATATCTATTAAAGAAATTCAATCAATAATTAATAACCTTCCAAACACACAACACTAAACTTAGATAGTTTTGCAGTCTTCTACCAAACATTTAAGGGAAAGAAATGATGCCAATTCTGTACAGTATCTTCCAAAAAATAGAAGCACAGGAATCACTTCCTGGTTCATATGAGGCCTGGATAATACTGATAAAGACATTACAAGAGAGGAAAACTACATACCAATACTTCTCATGAACATAGTTGCAAAACTTTTCAACAATATTAGCAAATCAAATCCAGCAATTCATAAAAAAGTATACACCATGACAAAATGGGATTTATTCCATGTGTGCAAGACTGGTTCGACATTTGAATTTTAATTAATATAATCCACCACATCAACATGTTATAGAATAGAATCATATGATCCCATCACTAGATGAAAAAAAGCATTGACAAGGGGCACCTGGGTGGCTCAGTTGGTTAAGTGTCCAACTCTTGATTTTAGCTCAGGTCATGATTTCATGTTGTGAGATTGAGCCCTGCACATAGGGCTCTGTGCTGGGCATGGAGCCTGCTTGAGATTCTCTCCCTCTCCCTCTCCCTCTGCCCCTCCTCACCTCTCTCTCTCTCTCTCTCCATCTCTAAAAAAAAAAAAATTGACAAACCCAACGTCTATTTGTAATAAAACCCCTCAGCAAACTAAAAATAGAAGTGAGCTTCCTCAACTTGATCTTTAAAAATCTGCAAAAAACTTACAACTAGCATTATGCTAATGGTGAAAAACTAGATGCTTTCTCATTAACATCAGGAACAATGCAGGAAGATGCCATTTCACCACTCCTATTCTATATCATTATGATTAAATACTAGCCAATGCAATAAGACAGGAAAAGGAATAAAAGAGGAAATAAATGGAATAGGAAATAATAGAAAAATAGAACTGTTTACAGATGATCTGAATGTATAGAAAATCCCAAAGAACCAACACTAACAAAAATTCTCAGAATAAACAATTATAGCAAGGTAACAGAGCATATGGCTAATATACAAAAGTGAATTGCTTTCCATATACTAGTAATGAACAATGAAATTTGAAATTTAAAACATAATATTGGAACATTGTCAACTACACTCAAATTAAAAAAAAAATGAAAATATAATATCATTTTGTTAGCACTCCAAAAAAATGAACCATTCAAGAGTAAATCTAACAAAACATATACAAGATCTATATGAGAAAACAACAAATTCTATTGAAAGAAATCATAGAAGATATAAATACAAATATTCAATGTTCATGAGTGGGAAGACTCAATTTTACTAAAGATGTTAATTCTTCCCAACATATTCTACAGTTTCAATATGAACTTAAAATCCCTGCCATTTATTTTGTGAATATTGACAAACATTAGTCTTATTTGGAAAGACACAAAATCCAGATAGCTAACACAATATCAAAGAACAAAGTCAGAAAATTGGCACTATCCAATGTATGGTATTGCTGAAATAGTGACAAATATATCAATAGAAAAAAATAGAAATAGAAATAGACCCTCACAAGATATAGACAACTAAGTATTACCAAAGGAGCAAAAACATTCCAATGGAGAAAAAAAGATGGTCTTTTCAAGAAATGGTGCTGGAACAATACAACATTCATATGCAAAAAAAAAAAAAAAAAGAATCTAGACGCAGACCATACATCTCTTACAAAAAATAACTCAGAAAGTATTATAAACCTAAGTGTAAAATATAAAAGTATAAAACTCCTAGAAGATAATTGTGATATTGTGATTTATAATAAGAAATATATATTTGGTCTTCACCTCTGTTTCTGGCATAAAGCTCCTAAGCTCTTGGATTTCCCTAAGTGATGATAAAGGTGCATTTTTTTTTTCTGTTAATGATGTGACTTTTGGGCTCCTCCTAAGGATTGGGGTTGGTTGTCAGGATAACCAACCATGTGATTAGAGGGCTAGAACTTTCAGTCCCACCCCCTCCACCCCAATTTCAGGGGAGGATACAGGCTGGAGGTTTAATCAGTATGCAATGTCCAATGATTTAGTCAATCCTGGCTATTAAAAAAAAAAAAACCCTCCACAAAAAAACCTAAAGAATGGGGTTTGGAGAGCTTGGGGTTGGTGAGAACATAGAGGTACTGGAAGAATGGTGTGCCTGGACTGGACATAGAAGCTCCTCATGTCTTCCCTTATTCTTTATCCTAAGCAACTCTTTTATCTGGCTATTTCTGAGTTATATCATTTTATAATAACCACTGATATGTAAGTAAAATGTTTCTAAGTTCTGTGAACCACACTAGCAGATTAATCAAACCCAAGGAAAAGGTTGTGGGGAGCACCAATCAACAATTGATTGTTTAGAAACACAGGTGACTTCCAGTACTCTGTTGAACAATAGTGGTAAGAGTGGACATCCCTGTCTTGTTCCTGACCCTAAGAACAGAGAGCTTTTCCCCATTGAGGATGATATTCACTGTGGGTCTTTTGTACATGACCTTTATGATGTTGAGGTATGTCCCCTCTATTCCTACATGGTGGAGGTTTTTATCAAGGATGCTGTATTTTGTCAAATGCTTTTTCTGCATCTACTGACAGGATGATATGGTTCTTATCCTTTCTTTGATTACTGTGGTAAATCATGTTGATTGATTTGCAGATATTGAGCCACCCCTGCAAACCCAGGAATAAATCCCACTTGATCATGGTTAATAATCCTTTTAATGTACTGTTGGATCTTATTAGCTAGTATCTTGGTGAAAATTCTTGCATCCATGTTCATCAGGAATATTGGTCTCTAGTTCTCCTTTTTGGTGGGATCTTTGTCTGGTTTGGGTATTAAGGTCATGCTGGCCTTATAGAATGAGTTTGAAAGTTTTTGTTCCATTTCTATTTTTTTGGAAAAGTTTCAGTAAAATAAGTATTGATTCTTCTTTAAATGTTTGGTAGAATTACCCTGTGAAGCCATCCAGAAGTCCTAGCCTCTGCAATCAGACAACAAAAAGAAATAAAAGACATCCAAATCAGCAAGGAAGAAGTCAAACTTTCACTCTTTGCAGACGACATGATACACTATGTAGAAAACCAGAATGACTCCACCAATAAATTGCTAGAACTGATAAAGGAATTCAGCAAAGTCACAGGATATAAAATCACTGCACAAAAGTCTGTGGCATTCCATACATGAACAATGAAACAGAAGAAAGAGAAATCAAGGAATTGATCCTATTCACAACTGCACCAAAAAACGTAAGATACCCAGGAATAAACTTAAACAAAGAGGGAAAAGATCTGTACTCTGAAAACTATAGAACACATATGAATGAAATCGAGGAAGACACAAAAAAATGGAAAAAAGATTCCGTGCTTATGGATTGGAAGAACAATTATTGTTAAAATGTCTATGCTACCCAAAGCAATCTACACATTCAATGCAATTCCTATTAAAATACCACCAACATTTTTTACAGAGCTGGAACAAACAATCTTAAAATTTGTATGGAACCACAAAAGACCCCAAATAGCCAAATTAATGTTGAAAAGTAAAACCAAAGCTGGAGGTATCACAATTCCAGACTTCACATTGTATTACAAAGCTGTAATCATTAAGACAGTATGGTACTGGCACAAAAACAAACAAGTAGATCAATGGAACAGGATAGAGAACCCAAAAATGGACCCTCAACCCTGTGGTCAACTAATCTTTGACAAAGCAATAAAGGATATACAATGGAAAAAGCTCTTTAACAAATGGTGTTAGGAAAATTGGAAAGCCACATGCAGAATCAAACTGGACCACTTTCAGGGCACCTGGGTGGCTCAGTTTATTAAGCATCTGCCTTTGACTCAGGTCATGATCCCAGTGTCCTGGAATCAAGCCCCGTGTCGAGCTTCCTGCTCATTGGGGAGCCTGCTACTCCCTCTTCCTCTGCCTCTCCTGACCCACTCATGCTCTCTCTCTAGCTCTGCTCTCTCACTCTCAAATAAATAAACAAAATCTTAAAAAAGAAATTAGACCACTTTGTTATACCATACACAAAAATAAATTCAAAATGGATGAAAGACCTAAATTTGAGACAGGAATCTACCAAAATATTAGAGGAGAACAAAGGCAGCAATCTCTTTGACTTTGGCCACAGCAACTTCTTGCTAGAAACATCTTCAGAGGCAAAGGAAACAATAGAAAAACTGAACCATTGGGACTTCATCAGGATAAAAACTTTTGCACGTTAAAGGAAACAATCAATAAAACTAAAAGGCAACATACAGAATGGGAGAAGATATTCACAAATGACATATCAAATAAAGGACCAGCATCCAAAATCTATAAAGAACTTAACACCTAAGAAACAAAAAATCCAGTCAAGAAATGGGCAGAAGACATGAACAGACATTTCTCCAAAGAAGACATACAAATGGCTAACAGACACATGAAAAGATGCTCATCACTCATTACCAGGGAAATACAAATCAAAACCACAATGAGATCCTACCTCACACTGGTCAGAATGGCTAAAATTAGCAACACAAAAAACAACAGAGTTTGGTGAGGATGCGGAGAAAGAGGAACCCTCTTACACTATTGGTAGGAATGCAAACTGGAGAAGCCATTCTGAAAATAGTATGGAGGTTTCTCAATATGTTAAAAATAAAGCAACCTTATGACCCAGCAATTGCATTACTAGCTATTTATCCAAAGGATACAAAAATAGTGATTTTAAGGGACATATGCACCCCAATGTCTATAGCAGCAATGTGCACAATTGCCAAAATATGGAAAGAGCCCAAATGTCCATAGACAGATGAATGGATAAAGAATATGTGGTATATATACACAATAGAATATTACTTAGCCATCAGAATGAATGAAATCTTGACATTCGCAATGACATGGATGGATCTAGAGTGTATTACACTAAGTGAAATAAGTCAGCCAAAGACAAATACCATATGATTTCACCCATATGTGGAATTTAAGAAACAAAACAGATAAACATCAGGGAAGGAAGGGAAAAATAAAATAAGATAAAAACAGGGAGGGAGGCAAACCATTAGAGACTCTTAACTATAGGAAACAAACTGAAGGCTGCTGAAGGGGAGGTGGGTGGGGGATGGGGTAATTGGTGATGAGCATTAAGGAGGATGTTGATGTAATGAGCACTAGGTGTTATATAGAACTGATGAATCACTAAATTCTACCCCTGAAACTAATAATATACTATATGTTAACTAAATTGAATTTAAATAAAAAAAAAAGAAGCATAGGTGACAATCTGGACTCTTAATTGGAATCTGAAGTGGGTATTGGGTAGCTTTTTAAAAGTGATCTCTTAAACTGGTATCTGGTGATATCTCCAGGTAGATAGTGTAAGAATTGAATTGAATTGTAGGACACCAAACTAGTGTTGAAGAATTGCTTGGTGGTATGTGGGAAACCCCTAACCATTGGAATTAGTGTCAGAACTATAATAATATAATAGAAAATCTAGCTGATCTTTGGTTCGGCAATGACTTTTTAGATTTAAAGAAAAAAACTATGACTCATGAAAGAAAACACTGGTAAGTGAACATCATTAAAATAAAAATATGTGCTCTGTAAAAGACACCATTTAATAAGAAAAAAAAAAACATACTGGGAAAAAATATTTGCAATATCCAATGGAAAAAAGACAGTCTTCTCAACAAATGGTGTCGGGGAAATTGGACAGCAACATGCAGAAGAATGAAACTGGACCACTTTCTTACACCATACACAAAAATTAATTCCAAATGGATGAAAGACCTAAATGTAAGACAGGAAACCATCAAAATGCTCAAGGAGATCATAGGTAGTAAGTTCTTTCTAGCTATGTCTCCTGAGGCAAGGGAAACAAAAACAAAAATAAACTATCAGGATTTCATCAAAATAAAAAGCTTTTGCAGAGTGAAGGAAACAATGAAGAAAACTAAAAGGCAACTTACAGAATGGGAGATGATATTTTCAAATAACATCTGATAAAGGGTTAGTATCCAAAACGTATAAAGAACTTATCAAACTCAAAATCCAAAAATCACATAATCCATTTAACAAATAAGCAAAAGAGAGGAATAGACATTTTTCCAAAGAAGACATCCAGATGGCCAACAAACACATGAAAAGATGCTCAAAATCAGTGATCATCAGGGAAATGCAAATCAAAACTGCAGTGAGTTATCACCTCACTCCTGTCAGAATGGCTAAAATCAACAACAGAAGAAACAACAGGTGTTGGCAAGGATGTGGAGGAAGGGGAACCCTTTTGCACTGCTGGTGGGAATGAAAACAGGAGCAGCCACTGTGGAGAACAGTATGGAGGTTCCTCAAAATTTAAAAATAGAAAAATAGTTAAAAATAGAACTATCCTATGATCTAGCAATTGAACTACTTGGTATTTGCCCACAGAATACAGAAATACTAATTCAAAGGGATACATGTATCCTGATGTTTATAGCAGCATTATCTATAATAGGCAAATTATGGAAGTAGCACAAATGTCCATGAACAGATGAATGGGTAAAAAAGATGTAGTATATATATTTCTATAATACACCTATTAGAATGGCTAAATCCAAAAAACTGACAATACCAATGCTAACAAGGATGTGGAGCAACAGGAACTATTATTCATTGCAGGTGGGAATGCACAATAATACAGCCACTATGGAAGATATTTTGGGTGTTTCTTATAAGACTAAACATGTTCTTGCCAACTGATTCAGTGATCACATTCCTAGGTATTTAGCCAAATGAGTTGAAAATTTATAGTCACATAGAAACCTGTATATGAAAGTTTATAGCAGCTTTATTCATAATTGCCAAAAACTGGAAAAAAAACAAACAAACAAAGATGTCTTCCAAAAAGTGAGTGAATAGACAAACTGTGGTAAACTGGAATACTATATATGTAATTATAATGGATATTATACAGATAATATAGATAATCATGAAATACAGAACAGTTTTCTTTAATCAGGAATAAGGTATGAATGCTGTCTCTCAGCATTTTTAATCAACAGTGACTGGAAGTTCTAGTCATTTCTGTGATGCAAGAAAATGTATAAAGCCATAAATACAGGGAAGGAAAAATTAAATTTTCCCTATTTCCCAATGCTATCATTGTTTATATCTATAATATTAAAGCATATGCAAGATAAGTTAATTTATCAAGGCCACAGAATACACAGTTAATACATACAAAAATTAATTGTATTTTATGTATTAGAAGACAAATTAGAAAATAAAATAATTACATTTAAAATTGTATCTAAAAATAAACATCACAAAGGAATAAATTATCCATGAGATGTACAAGGCCTCTTCTGAAAGCTACAAAACTTTGTTGAGAGAAATTACAGAAGACCTAAATAAATAGTGAGATCTTCTATGTATATAAATTATAAGACCCAATATTGTTAATATTTCAATTCTTGAGAGGGGGGCCCAAAATGGCAGTGTAGGAAGATCCTGAACTCACCTCTGAACTCAACAACTCCCACAGACAGAGTGAATCTACAGCTACCTGGAGGGCCTGGGTGGCTCAGTCAGTTAAGCATCTGACTCTTGATTTCAGCTGAGGTCATGATCTCAGGGTCCTGGGATCAAACTCCATGGTGGGCTCCCAGCTCAGCAGGGAGTCTGCTTGTTTCCCTCTCCCTTTGCCCCTCTCCCCACTCATAGGTGTGCACTCTCTCTCTCTTTCTAAAGTGAATAGATAATTAAAAAAAAAATCTACAGCTACCTACGTGTGGATCATTTCCTCTGAAAAAGATCTGAAAACTAGATGAGCTCCTCTCTGCAACAAAGGATAAAAGACATTGAGACAGGTAGGATAGGCAGAGAAACAGTTTCACAAAACCCCACCTCTGACATGGCAATGAACAATAGAGAGGCATCACACCAGACAGGCACTACTGGAGAATTAAGGAGTTGGTATCCCACATTGGCACCCTGACCCCTGAGATCTACACTAGATAAACAAGACCCCAGAATGTATGGCTTGGAAAATCAACAGGGCTGATGTCCAGGGGTCCTGAAGGGCTATAGGAAACTGAGATCACTCTCTTGGAAGGTTCACATGCAATCTTCCTTGTCCTAAGACCTAGAAAGATAATAGCTGTTTGAAAAGTACCTAGACTATATGTGAGGGAGATTCATTTGCTGATCTGGAGGCATTAGCTGGAGAGGCAGGAGAGAGTTGAGATCCTACCCAAAGACACGGTGCTGGTGGAAGCCATTGTTGCACTCCCCATCTAGCTTGCTAGCACAGGTAGGTGAGCTTGGATGTGGCACCCTACTGTAGCCTTGCTGGGATGATGTGGGTTGAGCAATCATGGCATTTGCTAAGACCAGAGATTGGGACCGTTGAAAAACACTCCCCCACTCTCTGTCTGGAGAAAGTGAGCACAAATAGTGGTGGAGTTCTTCTACTCCCTCTCTTAAGTTTGTGAGCCCAGGTAGTTGTGGCACTCCCCTGCCCCTGGCTGGGGCTAGCAAGAATGAGAAGTTGCATTCTCCTGATCCCACCCTAAAGGTGGTACATATGCAAAGACAGGACACTCTCCCACTGAATTATTGAAGCCTGTAGGTGAACACAGTCAAGACATTCCCCCACTACCTTTCTGGAGCAGGTGAGTGTACTCTGCCCCCTACATTCTCTTTCTTCCTTGCTAAAGCCAACAGCATGTGAAAACCACACAGAAAATTCCCCTTGATTGCCTTGCCCTGGTGGCCAAGCGTGCTGGAATTCCTGAGCTCCACAGGACTGTAACAACCAGAAAGACAGTCCTTAGCAGGCCACTATTCCCAGGGCACAGCACAGAAAACCAACTGAGATACAACCCAATCTTTTTGTGCAAAAGTCCTGTTTATTTAGACTGGACCTTCAGCCTGAGGGACAGGCTTCAGGTTTCTCACACATCTAGAGGCTAAGGAGTTGCTCCCAGGGGAACTTAAGAAAGGAAACACTATCATTGTTCACTCCTTGGCCTCATTACACCTTGACACGACTTCCCAGAAAGAAACTTATACACTCATCTTAAGCCCCAGTTTTTCAAACTGTTGACCAGGGGACACCTCCAGAACTCCTGGTGTATAGACCAGCAGAGATTACAATTGTGGTCCCATAAAACTCTGATTTTGGCATACTTTGAAAGATGATGCTTGAAGATCTGGCTTTCAATTAGGCAGAAATTAGGTGCTAAAATGAGATTTCTCCCCTTGGATCACAGACAGGTCTTGGCATACCCTCAGCAATAGGAGTGTATTAGGAATACATAAGCAGTTTAGACAATTACAAAGGTTCAAGAGAAAACCAAGAGTTAGGGCAAGGACAAATGAGAAAGAATCAATACCTACACAAAGCCACTCCTTCAAGACTGAGAAAGTAGCTCTTTTGTCTAGTACATAGAAATAAAAACAGAGTCAAGCAAAATGAGGAAAAGGGAAATATGTTCCAAATGAGAGAACAAGATAAAACCTCAAAAAAAAGACTTTAATGATACAGAGATAAGGAATCTACCTGATAAAGAATTTAAAGTAATGATCATAGTAATGGTCACCAAACTCAGAAGAATGGATGAACACAGTGAGAACTTCAAAAAATGAGATAGAAAAGAAAAAATATATATAAAACAGAAATCACAGAGTTGGATAATTCAATAACAACTAAAAAATACATGATAAGGGTTAAACAGCAGACCAGATGAAGTAAAATAACAAATCAGTGAGTTGGAAGATAAAACAATAGAACTCACCCATATACAGTAGCAAAAAGAAGAAAAAATAGAATTAAAAATAAGTGAAGATAACTTAAAGGACCTCTGGGACAAAATCAAGAGGAATAACATTTGATTTATAGAGGTACCAGAAGGGGAAGACAGAAAAAAAGAAGCAGAAAACTTATTTGAAGAAAAAATGGCTAAAAACTTTCCTTATGTAGGAAAGAAAACAGACATCCAGGTCCAGGAACTCCCAGGGAGTTCCAAACCAGAAAAACCCAAAGGAACCTACACCAAGACACATTATAATTAAAATGTCAAAAATTAAAGATAAAGAAAGAATCTTAAAAGCATCAATAAAAAAAAAAAAATGGTTATGTACAAGGGAAACCCCATAAGGCTATCAGCAGATTTCTCAACAAAATCTTTGCAGGCCAGAAAAAAGTGGCAAGACATATTCAAAGTGCTGAAAGGAGAAACCAGAAATAAGAATACTTTACCTGGCAAGGTGAACATACAGATTTGAAGGAGAGATAAAGAACTTTCCAGATAAGCAAAAGCTAAAGAAATTCATCACTAGTAAACAGGACTTAAAAGAACCACTAAAGGAACTTCTTAAAGCTAAAAAATAAATGGCATTAATTAGTAATAAGAAAACATATGAAAATAAAAATCTCATCAGGAAAGGTAAGCAGTCAACATAGAGTATCAATCACTTATAAAGCAAGTCGGGTCAAAAGACAAAAGAAGTAAAATAAACTAAAACTATAAGAATTAGTTAAGAGATACATATTTTTTTAAATGTAAAAAGTGACATTAAAAACATAAAACATGTGGGGGAGAGTAAAAATGTAGAATTTTAAAATGTGTTCATATTTAAGTTGCTATCAACTTAAAATAGACTGTTATACATATAAGATGATATATGTAAACCTCACAGTGAACACAAAGCAAAAACTTACAGTAAGTAAAACAAAAGAAAAAGAAATCTAAACATCACTCTGAAGAAAGCCATCAAACCACTTGGAAAGTGAGAAAGAGAAGTAGAAAGGAACAGAAAGAAGCTACAAAAATAGCCAGAAAACAAGTAACAAAATGTCAATAAGTACATATCTATAAATAATTACTTTAAATGTAAAAGGACTAAATTATCCAAGCTGAATGAATTAAAAAAATAAGACAGATCTATACATTTTCTACAAGAGACTCACTTCAGAAATGAGGACACACACAGACTAAAAGTTAAGGGATGGAAAAAATATTCCAAGCAAATAAAAACAAAAAGAAAGTTGGTGTAGCTATACTGATATCACACAAAATAGATGTTCAAACATAGACTGTATTAAGAAAAGGATGAGTATTATATAATGACAAAGGGGTCACTCCTGCCAGAAGATATAATATTTATAAATATCTTTGCACCCAACATAGGAGCACCAAAATATGTAAAGCAAATATTAACAGATCTAAAGGGATAAAATTACAGCAATACAAGAATATTAGGGGATTTTAACATCCCAAATGCACCAATGGATAGATCATCCAGACAGAAAACCAATAAGGAAATATCATCCTTAAATGACATATTAGACCAGATGAACTTAAGAGACATATACAAGACTTTCCACCCCAAAGCAGCAGAATACACATTTTCTGAAGTGCGTATGGAGAATTCTCTGGGATTGATCATGTTAAGTCACAAAACAGGTCTCAATAAATTAAAGAAGACTGAAATCATATCAAACATCTTTTCAAATTAGAATGGTATGACACTAGAAATCAATTATAAAAAAAGAGAACTGGAAAAATCACATATAAGTGGAGATTGAACAACATACTACTGAAAACTACTGGATCATAGAAAAAAAAAATCAAAGGAAAAAATACCTAGAGACAAATGGAAAAAAATGTATGTCATACCAAAATATATGGGATGCAGAAAAAGTGGTTCTAAGAGGAAATTTCATAGCACTATAGGGCTATCTCAAAAAACAAGAGAAATCTCAAATAAACAATTATACTTTACACCTAAAGGAAACTAATGGATCATTGAACACTACATCGAAAACTAATGATGTACTATATGTTGACTAATTGAATTTAAATTAAAAAAAGGAAAAAAACATAAAACCCAGTTATTAGAATGAAGAAAATAATAAAGATCAGAATGGAAATAAATAAAGACTAAGAAGACAATAGAAAAGATTAATGAAATTAAAAACTACAGATAAAGGGCTGGTATCCAAAATCTATAAAGAACTTCTCAAACTCAACCCCCAAAAAATAAATAATCAAGTCAAAAAATGGGCAGAAGATATGAACAGACACTTCTCTGAAGAAGACATACAAATAGCTAACAGACACATGAAAATATGTTCATCATCATTAGCCATCAGGGAAATTCAAATCAAAACCACATTGAGATACCACCTTACACCAGTTAGAATGGCAAAAACTGACAAGGCAAGAAACAACAAATGTTGGAGAGGCTGTGGAGAAATGGGAACCCTCTTACACTGTTGGTGGGAATGCAAGTTGGTATAGCCACTTTGGAAAACAGTGTCGAGGTGCCTCAACAATTAAAAATAAAGCTACATTATGACCCAGCAATTGCACTCCTGGGTATTTACCCCAAAGACACAGATGTAGTGAAAAGAAGGGCCATATGCACCCCGATGTCAATAGCAGCAATGTCCACAATAACCAAACTGTGGAAAGAGCTGAGATGCCCTTCAACAGATGAATGGATAAAGAAGATGTGGTCCATATATACAATGGAATATTACTCAACCATCAGAAAAGATGAATACCCAAGTTTTATATCAACATGGATGGGACTGGAGGAGATTATGCTAATTGAAATAAGTCAAGCAGGAAAAGTCAATTATCATATGGTTTCACTTATTTGTGGAACATAAGAAATAGCATGGAGGACATTAGGAGAAGGAAGGGAAAATGAAGGGGAGGAAATCGGAGGGAGAGATGAACCATGAGAGACTATGGACTCTGAGAAACAAATTGAGGATTTTAGAGGGGAAGGGAGTGGGGGAATGGGTTAGCCCAGTGATGGGTATTAAGGAGGGCACATACTGCATGGAGCACTGGGTGTTATACGAAAACAATGAATCGTGGATCACCACATCAAAAACTAATGATGTATTGTATGGTGACTAACATAACATAATAAAATAAAATTAAAAAAAATAATGATGTACTATATGTTGGCTAATTGAATTTAAATTAAAAAAAGAAAAAAAACACAAATAAAACCCAAAGTTATTAGAATGAAAAAAATAATAAAGGTCAGAATGGAAATAAATTAAATAAAGACTAAGAAGACAATAGAAAAGATTAATGAAACTAAAATCTGGTTCTTCCTAAAGATAAATAAAATTGAAAAGCCCTCAACAAGTCTCACCAACAAAAAGAGAGGTCTCAAATAAATGCAATCAGAAATGAAAGAGAAGTTACAACTGACACCAAAGATACAGAGTATTATAAGAGACTAATATGAACAATTGTATGCCAACAAATCAGATAACCTGTAAGAAATGGATAAATCTTAAAAAATGTGTTAGGCACTAGGTGTTATTTATAAGTGATGAATTACTAAATTCTATTCCTGAAACTAGTAGTACACTATATGTTAGCTAACTAGAATTTAAATAAAAATTTGAAAAAAAAATTACAATCTTCCCAAGACTGAATCATGAATAAAGTCTGAATAGACTGATTACTAGTAAGGAGATTGAATTAGTAATCAAAAACCTCCCAAAAAACAAAACTCCAGGACCAACACCTTCACTGGTGAATTCTACTAAACATTCAAAGAAGATTTAATACCTATCCTCAAACTTTTCCAAAAATTGAACAGGAGGGAAAACTTCCTTCACCAGGCCAGCATTCCCTGATACCAAAAACAGACAAGAATATCACAAAAAGACAATATCCCTGATGAACACAAATGCAAAAATACTAAACAAAATATTAGCAAACCAAATTCAACAATATATCAAAAATATGACACATCATGATCAGTGGATTTATTCTAGGCATGCAAGGATGATTCAACATCCACAAATAAAAGTGATGATACACTACACTAACAAAATGAAAGATAAAAATCATGTGATTATGGGGCACCTGAGTGGTTCAGTCCTTAAGCGTCTGCCTTCGGCTCAGGTCATGATCCCAGGGTCCTGGGATCGAGCCCCGCATAGGGCTCCCCGCTCTGCGAGAAGCCTGCTTCTCCCTCTCCCACTCCCTCTGCTTGTGTTCCTGCTCTCGCTATCTCTGTCTCTGTCAAATAAATAAATAAAATCTTAAAAAAAAAATCATGTGATTATCTCAAAAGATGCAAAAAAACATTTGACAAAATTCAGTATTTATTTATGATAAAAACTCTCAACAAAGTGGGTATAGAGAGAATGTACCTCAACATAATAAAGGCCATATATGACAAACCCACAGCTAACACACACTCAATGGGGAAAAGCTAAAATCTTTTTTTCTAAGATCAGGAACAAAACAGGGTTGCTCACTATCTACATTTTTATCTAATTAGCATTGGAAGTACAAACTACAGCAATTAATCAAGAAAAAGAAATAAAAGGCATACAAATTGGAAAGGAAGAAATAAAATTGTAACCTTTAGCAGATGGCACAATATTATATATATATAAAAAAAAACTAAAGACTGCAACAGAAACTGGTTAGAGCCAATAAATAAGTTCAGTAAAGTTGAAGAATAAAAAATTAATGTGCAAAAATATGTTGTTTCTATATAATAATAAAACTATCAGAAATAGAAATCAAGAAAACATTTTTTTATAATTACATCAAAAAGAATAAAATACCTAGGAATACATTTAACCAAAAAGGTACTAAAACAAGACTTCTAAAATTTCTATTGAACCACAAAAGATCCTGAATAGCCAAACTATTTTGTTTTTGTTTTTTAAAGATTTTATTTATTTATTTATTTATTTATATGACAGAGAGAGAGAGAGCACAAAGAGGGGGAGAGGCAGAGGGAGAAGCATACTCCCTGCTGAGCAGGGAGCTTGATGTGGGGCTCGATCCCAGGACCCCAGGATCATGACCCAAGCTGAAGGTAAATGCTCAACCAACTGAGCCACCCAGGTGCCCCAATAGCCAAACTATTTTGAAAAAGAAAATCAAAACCAGGGTTATCACACTTCCTGATTTCAAACTATACTACAAAACTATAGAAGTCATCATAGTGTGGTATTGGCATAAAAACAGACACATTGATCAATGCAACAGAACAGAGAACCTAAAAATAAACTCACACATATATGACCTATTAATTTATAACAACAGAGGTAATAAAATACAGTGGGTACTAAAATTAGGTAAAGACACTAAAAAAGAAAAAAAAGAAAAGAAAACTCTAGGCCAATATTTGTGATGAACACAGAGGCAAAAAATCCTAAATAAAATATTAGTAAATCAAATCAACAATACATTAAAAAAATCATTCATGACAATCAAGTGGGATATATTCCAGGGATGCGAGAATGGTTCAATATTCACAAACCAAACAATGTGATACATCACATTAACAAGAAGAAGGATAAAAACCATACGATCACCTCAAAATACACAGAAAAAAGCACTTGACAAAGTATAATATCCATTCATGATAAAAACTCTCACCAAAGTAAATTTAGAGGAAATATATATCAACATAATAAAGGCCGTATATGAAAAACCCACAGCTAACATCATACTCGATGAAAAACAGAGCTTTTCTTCTAAGATCAGGAACCAGACAGGTATGTCCACTCTCACCACTTTTATTCAACATAGTATGGGAAGTCCTAGCCACATCAATCAGACAAGAAAAGAAAATAAAAGACATCCAAATTGGTAAGGAAGAAGTAAAACTTTCACTATATGCAGATGACATATATATATAGAAAATCCTAAAGACTCCACCAAAAAACTACCAGAACTGATAAATGAATTCAGTAAAGTCATAGGGTACAAAACAAATATATAGAAATCTGTTGCATTTCTATACACTAATAATGAAGTAATAAACTAAGGAAGCAATCACATTTATAACTGCACCAAAAATAATAAAATATCTAGGAATAAAGGGAGGTAAAAAACCTGCATTCTGAAAACTATAAAACACTGATGAAAGAAACTGTAGATGACAAAAAAAGAAAAGATACTCCATGCTCATGATTTGGAAGAACCAATATTGTTAAAATTAGAATCTATACTACCCAAAGCATTCTGCAGATTTAATGCAAGCAACAGCACTTTTCACAGAACTAAAATAAATAATCCTAAATTTGTATAGAACCACAAAAGACCCTGAATATCCATAGCAATCTTGAGAAAGAAGAACAAAGGTGAAGGTGTCATAATCCCAGGTTTCAAGATATACTACAAACTGTAGTAATTAAAACTGTATGGTAATGGCACAAAATAGACACATAGATCAATAGAAGAGAAAACCCAGAAATAAACCCACAATTATATGATCAATCAATCTACAACAAGCAGGCAATAATATGCAATGGGAAAAAGCCAGTCTCTTCAACAAATGATGCTGAGAAAACTGGATAGTTATATGCAAAAGAATGAAACTGAAAAAAAAACAAACAAAAAGAATGAAACTGGGCCACTTTCTTCAACAAGACACATAAATAAACTCAAAATGGATTAAATACCTAAATGTGAGACCTGAACCATAAAAATCCTAAAAGAGAGCACTTTCTTTGATATTGGTCATGGCAACATCTTTCTAGATATGTCTCCTGAGGCAAGAGAAACCAAAGCAAAAATAAACTATTAGGACTACTTCAAAATCAAAAGCTTCTGCACAACAAAGGAAACAGCCAACAAAACTAAAAGACAACCTACTGAAAAGGGAAGAAGATATTTGCAAATGGCATATCCAATAAATGATTAGAATCCAAAATATATAAAGAATTTATAGAACTCAACACCAAAAAAAAAAAAAAACCCACAAATAATCCAATTAAAAATGGGCAGAAGACACGAACATACATTTCTCCAAAGACATGCAATGTTCTGTATCTTGATTGTGGTGATGGCTTCACAGATATAAATATCTTTCAAAATCCACCGAATTTCACATTTGAAATAGATACATCTAAATTTATATAAATCACCCCAATAATATTGATAGAAAGAAATTGAAACTTAGAAGCAGCATATTTTCCAAATAGCATGTAAACCTTTGATTTGTGTCCAGGGCCTATCCATTGGGAAAACCTGTGTAGAATATGTTTTAAGGGGCACTGAGAGACTACTTTACAACAAATAGCTGTCTTGCAGGCCTGCATTAGATTTCTGGCAAATCTATCCAAAGAGCTTTTAAAAAATAGTGAGTAGGGGTGCCTGGATGGCTCAGTCAGTTAAGTATCTGCTTTGGCTCAGGTCATGATCCTGGGGTCCTGGGATTGAGTCCCACATTGGGCTCTCTGCCCGGTGGGGAGCCTGCTTCTCCCTCTCCTCCTAGCTTGTGCTGTCTCTCACTATCTTCGCCTGTCTCTCTCTCTCTCTCTCTCTCTCAAATAAAATCTTTAAAAAAAAATAGTAAAGTCAAACCTTAAATTCTCACCTCTAATGAAGAGTCACTGTTTTGGCTTATTGTGCCATGGCAGTAGGCAGAACACAGAATATAAATTATCAACAGGTAAATGAAGTAAGCCATCATGCCTCTGCAAGACCCCTTCTGAAATTCAAATACATTACTTGAAAAAGTGAAAGTAATATGATTTTGTCACCTTGTAATTCTTATATCGTGATCATAAGGATGCATCATAGGTACAATTCAGAAGCAGGCTGAACAGATAAGAATAACTCTGAAAGTATAAAAATTCATAAGAAAGATTGGTCAGCAGTATAAAGGCACTGAAAAAAGGTAACAGCAAAGAAGAGGAGGGACACCAAAGTCAAATAAAATCATTTGCTTAGTTGCTAAAACTCCTGATTGAGGAAATATCATGGAATATTATGTAAGATTTTACTATAGGAAAATTGCTATCACTCATTTAAGATCTCAGAATTCTTGTTGAAATAGAAATTTCCTTATGCTACCCTGCTAATTCCTTCTATTTCCCTCCTTTGTTTTATATTTGAATTTATCATTTATTGAGTACTTACACCAAATATTATACCTGCCTATATAGAGTTTTTCATTCAATACTCACAAAAATTACTTACTATCATTATCCTCATTTCAGAAATAAGAAAACCGGAGCACCATGAGATTTAGTAGCTTGCTCACATTCACATAGCCTCTAAAGGGCAAAACTGAGATTCAAAATCTAGGTCTGGATGGCACTAGACACCAGATGATACTCATCATAAAATTATTTCAAAGGAGAGGTTATCTATTTATTTTTTCATGCCCACCCCAGTCTTTAGACTCTTGCAATCTGCTGCTTGCTCTCAACCTTTCACTGAACCTGTTTTCTAAAGTAAACAAGAACTGGTAATTAAATATTAATGGCCTCCTTTAATGGATACATCCTTTAAGGTCCACCTCCAGTGTCACCTCATTCCCAATGTCTTTCCTGGTATTCCTACCACTCCCTTCTCCAATTTGGAAATGATATTTCCTTCTTCTACTTCCCCATACCCATTGCTATACTGTTGGCCAGATTTTTTTCATTCACGTATTTATGACTTTATTCATATACTAATTCACCATTTATTTATTGAGTGCTTATGTGTCATTCATTGTCCTAAGTAAGTTAGGTATAGAGATGATTAAGGCATAATCTTTTTTCTCCTAAAGGACATAGTCTAGTCAGGAGAATACACTGGTAAGTAATAATTATAATTCATTGTGATGAGCTATATAAAAGTGGAATATTTTAGACACTTAAAATATATTTGTGGCCTGAATACATTATTTTTTCTGTTTTCAAAAAAAAAAAAAAAAAACAAGGGGAACCATATATTTGCAGGTGAGTTACTCAGATAGCCATGCTAATACTTATCATATTGTGGGCTCTGAAAGACTATGAGTAGATTATTTTTAGCCAAACATTATACAATATTACTTTAAAAACTTTTAGGCAAGTATAGACACCCAGTGAAAGCTCAGATTTTGGATATGAACATGTAAATCAGAACATTACATATATTGACCCTCTCCCCCAGATCTACATCCAAATCTACTCCCTGGCACATAGAAATATATCATCTCTTCTAGTTAGAGTACACATAGATATAGGCATTAATAAAATATTTGTTGTGATTATTATTTAGCTTTGAGAGAAGTATAATCTATATGTCATGAATTCTTGAGGTAGCTCTGAATCAATCAAAATAATATAGGTTCTTGAGTATAGCCATCTTGTAGGATGAAACAGTTGTTGATATACACTTTGGCTGATTTTGTGTACTGAGTATATACTAATACATTACATCTGTGCCCAATTTTTCATTTATTCATAAACCTTGAGAAAATTTAAGATCTGCTTGCTACTTAATAATATCTAAAATTTTCCATGATATTAAATCTGTAATCTGGATTCTCAGGCCCTGACTTCTGAAACTTAAGTTCTTAGATATATGGACTTAAGTGACACAGTGAAAAATCAAATGCAGCATCTTGAAAGATCTATCAAAACAGGAGTCATCTTGGAATAAACAGTTATGACTTGGAAGATAGGTACAACATCAACTTTTGCCTCTGTAATCTTGGCATGAAATAATATATTTAAAGTGATGAACCACCAAATGCGCTTCTTTCGCTCTCTTTAAAAGTAGTATTTTTGTTGAAAATATCACATAACTAATGTTTATCACACAATTATGTGCTCATCAAATGCCATATATCCATCAAATGTCTGCCTTTGTGAAGTAAAAACATGTGTCACTCTCATGGATAACTGCCCATTTTAGACTTCACTTTACAGATAACAAAGTGTTTCATGCTTAGCAGGCAAAAAAAGGACAGCAAGCTACATAGGCCCACAATGCACTTATCCTTTCAGTTTAAATAGCTTTAAACTGTCTTTTTTGAAGAAACAAAGGTGTGAGCAAGAGGAAAAAGTGAGATAGAAAGATAACTGCAGCATCTTAAGTTCAATTTTCACACATTGATCTTCTCAGAGATTTTATTTTAGGAATTTTCTTGTCCAAATTGGGACAAAGATTCCATCAAGACAAACCATAGTTTTATATAAATTATCTTTTTTAGTTGAATTGATGTATCAAAGATGCTTAGCTCATGTATAAAAGAATTTTACCTTGCTTCACTTGAACTTAACCATAAACAAAAACAAAATTAAAAGATTGAGGCCTGGACTATAGTTTAAATATTTAATTTATTTTGATACATGACTTTTTTAAAGGTAACTTTCCTTACAGCAACAATATGGTTGAATCTGAGTAAAGTAAGAATATGAATATAAATGCATAACTCTATATATACAACCACCTTTTTTTAAAATTTTGAATCTGAACGACTGTATGGTTAACTACTGGTACTATCAATATTATTTCATTTGACATTATGTATTACAGACAACACCTTAGCAATCCATATCTCTCTTCTCCTTTCTGGTTCTCTTTCTCCTTTCTGGTTCTCTTTCTCCTTCCAAATTCATTCTGCACTCAGTGACATCCATATACAGCTATTTGCCTCTCACATATAATTACCACCCTCCATGAGGTTTTGCCAACAGGCCCAAGAAAAGCAGAGGGCCTTGTATTTAGTAAAATTAATGGCATTCCTACCATCAGTCAAGGCAATCATGGCATAGGCAATGTGTTGGGATTTTCCAAAATGCAAAAATAAGCGTGCAACATTTTAGCTGTATATACAAGGCTGGAGAGAATTCATAAGTTGAATGGCACTAGCAACGATTACTGCAATCACAAGGCCTTTCTCAACATTTGTCATAGTAACAAACAATCACAGTACTGCATCCAATGTCTCTCCAGTGGCATCAACTAGTGAAGAGTTCCATTTGCTGTAGTTCCTGAAGCACAGAATTCATCAAATGACGAGAAAGCTGAGTCACAAACTTCAATTTTCTCTATATTTTTAAATTTTATATTTATATATTTTATATTTATATTTACATATTTTATAATTTTTATATTTTAAATTTCTTTTTTTAAAGATTTTATTTATTTATTTGACAGAGAGAGACAGCGAGAGAGGGAACACAGCAGGGGCAGAGGGAGAGGGAGAAGCAGGCCTCCCACGGAGCAGGGAGCCTGATGCAGGGCTCGATCCCAGGACGCTGGGATCATGACCTGAGCTGAAAGCAGATGCTTAATGACTGAGCCACCCAGGCGCCCCTATGTTTTAAATTTCTAAATTTTTGCTCCCAAGTCTTCCTGACTGGTGACATAGTTAGACACCTAGCTGTAGGGTATCTATTCTGACTAAATATTTTATAAGTTCTTGAGAACTAATTATTAAAAGTGTACTTACTCCTTATAAGAGTTTTAAACTGTTGTCTATTGACCAGAGTTAGGAAACCATTTCAGAGAGAACCACTGGCAGATTCTCAACATTTTAAAGATTTATTTATTTATTTATTTATTTATTTATTTATTTATTTATTAAGAGAGAGAGAGAGCATAAGCAGGAGGGGTAGAGGGAGAGGGAGAGAGAATCTCAGGCAGACTCTATGTAAAATGGAGCCTAACACAGGGCTTGATTTCACAACCCTGTGAAATCACCACCTGAGCTGAAACCAAGAGTTGGTTGCTTAAATGACTACACCACCCAGGTGCCCCAGTCCTCAACATTTTAATACAACATCTATTTAAAGATGTCAATTGTGTTCTCTCAGAACAATAAAGACAAATTAATTTTGTTTACTGATTCATCACTTCTCAGTCAGATCCTTTGCCACACACACACACACAAATGCATTCCTATCATCACACTAGTGTAATGACAAAGGGAAAGAATAAATAGTGCATTGGTTAAAGATTTGACATTGAATTTAGTCCTAGATCTTCCCCTCTGTAACTTTGGGCAATCTATTTAACATCTCTGAGCCTCATTTTTGTCATCTTTTAAATGGGTATAATGGTGTTTATTAACCTCATGGATATTTGGTGGGGATTAAATTATATAATGCTGTATTGTATCTGGTATGCACTTAGTACTCAAAAAATGCCAGCTAATAATAATGGTGATGGTGATGGTGTTAATATCTGTAGTGGTCTACATATTCTTTGACATTCCTTTTTTTTAAGATATTATTTATTTGTGAGAGAGAGCATGAGCAGGGAGGAGAGGGAGAAGCAGGCTCCCTGAGAGCAGGGAGCCTGACATGGGACTCAATCCCAGGACTCTGGGATCATGACCTGAGCTGAAGGCGGACACTTAACCGACTGAGCCACCCAGGTGCACCTATTCCTTGGCATTCTTCTCATCAAAGCATGGAAACTAATCCTTCCTTGAATATGAGTAAGCATTAGTGACTCAATTTTGTTGAGTAGAATATGATAGCAATGATGTTGTTTGGTTTGTAAATTACATCATAAGAAGCAAATACAGCTTCTTCCTCTCGTGTTCTCTCCCTCTTTCACTCCCTCTCTCAATGCATATCTCTGGAACCCAGTCACAATGTCATGTAGGCATTCCAGTTGGCAGCCCCATCAAAAGTCCTGACCTATAGCCAGCATCATCTATCAGACATGTGAGTGAACCTTTGGATGATTCTAGCCTTCAGCCTTTAAAGCTCTCCAAGCTAATACCAAGTACAGCAGAGATGAGCTGTTCTCACCAAGCCCTGACCAAATCATGGATTCAGGAGCAAAACAAATATTGTTGCTGTTGTTTTAAGCCACTATGTTTGGGGACTGTCTGTTATATTGCAACAGAGAAGTGGAACATCATCTAAACAGTATGTATGGATTAGTAATCAAAATCTGACAGAAATGTCACTTTCATTGCAGGCTAGGGCATAAACCACCATCACCACAACAGCAAATGTTTGTCCAGAAATGTATAGGTTACAAAGTAGTTTCTTAACCATTATCTCACTTGATGCCTATAACAGCTCTAAAAGGCAGGTATATTCACCAACCCTTTTTATAGATTAGACAGTCAAGGTCCAGAGAAATTAGCTAATTTATATACAATAACTAACAAGTGATGGAGTCAAATTTGGACTCTACATATTGATCTTTACCCTGTGTGACAATTCATAGGATTCCCTTAAGTTTTATTTCCTTCCTTAGGACTGGTTGGTGTCATATCTGGTGGTTACTTCTATGAGACTCCCTTACATTTTATTCCCAAAAGATTTTTTTGACACTTTGGAGTATGTTTGACATACAGGAAAAAAGTATTTTCAATCAAACAGTTAATAATATAATAAATGAGGAGGCTAGGAACATGCCATACTATACAAAAGCCAAAGTTAGCAAAAAATGACAATGACACAACACCAACAGCAAATATCACCCTTGAGGAATCACTCAAGAATTAGCAATAATAGTACAATTATGTGGTTGAAATGTCTGTCAGGCATGAGCAGATTTGCTTGGAGCAGATTTTGAGATGCTAGGAAAAAGGGCTTTCATTACTTCCACTGATGGACAATGGGAATAGTGTGGAATGAGCCATTCTGAACTCTACAATGGAAAATAAATGGACATACGTGAAAACAAACTGATATTAGAAGGTTGGGGTGGTAAATAAAATAATTTGAGAAACAACGGGCAGTGGGAAAGACATAGAAAGCAAAGATCAGAACCTTTTCTAAAAAATCTATTAGTATAGTGAACACATACATAGCAGTTTAATATTTTTGAATTATGAAATACTGTTTCTCTTCTTTTCCTCTCCCACCTCCCACCAGTTTTTCAAACTTGGGGCAATTTTTACCCAATGAAAAAATAACAGTTAATAAAAATAGCTAATATTTGTTGAACACAAACTGTGGACCAGGCACTTCCCTGAGGATTTTACAGTAGATAGTAATAGCATAGGAGGAGACAAAATGGCAGAGGAGTAGGGGACCCCATTTCAACTGGTCCCCTGAATTTAGCTGGATATCTATGAAACTATTTTGAATACTGATGAAATCAGTCTGAGATGTAAGAATATATTATTTAACTCACATAATAACACTCTGATATAGGTACTGCTATTGTCTTCCTTTTACAGCTAAAAGAATTGGGTCCCAAAGAGGTTAGAATGTTGTGCAAAGTCAAACTCATTGGTACTTGGTGGAGGTGGTATTAAAACCCAACAGTCTGTATCTAAAGGGTATCCTATTAATCTTTACTCTATACTACATTAGTATAAAGTATGCAGCCTAGTTTATTATCATTAAAGGGCATTATGAAAGAAAGAGATTCTTTAATTTTCCTTTCTAGATGACATTTTATGCAAATAATATCAGAAATTCTTTAGATCCTTTTTCAATGTGAGCTCAGATTAAGTCCATATCATTTTCTCTGTACTTTGCCTATTATATAATCTCAGACATTTGGTGCTTGAAAAATACAATTTTATAAGTACATGTTAGCTATAATCAGCATTATTAATTACTCTATGGTATTTTTCATTGTGCAATTAGCAATCTTTTTACGTGTGAAACAGTATCTTTATGTCTCTACTGTTAGGATACATAAATATGTAAATGATAAACAAGAGGTAATTTTAAGTCATACTACATCAAACCCAGAAATATAGGTCCACATATTTTTTTTAGGTAAATGTTATATTTTGCCCACTGAAAGCTGCATGATTTTGTGCTGTCTGTACAATACAAAGAGTTATTCTTATTTCGTATTTTTCTCAATATGTTCTCAAGTAGAGGACTGTTTATAAAACAGAGAATGACAGAGCTCATAGTCATCCAGATTTCAGTTTGTATGTCAACCAGACACATTTTTATCACTCTAGTGTCTATATAGTTGATAGCTGTAGTCAGGTAACAACAGAAAAGTAATAGTACTGGCAGGTATATGATCAAGCTAGTAAGTTATATCACTCTAAAGGGGAAGAATTGTCCCTTGTGAAGTATTTAAAACATTTGAACAAAAACAAAGTTTTATTAGTTTGGAAACCCAGACAACACCATATAGCAGAGAACAGAAACAACCCAGACAATAGTCTCATACTTTGACCCACCTAAAAACCATGCCCCACCCTCTACCATTATGGGGCTAACTAGGATGATTTAGGTCAAAAAGGACAGTCCCCTGCCACTTTGTGGCATATTACTGCCACTTGGCTCCACCTCAACTACAATTACCATAAATATGTGAGGCAGTATTGTGTGACATCCTTATTCTTCTGGACTTGAGAACCAGGCTTTTAGCCCATGATGTTAAGGCAGGGCAGGGACCAGAGTGAGGAAGGCAGGCACAGCAGACTTCTGAGTTTTTGATCTACTACTTTACCTTGACTATAAAAAGTTAATTTGCTGAGGAATAAAAAGACTGGAGTTGAAAAGAATGGAGTTCAAGCTCCACTCCTAGTCATTCAGCAATCTCTTGTGTAAATGTACTGAGAATTTTCTGGTTGTTATTGGTACCTCCAATATTTTTTTTTCCTCCCTTAAAATATAGACAAGGTATATCTTTTTCTTCTTTCAAAGACCATACAGTAAAGAAGTTCACTCCTCTCTGACAGGATAGATTAGAATTCAATAGCAAATGACTGCTTATTCTTTGCCAAAGATAGTAATAGCAGAGGAGGAGACAAAATGGTAGAGGAGTAGGGGACCCCATTTCAACTGGTCCCCTGAATTTAGCTGGATATCTATGAAACTATTTTGAATACTGATGAAATCAGTCTGAGATGTAAGAATATATATGTATATGTCTACAAGCAGAAAAGTATCCGCTTTTTGCAAGTTAGGACGTTTGGAGTCGTGAATCTGCAGGGAGATATCAGAAGATAAACAAAAGGGGGAGGGAGCTTCCATAAGCTGGATCCTGGAAAGTGATAAAACAGAGCACAAAATCGGAACCCTTAGAAATCTGCTCTAGTGAGGGACGCCTGGGTGGCTCAGTTAGTTAAGCGTCTGCCTTCAGCTCAGGTCATGATCCCAGGGTCCTGGGATCAAGTCCCGCATCAGGCTCCCTGCTCCGCGGGGAGCCTGCTTCTCCCTCTGCCTCTGCCTCTCTCTCTATCTCTCATGAATAAATAAATAATATCTTTAAAAAAAAAATCTGCTCTAGTGAGAGACATCCCTTTCTGAAAGGGGTTCTGGGAAAGAAAAGGCAGAATTCTAGGTAGGGCATTGTGGTTTCCAGATACAAGGAACCACAGAGCAGAAGGGGGTGCCTGAACCAGAAGAGTGCCGGAGCAGTGGAGCCAGTAAGCAGGTTATGGTCAGCAAGCTCAAGAAGGGACTCTCAGCTCGGATTGCCATAAATCACGAGCCAGGTGGGTCGATAAATGCCCATTACCTGAGCAGCCTGAAAAAAACCTGGAACCTATGCCTGCAACTGGGCAAAAACTCCCAGGACATTAGAGTAACACACTGACATGATCCAGGAGCTTCAGGTGCATGTGAGAGCCCGTAGCTGCTCACAGTTTTAGAATCACAAAGGGCACAGGCACTCCCAGGCTCCTGGAACTACCTCTGAGAGTGTTTCTGTGGGCTCGCACTGTGGGAGGCTGTGGTTTTTGGCAGTGTATACAGAAGTGGAGACTGTTTGTCCTGGAGGGTTTATTAAAGAGAACAGACTGTGATTTTTCTGCTCTGGGCCAGAGGTTTGGGTGCAGACATTTTTGCTCTTATCCTCTGAAGAGGCTCCGAAAGCATACAGGGAACAAAAACCACAGAGAAGACCGCTTTCCACTGAGCCCATTCCCCTGGCAGGGGGCGGGGCAACCTCAACAAGGCAGAGTACCTGAGAAACAGAACAGCAGGCCCCACCCCCAGAAGACAGGCTAGAAGAACAGTTGGACAACAATCCTATGGACACCATAAGAATGTAAAATTCCAATGCAGGGAACATAGTATATTGAGCTCCAGGGGTGGCTGCATGACCTGTTTATTTTTCAGATAAAATTCTCCTTTTTTGTTTCCTTTTTCTTATGCTTTTTCTCTGTATTTTTTTTTCTTTTTACCTATTCCTCATTTCAACAAGATGTTTACTATATCAACTTATATTTCGTAGTCGCTTTTAAAATTGTATTTTTTCACACCTGTATTTTTTATAGATATATGTGTTATTTTAGTCCTTTTTTGACTCCATTCAATTTTACTTTTACTTTCCTTGTAATTTCGGGACATAGCATCCTCTAGCACAAAGATCAAAATACACCCAGGCACAACTGGAACACCCTGCTTTGTCCACACTAATAGATTACAGCTCCCCTTCACCTCCTCACCTTTAAAAAATTTTAATTTTGTAATTTTATTCTTGTGTTTCATTTTGGCTTTGTTTTTCAGTGGTGGCTTCTGACCACTCCGGATTTTGCTAGGGTGCATCTTGCTTGGGTGGTGGTTGACATTTTGGACTCTGCTCATTCACTCAATCATCCCTTGACAGAATGACTAGGAGGAGGAACACTCAACAAAGAAAGGAAACAGAGACATTGTTCTCTGCCACAGAAGTAATGGCTATGGATAGAAGCAAGATGTAAGAGATAGAATTCAGGATAGCAATCATAAAGTCAATCATGAGACTTGAAAAAAGCATTACTGACAATTTAGAATCTCTAAGAGCAGAAATGAGATCTAATCAGGCTGAACTAAAAAATGATATGAATGAGATGCAGTCTAAACCTGATACTCTAACAGCCAGGGTAAATGAAGCAGAAGAGTGAATCAGTGATCTAGAATATAAGCTGATGGAAAGGAAGGAAGGTGAGGAAAACAGAGATAGGCTGCTGGTAGCACATGAAAAAAAGGATTGGAGAGATTAGTGATGCCATGAAATGTTCCAATGTCAGAATTATTGGGATCCCCAAGGGGGTGGAGAGAGAGAGAGGTGCAAAAGGTATATTTGAGCAAATCATAGCTGAGAACCTCCCTAATCTGGGGAAGGAAACAAGCATTCATGTCCAAGAGACAGAGAGGACCCTTCCCCAAATCAATAAAAATAGATCAACACCCTGACATATAATAGTGAAGCTTGCAAATTTTATAGCCAAAGAAACTATCCTGAGAGTAGCCAGGGAGAGGAGGTTCCTTACGTATGGAGGGAGGAACGTCAGAATAACATTGGACCTGTCCACAGCAAATGGGTAAGCCAGAAAGGGCTGGCAGGATATATTCAGGGTACTAAATGAAAATAACATGCAGCCAAGAATATTTTATCTAGCAAGGCTCTCATTCAGAATGGTTGGAGAGATAAAGAGTTTTCAGGATAGGAAGAAGCTGAAAGAATATTTGACCATCAAGCCGGCCCTGCAGGAAATATTAAGCGGGATTCTGTAAGCAAAGAGAGACCTCAAGAGTCACATAGACTAGAAAGAAACAGAGAAAATCTACAGAAACAGGGACCTTACAGGCAATACAATGGCACTAAATTTATATCTTTCAATAGTTACTCTGAATGTAAATGGGCTGAATGCTCCCATGAAAAGACACAGGGTTTCAGATTGGATAAAAAAGCGAGACCTATCCATATGCTGTCTACAAGAGACTCATTTTGAACCCAGACACCTCCAGATTGAAAGTGAGGGGATGGGGAACAATTTACCATGCCAATGGACCTCTAAAGAAAGTTGGGGTAGCAATTCTCAAATCAGAAAAATTAGATTTTAAACCAAAGACTGTAGTAAGAGATGTAGAGGGACACTATATCATACTTGAGGGGTCTATCCAACAAGAAGATATAAGAATTGTAAATATCTATGCCCCCCAACTTGGGAGCAGCCAATTATATAAACCAATTAATAAGCAAAATATAGAAACATATTGATAATAATACATTAATAGTAGGATATCTCAACACTCCACTCACAGCAATGGACAAATCATCTAAGCAGAAGGTCAAAAAAGAAATGAGAGCTTTGAATTACACATTGGACCAGATGGACTTCATAGATATATACAGAACATTCCATTTGAAAACAACAGAATACTCATTCTTCCTGACTCCACCTGGAACTTTCTCCAGAATAGACCACATACTGGGTCACAAATCAGTTCTCAACTGATACCAAAAGATTGATATTATTTCCTGCATATGTTCAGACCACAATGATTTAAAACTGGAACTCAACCACAAGAAATTTGCAAGGAACTCAAATACTTGGAAGTTAAAGAGCATCCTGCTAAAGAATGATTGGGTCAACCAGGAAATTAAAGAACTGAAACAACTCACTGAAACTAATGAGAATAAAAATGCATCGGTCCAAAACCTATGGGATACTGCAAAGGGGTCCTGAGAGGTAAATACATAGCCATCCAAGCCTCTCTCTAAAAATTAGAAAAATCCTAAATACACAAGCTAACCTTACACCTAAAGGACCTGGAGAAAGAACAGCAAATAAAGCCTAAACCAAGCAGGAGAAGAGAAATAATAAAGATCAGAGCAGAAATCAATGAAATAGGAACCAGAAAAACAGTAGAACAGATCAATGAAACTAGGAGCTGGTTCTTTGAAAGAATTAATAAGATCAATGAGCCTCTGGCCAGACTTATCCAAAAGAGAAGGGAAAGGACCCAAACCAATAAAATCATGAATGAAAGGGGAGAGATCATGACAAACACCAAGGAAATAAAACAATTATTTGAAATTATTACCAGCAACTCTATGCCAACAAATTAAGCAACCTGGAAGAAATGGATGCCTTCCTGGAAACTTATAAACTACCAAGACTGAAACAGAATGAAATAGACAATCTGAACAGACCAATAACCACTAAGGAAATTGAAGTGGTAATCAAAAACCTCCCCCAAAATAAGAGTCCAGGGCCAGATGGCTTTCCAGGGGAATTCTACCAAACATTTAAAGAAGAAATAATACCTATTCTACTGAAGTTGTTTCAAAAAAATAGAAATAGAAGGGAACTTCCAAACTTGTTGTATGAGGCCAGCATTACCCTGATTCCAAAACCAAAGACCCCACCAAAAAGGAAAATTACAGCCCAATATCCCTGAAGAATATGGATGCCAAAATACTCAAGAAGATCCTAGCCAATAGGATCCAACAGTACATTAAAAGGATTATTCACCATGACCAGGCAGAATGCATTCCTGGGATGCAAGTGTGGTTCAGCATTTAGAAATCAATGTGATAGAGCACATTAATAAAAGAAAGACAAGAAACATATGATCCTCTCAATTGATGCAGAAAAAACATTTGACAAAATTCAGCATCCTTTCCTCATTAAAGTTCTTCAAAGTATAGAGATAGAGGGAATATATCTCAATATCATAAAAGCCATCTATGAAAAGCCCACAGTGAGTATCATTCTCGTTGAGGAAAAACTGAGAGCTTTTCCCTTAATGTCAGGAACATGACAGGGATGCCCACTCTCACCATTATTGTTAAACACATTACTAGAAGTCCTAGCCTCAGCAATCAAACAACAAAAAGAAATAAAAGGCATTCAGATTGGCAAAGAAGAAGTCAAGTTCTCTCTCTTCGCAGATGACATGATATTTTATGTGGAAAACCCAAAAGACTTCACCCCCAAATTGCTAGAACTCATACAGCAATTCAGCAACATGGCAGGATACAAAAATCAATGCAGAGAAATCAGTTGCATTTCTATACAATAACAATGTAACTGAAGAAAGAGAAATTAAGAAATTGATTCCATTTACAATAGCACAAAAAACCATAAGATAACTAGGAATAAACCTAATCAAATAGGTAAAGGATCTGTACTCTAGAAACTATAGAACACTTATGAAAGAAATTGAGGGGGTGCCTGGGTGGCTCAGTCATTAAGCGTCTGCCTTTGGCTTAGGTCATGATCCCAGGGTCCTGGGATCGAGCCCCACATTGGGCTCCCTGCTCAGCGGGGACCCGCTTCTCCTTCTCCCACTCACCCTGCTTTTGTTCCTGCTTTCACTATCTCTCTCTCTGTGTCAAATAAATAAATAAAATCTTAGGAAAAAAAAGAAATTGAGGAAGACACAAAAAGATGGGAAACCATTCCATGCTCATGGATTGGAAGAATAAACATAGTGAAAATGTTTATCTTGCCCAGAGCAATCTACACTTTCAATGTAATGCCTGTCAAAATACCATCGACATTTTTCACAGAAGTGGAACAAACAATCCTAAAATTTGTATGGAACCAGAAAAGACCCCAAATCGACAGGGGAATGTTGAAAAAGAAAACCAAAGCTGAAGGCATCACGATGCCTGACTTCAAGCTATATTACAAAGCTGTGATTATGAAGACAGCAAAAACAGACACATAGATCAATGGAACAGAATAGAGAACCCAGATATGGACCCTCAATTCTATGGTCAACTAATCTTCAGCAAATCAGGAAAGAATATCAAATGGATAGAAGAGAGTCTCTTCAATAAATGGTGTTGGGAAAATTGGACCGCCACATGCTGATGAATGAAACTGGATCATTCTCTTACACCATACACAAAGATAAACTCAAAATGGGTGAAAGACCTCAATGTGAGACAGGAATCCATCAAAATCCTAGAGGAGAACATAGGCAGTAACCTCTTTGGCATAGGCCACAGCAACTTCTTTCAAGAAACGTTTTTAAAGGCAAAGGAAACAAAAGCAAAAATGAACTTTTGGGACTTCATCAAGATAAAAAGCTTCTGCACAGCAAAGGAAACAGTCAACAAAACTAAGAGGCAACCCCCAGAATGGGAGAAGATATTTGCAAATGACATTACAGGTAAAGGGCTGGTATCCAAGATTTATAAATAACTTCTCAAACTCAACACCCAAAAAAACAAATAATCCAGTCAAGAAATGGGAAGAAGACATTAACAGACACTTCTCCAAAGAAGAAATCCAAATGGATAACAGATACATGGAAAAATGTTCAACATCACTGGCATCAGAGAAATATGAAACAAAACCACAATGAGATACCACCTTACACTAATTAGAATGGCAAAAATTAACAAGACAGGAATCAACAAATATTGGTGAGGATGTGAAGAAACGGGAATGCTCTTATACTGTTGGTGGGAATGCAAGCTGGTACAGCCACTCTGGAAAACAGTATGGAGGTTCCTCAAGACATTAAAAATAAAGCTATTCTACAACCCAGCAATCGCACTAATAGGTATTTACCCCAAAGATACAGATGTAGTGAAAAGAAGGGGCACATACACCCCAATATTCATAACAGCAATGTCCACAATAGCCAATCTGTGGAAGGAGCTGAATGGATACAGAATATGTGGTATATATATATATATATATATATATATATATATATATATATATATATACACAATGGAATATTACTCAGCCATGAGAAAGGATTAATACATACCATTTGCATCGACATGGATGGAACTAGAGGGGATTATGCTAAGTGAAGTAAGTCAAGCAGATAAAGACAATTATCATATGGTTTCACTCATATGTGGAATATAAGGAATGGCATGGAGGACCACAGGGAGGAAAGAGAGGGAAGGGAGTGAAAGGGAGGGAAGGGAGGGAGGGAGGAAAAATTGAATGGGAAGAAATCAGAGAGGGAGACAGACAAACCATAAAAGACTCTGGACTCTGGGAAACAGATTGAGGGTTACAGAAGGGAGGGGCTTGGGGGGATGGTGTAACCAGGTGATGGCTATTAAGGAGGGCACATATTGTGGTGAGCACAGGGTGTTATATCCAACTAATGAATGGTTGAACACTACATCAAAAACTAATGATGTACTATATGTTGGCTAACTGAACATAATTAAAAAAGTAAAATTAAATTAATTAAATTGAATTAAATTAAATTAAAAAGATAGTCATAGCAAAAAGAAAGCTTCCTGGAGCACCAGCAAGAGAATAAAGGTAATTTAGGAAAAGGAGTATAAACGGCAATCACCCGCAATAGAATAAAACTTTTAATATGCTTCTTAGCAATATTACTGTTAGATTATATTCTTGTCACTTATTTTCTGTGTTTCTTAACAAGAACTAAATATTAATCCCCAAAGCATGATTTTTCCACAGTCTCTTCTTTAACTACAAAGAACAGAAGCTATGGCATAATGATTTCTTTTTCTACTGTATTTTTAAATCTCCTTTACATTCATGTCATAGTTATTATATTTGAAAATGATTTTCCTTTTAATAAAATAAACTTTATGCTACATTTTTTTAAAGTCTCAACCAAGAATCAGCCTTTTACAATTCCCAAATATTATCTATATCACTGCATCTGGTGATTACATTCTACTAATTAGATTCTTTTTTTTTTTTTTCATTTTACATTTCTGTCTTACCAAATCAGCTCAAGTTACTAGAGATGGAAGGCTTAAGCATTGCAAGTACCAGTGACATCATGGTTACCATAGAAATAAAAAATCTAGCAATAATACTAGGTTTCTTTCTTTATCAGCTCTGCTGCATTGCTGATGTTCCCAAATCTTCTACCCACGGGTAAAAGCTCAGAAGCTCCCTGTCATTACATAACCTATACTATTGCAAACACATTTTTAGATTTAAAAAATGAGAATAAACAGAAAAGAAAGAAAGAAAGAAAGAAAGAAAGAAAGAAAGAAAGAAAGAAA
>NW_023270513.1:20324968-20344432 GCF_011800145.1 Mirounga leonina
AAGAAAGAAAGAAAGAAAGAAAGAAAGAAAGAAAGAAAGAAAGAAAGGAAGAAAGAAAGAAAGAAAGAAAGAAAGAAAGAAAGAAAGAAAGAAAGAAAGAAAGAAAGAAAGAAAGAAGGAAAGAAGGAAAAAGAAAAGAAAGAGAGTTATTTATATCCAATCTGTCAACTTACAAAATTAGCCACAGGTACTTCAAAGCCCTAAATGAAGATAAGCTAAATAAAACATACACTTGAAACTCAGATAAATAAGACTTACATTACATGGTATACATGAATAAACCCAAATACTATATCATAAACTAAATGACAAATTATGAAATTCTTAGGGGTGAAATCTTCCTTTTACAAAGTGTTTTTAGATTCTTTTTTTATATCATTTGAATTAGTGTCTAAACATAAGATTCTACCTTTAAAATATTTCTATGTTGAAAGCAAGAAAAGGACTTACTCTTTGCTGTTTTTCACCTGCTATTTGAATTCTTATGCCAAGCCATCTGCTTTTAGACTGAAAACCTAGGTATTTTCTAGGGGTGCCTGTGTGGCTCACTCAGTTAAGTGTCTGCCTTTTGTTCAGGTCATGATCCCAAAGTCCCAGGATCGAGCCCTGCATTGGGCTCCCTGCTCAGTGGGGAGTCTGCTTCTCCCTCTGCCCCTCACCCCACTCTTGTGCTCTCTCTCTCTAATAAATAAATAAAATCTTAAAAAAAAAAAAAAAACTAGGTATTTTCCGACAGTTCCATTTCTGAGAAAACAAAGATTATGGTCAGAAACCAATTACTCAACATAATTATGGCCTGTTAATAGACAGGTTACTAACTATTGACCTTGATATAAACACATAGACACTTTTCACCCTGTTTTGTTTAAGAAAATGCAACATAAAATAATTTTGGCAATTAAAAAAATTTAATATATATTCTTTCTCTCTCTCTCCTTCCCCATCTCCCTTACCCTCTCCTCCCTCATCTTCACTTTCTCTCTGGGAAATGCTGTGGCTAGGATTGAGAATGATTATGAAATAAGGTCTAAATTTGCCAAAATCTACAACCAACTTCCATAAATTAATGACTCTTTTAATAATCAATGACAAGACATGATTTCCCACTGAATTCCAACACTGCAGATCAATCTTCCATTGCCACCATCCCTGTAACTTAGTGTTCCAAAGATTTATGGCAGAGGTAAAATGCTTTATTGGATCACAACATGAACCTAACTGAGTATAGTCCTGTGCAAATTGCAAAGGTATGTAATGCTATAATTAATGTAATTAGAGAGGAAAATTGATTGTCATTACAAATGCAGAGACTTTTACATTATTATATTTACCACACTAATAACCTTATTGTCATTTATAAAATACATGCCCATTTTACCAGTAGCACTGGCCAAAAATAATAATATGGCAAAAAAAAAAAAAAAAACAATAAATGGAGTATTTTTGAATGATTATGAAAGGATTTAGGTAGCAGCAAACTCATATCATAGCACTGTCAATACGTTAATTTCAGCCATTTTCTTGATTAATTCTGATCACAGTGGCTGGATCAATCAAGTGGTGATCTTCATTGATCACTGAAGCAATATAAAATTAATTGTTATTTTCATACACCATTTATTTATTTTGTGTATATTTACAGAGCCATACTCCCTCTGATCATTTAGATAAACAAGGCTAGCAACAAATTTTTTGCCATTCAAAATGTCATTTTACTTCCTTAAAGCCAGACAGATCAGTTGCCACATAAGTATAACCATACTCAAATATCTCAGACTAGTTCTGTAAAATAGCAAGCCTGGCTGAAAAGAAAAAAAAAAAAAAAGGAAATTTTACTCACGATTCTAATCAAGCATCATGTAGATAGAATCAAAACACTTTTCTAACTCAGGCAAAGCCAATAGTAGATTTAGAAGTTGTCTGTATCTGGAAGCCAGGGAGTATATATACTCAAATGGAGGGTTAAAAAAGACAGCTCATAGATAGATGGACACTAACACAGTCTCTGCAGACAAGAAAAACCTAACTGGTTTCAGGCCATGGATGCTGAAAATGAATGAATCATCAATTAGCCTACTCAATTTTTTTCATTGAAATGAAAATAACTGAAGACCAAAATAGCTTGAAGTATGCTATAAGTAGCTGGAATAGCATCAGGTTGAAGAGGTCTCAAGAAAAAAAAAAAAAAAACATAGGAGAGGGGAGAAAGATGACAGCAGAATAGGAGGACCCTAGGTTCACCTTGTCCCAGGAACACAACTAGATAACTATCAAATCATCCTAAATACTCCAGAAATCAACCTGAAGACTGACAAGACAAACTCCACAACTGAAGGGAGAGAAGAGACCACATCAAAAAGGTACGAAGTGTGGAGATGTGGCTCAGGGGAGAAACAGATATCAGGTGCTGGGGAGGGGAGGGAGTCATGGTTGTGGAGAAGAGCAAGCAGAAAGGAGCACGCAAGGGAACACATAGGAGAAAGTTTCCCCAAAGCCATTGACTTGGAAAATGAGAGGGGCTGAATTTCATGAGTTCTTGCAACCAGCAGGGCTTAAACCCTGGAGTTTTAAAAGTCAGTGGGTTTGGCTGGTATAGAGCCCAGAGGGCACTGTGCTGCTCCTTGAGAGAAGGCAGGCAAACAACCCGGGGAGCAGACAGCATGGAAACAGTGATCTGAAGAATGTCTGGGGCACACAGGAAGATTATTCACTCTTCTCGGAGCTGACCCCTGAGAGGCAACTTTCAGGGAGATGCCTCTCCAGGAACAAAGGAGATAGCCAGGACTATTGTCCTCCTCTGCTCCTCAGCATAAACACAGAGCCACCTTTGGGAGGAAGTGCAGAATCGACAATGGCTGCCTAACTTGTTTACACCAAGTCCCAACCCTGGCACTCTGATAGTACTGCACTTCACAGTCACTACTGCCTCAGTCTCAGTGAGGTGGACCTATCTCCTAGAAGACCAGCACAAACCCCTGCCATACCACATTTCCCAACCAGAGAGTTCTGCAGGGCCTCTTTTCTAGTGAGCGTGGTGTCAGGCCTCATTTCACAAACAGAACAGAGAGAACACCTAGTTAAAACTTGCTAAATTCAGGCCATAGAACAAACACTGCCCAAAGAAGCAAGGAGAACCTCTGCAGACAACTGGCTTGAAGGATAGAGCAGCCAAACCACAACACCAGAGCACACACTGTAGACACTCACTGAAGCATCAGGCCCTGAGCACTACATGACCTCTTCTTCATAAGGTTATTACATTCAGGATCAGGAGACATAACTGGCTTTCCTAACACAGAGAAGAAGGCAGAGACTCAGACAAAATGAGAAGACAGAAGAATTTCTCTCATATGAAAGAACAAGATAAGGCCATGACCAGAGATTTAAGTGAAAAAGATATAAGTAACATGCCTGATGTGGAATTTAGAGCGATAATCATAAGGATACTCACTGGGCAAGAGAAAAGAATAGAAGACATCAGTGAAGCCCTTATCACAGAGACAAAAGAGTTCAAAAATAATCAATCAAAGATGAAGAATGCAATAAATAAGATTGGAAACATACTTGATGCAATGAACAGTAGGCTGGAAAATAATGACTCTTACACAAGACAGAAAGAATTATGTAACATGAGAGTAGATTTAGGAAACTCAGTAATTCCATAAAATATAATAACATTTTTATTATAAGAGTTCCATAAAAAGAAGAGAGAGAAAAGGAGGCAGAAGGTTTATTTGAGGAAATCATAGCTGAACACTTCCCTAATATGGGGAAGGAAACAGACATTCAGAACCAGGAAACACAGAGAACTCCTATCAAAATCAATGCAGGCCAGAAGGAGGAGTTAAGATGGTGGCGGAGTAGGGGGAACTTAAGTTTCTCTTATCCCTCGAATACAACTAGATAGTTATTAAATCATTCTGAATACCTGAGAAAACAGTCGGAGGTCTGAGAAAACAAATACTGCAAATCTACAAGTAGACAAGAGATCACCTTTTGGAAAGTAGGAGGTGTGGAGATTGAATCTGGTGTAATACAGCTGAGTATACAGCAGTGGGGAGAGAGCCTGCTGAAGGAGGTTATCACAAAGCATTATAAGCAGTGGAGTGCAAAATCTGAACTTTTAGAAGTCAGGTACAGTGGGAGACATGCCTGGCTTAAAGATGCTCAGGTGGTGAAGTGGGGCAGAATCACAGGTATGACATCATGATCTGAGGATTCCCTGGGTAATAAGAACAGTTGGAGTTCGAGTGATGCACTGTTCCCAGGCACAGGAGCATGGAAACAGCTGAGAACAAGTCTAGGTGCTGGCTTTCTGCTCTGTGTTGCCAAAAACTGCAAACCGCTTTCCTGGCAGGGGTCCAGCAAAAGGAAGAAGTTGGGGAGACACTCCCCCATCCCCCCAGGGGGAACAGCACAGATCCATGCCACCACAGGAGTCCCTAAAGTTTGGAGTGTTGTAACTCTGTCATGTGACTGAGATAAAAACTCTGGGTCACAGACTGGGTGAACACAGAGTTCTGATGGAAACCAGAAGACAAGAATGATTGCCTTTCTGTGAGGACTCACTAAAGAGTGGGGGTGCAAATTTTCAGCTCTGGGGCTAGAGAGCAGGGCACAGCCATATTCATCTCTCCCATCAGTGTTTAAAGCATTCAGGAAGCAAAACAGCACTGCCTAGTGGAGTCTGGAGCCACTTACACGGAGCCCTGCCTCAGCCCACTAGATAGAGGTACATTTTCACTAGGGCCAGTCAACCTGAGAATCAGCACAACAGGCACATTCCCCAGAAGACCAGCACAAACAAGTCACTCACATCAAATTTACTGATCATAGAGGGCTGACAAGCTTCAGCTCTAGGGGAAAATAATACCTAGCACTCTTGTAATTTTATTCTTTAGGTTTTTTTTTTTTTTTCTCCATTTATTTTTGTATTTTTTCAAGCATGCTTTGTATGTTTATTCTTTAGTTTTTATTATTAATTTTGAGTTACATTCTTATTGTTTCACTCCCTTTTTATTGCTTTTACATTTTTACATATAATTTTTATATATTTATTTCCATTACATATATATATGTGTGTGTGTGTGTGTGTATTATATATAAAAATTAATATTTTTTTCTTTCTATTTTGGGATCTAGTTTCTTTTAACAAACAGACCAAAACACACCCAGGATCTAGTTTGTTTTGTTGTTTGTTGTGTTATTGCTGTTTTGTTGTTGTTTTTCTTTTTCTTTCTTCTTTTCTTTGCTGGACAAAATGACAAGATGGAAAAATTCACCCCAAAACAAAGAACAGGAGGTAGTACAGCATGGAAGACACCAGAGATTCCCTTACTGTAGAGATAAAAGAAATAAAATCTAGTCAAGCCAAAATTACAAATGATATCAAAGAGATGCTGTCCAAAGTGGAGGCCATTAAAATGAGGATGAATGAAGTAAAAGAGTGAATCAGTGATATAGAAGATAAAATTATGGAAAATAATGAAACCAAAAAGAAGAGGGAAAGAAAATTATTAGATCATGAAGGTAGACTTAGGGAACTCAGCATTTTCAGAAAGCAAAATAATATCCATATCACAGGAGTCTCAGAAGAAGAGCAGGAATAGGGGGCAGAAGGTTTATTTGAACAAATTATAGCTGAGAACTTCCTTAATCTGGGGAAGGAAACAGGCATTCAAGTCCAATAGGCACAAAGAAGTCCCCTCAAAATCAATAAAAATACGGCAACACCATTGCATACTATAGTGAAGCTTGCAAATTACAGAGATAAAGAGAAAACCCTGAAAGCAGTTCAGGAAAAAGGTCCTTAATCCATGAGTGTAGAAACATGAGGGTGGCAGCAGACCTGTCCGTAGAGAACTTGCAGGCCAGAAAGGACTGGCATAATATATTCAATGTGCCAAATGGGAAAAATATGCAGCCAAGAATACATTATACAGCAAGACTGTCATTCAGAAAAGAAGGAGAGACAAAGATTTCCCAAGACAAACAAAAACTGAAGAAAATTTGTGCACACTAAAAAAGCCCTGCAAGAAATATGAGAGGGGAACATTTGAGCAGAAAGGGTCCAAACATAACAAAGACCAGAAAGGAACAGAGACAATATACAGAAATTGTGACATTAAAGGTAATACAATGGCACTAAGTGCATATCATTCAATAATTGCTCTGAATGTAAATGGACTCAATGCTCCAATCAAAAGTCATAGGGTATCAGAATATATTAAAAAAACAAGACCCATCAATATGCTGCTTACCAGAGGCTCATTCGACACCCAAAGACACATCACGCTTCAAAGGGAGGGGGTGGAAAACCATCTATCCTGCTAATGGACATCAAAAGTAAGCTTGAGTAGCCATCCATATATCAAACAAACTAGATTTTAAACCAAAGATTGTAATAAAAGATGAAGGAAACTATATAATAATAAAGATGTCAACTTAAAAAGAAGATCTAACAATTATAAATATCTATAAGCCTAATTTGAGAGTAGCCAAATACATAAATCAATTAATAACAAAGTAAAGAAATTCACAGACAATTATAAATAATAGTAAGGAACTTTAACACCTCACTCACAGCAATGGATAGATCATCTAAGCAGACCATCAACTAGGAAACAAGGGCTTTGAAAGACATACTGGACCAGATTGATTTCACAAATATATTCAGAACATTTCATCCAAAAGCAACAGAACACAATTTCTTTTCAAGGGTATATGGAATATTTTCCAGAATAGATCACATATTGGGTCACAAATCAGGAATCAACCAGTGCAAAAAGACTGAGATAATACTATGCATATATTCAGACCAAAATGCTATGAAACTTGAAGTCAATCAAAAGAAAAAGAATTGGAAAGACCACAAACACATAGAGGTTAAAGAACATCTTACTAAAGAATGAAAGGGTCACAAGAAAATTAAAGCAGAATTAAAAATACATAGAAGCAAAAGAAAATGAAAACACGACAGTTGGGGTGCCTGGGTAGCTCAGTCAGTTGGGCATCTGCCTTCAGCTTGGGTCATAATCCCCGGGGTCTTGGGATCGAGCCCTGTGTCAAACTCTCTGTTCAGCGAGAAGCCTGTTTCTCCCTTTCCCTCTGCCCCCAACTCATGCTTGCTCTCTCAATGTGCTCTCTCTCTTAAATAAATAAATAAAATATTAAAAAAGAAAAGAAGACAGTTCAAAACATTTCAGATACAGCAAAGGTGGTCCTAAGAAGGAAGTATAGAGCTATACAGGGCTTCCTCAAGAAACAACTCACAACCTAATGTTACACCTAAAGGATCTGGAAAAAGAACAGCAAATAAAGCTGAAATCCAGCAGGAGAAGAGAAATAATAGACTAGAGCAGAAATCAATGACACAGAAATCAAAAAAGCAGTAGAACAGATCAACAAAACTATGAGCTGCTTCTTTGAAAGAATTAACATGACTGATAAAACCCTAACCAAACTTGTCAAAAGAAAAGAGAAAGGAACTGAATAAATAAAATCATAACTGAAAGAGGAGAGATCACAATTAACACCAAAGAAATACAATTGTAAGAGAATATTAAGAGCAATTATATGCCAACAAATTAGGCAATCTGGAAGAAATGGCTAAGTTACTGGAAACATATAAACCACCAAAACTGAAACAAGAAGAAACAGAAAGCTGAACAGACCCATAATGAGCAAAGAAATTGAATCAGTAATCAAAAATATCCCAACAAACAAGTGTCCAGGGCTGGATGATTTCCCAGGGAATTCTACCAAACATTTAAAGAAGAATTAACACCTAATCTTCTGAAACTGTTCCAAAAAATAGAAATGGAAGGCAAGCATTACCTAGATCCCCAAACCAACCAAAAACCCCACTAAAAAGGAAAATTACAAACCGATATCCCTGATGACATGGATGCAAAAATTCTCATCAAGATACTAGCTGATAGGATCCAATAGTACATTAAAAGAATTACCCACCACGACCAAGAGGGATTTATTCACAAGCTATAGGGGTGGTACAACATCCACAAATCAATGTGATCCACCACATTAATAGTAAGAACCATATGATCCTCTCAATAGATGCCGAAAAAGCATATGACAAATACAGCATCATTTCTTGATAAAAAACCTCCACAATGTAGGGATAGAGGCAACATACCTCAATGTCATAAAGGCTATATATGAAAGACACAAAGCGAATATCATCCTCAATGGGGAAAATCTGAGAGCTATTCCCCTAAGGTCAGGAACAGGGCAGGGATGTCCACTCTCACAACTGTTGTTCCACATAGTACTGGAAGCCCTAGCTTCAGCAATCAGACAAAAAGAAATAAAAGGCATCTAAATTGGCAAGGAAGAATAAAACTTGCACTCTTCAGAGATGACATGATACTCTATGTAGAAAACCCAAAAGACTCCACCAAAAAATTGCTAGATCTGATACACAAATTCAGGAAAGTTGCAGGATATAAAATCAATGCACAGAAGTCTCTGGCACTTCTATACACTAACAATGAAGCAGCAAAAAGAGAAATCAAGGAATTCATCCCATTTATAATTGCAGCAAAAACCATAAGATACCTATGAATAGCCTAACCAAAGAGGTAAAAGATCTGTACTCTGAAAACAATAGAACAGTTATGAAAGAAATTGAGGAGAAGACAAAGAAATGAAAAAATATTCCATGCTCATGGATTGGAAGAATAAACATTGTGAAAATGTCTATGCTACCCAAAGCAATCTACACATTCAATGCAATCCTTATCAAAATGGCACCAGCATCTTTCACAGAGCTGGAACAAACAATCCTAAAAGTTGTATGGAACCAGAAAAGACCCTGAAAGAGAAAGTAATGTTAAAATAGAAAACGAAAGCTGGGGGCATCACAATTCCAAACGTCAAGCTGTATTACAAAGCTGTAATCAAGACAGTATGGTATTGGCACAAAAACAGACACACAGGTCAATGGAACAGAATAGAGAACCCAGAAATGGACATTCAACTCTATGGTCAAGTAATCCTTGACAAAGCAGGGAAGTATATCCAATGGAAAAAGTACAGTCTCTTAATAAATTGTATTGGGAAAATCAGACAGCCACATGCAGAAGAATGAAACTGGACCACTCTGTTACACCATACACAAAAATAAAGTCAATATGGATGAAAGATCTAAATGTGAGACAGGAATCCATCAAAATCCTAGAGGAAACTCCACTCAAAAATTGCTAGAACTCATACAGCAATTCAGCAACATGACAGGATACAAAATCAATGCACAGAAATCAGTCGCATTTCTATACACTAACAATGTGTCTGAAGAAAGATAAATTAAGGAATCGATCCCATTTACAATTGTACCAAAACCTGTAAGATACCTAGGAATAAACTTAACCAAAGAGGTAAAGGATCTGTATTCTAGAAACTACAGAACACTTATGAAAGAAATTGAGGAATACACAGAGATGGAAAAGCATTCCATGCCCATGGATTGGAAGAATAAACATTGTTAAAATGCCCATGCTGCCCAGAGCAATCTACATTGGCAGTAATCTCTTCTACGTTGGCCACAGCAACTTCTTTCAAGACATGTTTCTAAAGGCAAGGGAAACAAAAGCAAAAATGAACTTTTGGGACTTCATCAAGATAAAAAGCTTCTGCATAGCAAAGAAAACAGTCAACAAAATTAAGAGGCAACCGCCAGAATGGGAGAAGATATTTGCAAATTACATTACAGATAAAGGGCTGGTATCCAAGATTTATAAATAACTTCTCAAACTCAACACCCAAAAAACAAATACTCCAGTCAAGAAATGGGCAGAAGACATGAACAGACACTTCTCTAAAGAAGACATCCAAATGGATAACAGATACATGAAAAAATGTTCAACATCACTTGGCATCAGGGAAATACAAATCAAAACCACAATGTGATACCCCCTTACACCAGTTAGAATGTTCAAAATTAGCAAGAGAGGGAACAACAAATGTTGGCGAAGATGTGGAGAAAGGGGAACCCTCTTACACTGTTGGCGGGAATGCAAGTTGGTACAGCCACTCAGGAAAACAGTTGGAGGTTCCTCAAGACATTAAAAATAGAGCTACCATATGACCCAGCAATTGCACTAGTAGGTATTTACCCCAAAGATACAGATGTAGTGAAAAGAAGGGGCACATGCACCCCAATATTCATAGCAGCAATGTCCACAATATCCAAACTGTGGAAGGAGCCGTGATGTCCTTCAACAGATGAATGGATAAAGATGTGGTTCATATATACAATGGAATATTCCTCAACCATTTGCATCAACATAGATGGAACTGGAGAGGATTATGCTAAGTGAATTAAGTCAATCAGAGAAAGACAATTATCATATGATTTCACTCATATGGGGAACATAAAGAATAGTGTGAAGGACCACAGGGGAAGGGAGGGAAAATTGAATGGGAAGAAATCAGAGAGGGAGAAAAACCATGAGATACTCTGGACCCCAAGAAACAAATTGAGGGTTGCAGAAGGGAGTGGGATGGGGGGATGGGGTAACTGGGTGATGGACAATAAGGAGGGCACATGATCTGATGAACACTGGGTGTTATACACAACTAATGAATCATTGATCACTACAACAAAAACTAATGATGTGTTATATGTTGGCTAATTGAACTTAATTTAAAAAAATAAAAAAAGTAAATGTACGAATATATAAATTACAAAGGTAGGAGTCAATAGCTGCTCAATGACTTGAAACACTTCTAGATCATTATGAACTTACTTCCAAAACAACTGTGTGTAGCTAAATTCCACTGTGTCAGAGACAAACAGCATAATTGGAAATTCTGCAAATTAACTTCCATGTAAAATGCAAATCTATTAAAGTGTTAGTAATGAAAATGTGCTAATTAGAAGCTTATATATGTATAACTAAAACCCAACAGCTGAATAAAATGTTCTAAATTAAAAAAAAAAAATCCTAGAGGAGAACAAAGGCAGCAACCTATTTGACCTTGGCCACAGCAACTTCCTGCTAGACATGTGTACAGAGGCAAGGGTAACAAAAGCAAAAATGAATTATTGGGACTTCATCAGGATAAAAAGTTTTTGCATTTCAAAGGAAACAGTCGACAAAACTAAAAGGCAACCAAAGGAATGAAAGAAGATATTCACAAATGACATATCAGATAAAGGGCTAGTCCAAAATCTATAAACAACTTACCAAACTCAACACCCAAAAAACAAAAACTCTAGTCAAAAAAGGGGTAGAAGACATGAACAGACATTTTTTCAAGGAAAAGACATTTCTCCAAATGACTGACAGATACATGAAAAGATGCTCAACATCACTCATCACCAGGGAAATACAAATCCAAATCACAATGACATCCCACCTCACACCAGTCAGAATTGCTAAAATTAAGAACTCAGGAAACAACAGATGTTGGTGAGGTTGTGGAGAAAGCGGAATCCTCTTATACTGTTGGTGGGAAGGCAAACTGGTGCAGCTACTCTGGAAAACAGTATGGAGTTTCCTCAAGAAGTTAAAAAGGAACTATCCAATGACCCAGCAATTGCACTACTTGGTATTTATCCAAAGGATATGAAAATAGTGATTTGAAAGGGGACATGCACCACAATGTTTATAGCAGCAATGTGCACAGTTACCAAAATATAGAAAGAGCCCAGATGTCCATTGACAGATGAATGCACAAATAGTTGTGTTATATATATACAATGGAATATTACTCAGCCATAAAAAAAGAATGAAATCTTGCCATTTACAACAACATGGATGGAAATAGAAAGTATTATGCTAAGCGAAATAAGTCAGTCAGAGTAAGACAAATACCATATGATTTCACTCACATGTGGAATTTAAGAAACAAAAGAGATGAAAATATCAGAAGGGAAGGAAAAGTAAAATAAGATAAAACCAAGAGAGAGTAAAACCGTAAGAGACTCTTTTTTTTATTATGTTAATCACCATACATTACATCATTAGTTTTTGATGTAGTGTTCCATGATTCATTGTTTACGTGTAACACCCAGTGCTCCATTCAATACGTGCCCTATTTAATACCCATCACTAGGCTAACCCATCCCCCTGCCGCCCTCTCCTCTAGAACCCTCAGTTTGTTTCTCAGAGTCCATAGTCTCTCATAGTTCTTCTCCCTCTTTGATTTCTCCCCCTTCATTTTTCCCTTCCTACCATCTTCTTCTTTTTTAAAAAACATATAATGTACTATTTGTTTCAGAGGTACAGGTCTGTGATTCATCACTCTTACACAATTCATAGTGCTCACCATAGCACATACCCTCCCCAATGTCTGTCACCCAGCCACCCCATTCCTCCCACCCCAACCACTCCAGCAACCCTCAGTCTGTTTCCTGAGATTAAGAATTCCTCATACTGGTGAAATGATATGATACATGTCTTTCTCTGATTGACTTACTTTGTTCAGCATAACACCCTCCAGTTCCATTCACATCATTGCAAATGGCAAGATTTCATTCTTTTGATGGCTGCATAATATTCCATTGTATATATATACCACTTCTTCTTTATCCATTCATCTGTCAATGGACATCTTGGCTCTTTCCATAGTTTGGCTATTGTGGACATTGCTGCTATAAACATCAGGGTGTACATACCCCTTTGGATCACTACATTTGTAGCTGTGGGGTAAATATTCAAAAGTGCAATTGTTGCCTTGTAGGGTAGCTCTATTTTCAACTTTTTGAGGAACCTTCATACTGTTTTCCAGATTGGCTGAACCAGCTTGCATTCCCACCAACAGTGTAGGAGGGTTCCCCTTTTTCCACATCCTCGCCAACATCTGACGTTTCCTGACTTGTTAATTTTAGCCATTCTGACTGGTGTGAGGTGGTATCTCATTGAGGTTTTGATTTGGATTTCCCTGATGCCGAGCAATGTTGAGCACTTTTTCATGTGTCTTTTGGCCATTTGGATGTCTTCTTTGGAAAAATATCTGTTCATATCTTCTGCCCATTTCTTGATTGGATCATTTGTTATTTGAGTGTTGAGTTTGATAAGTTCTTTATAGATTTTGGATACTAGCCCTTTATCTGATATGTCATTTGCAAATATCTTCTCCCATTCTGTCAGTTGTCTTTTGGTTTTGTTGACTGTTTCTTTTGCTGTGCAAAAGCATTTTATCTTGATGAAGTCCCATTGGTTCATTTTTGCCCTTGCTTCCCTTGCCTTTGCAATGTTGCTAGGAAGAAGTTACTGTGGCTGAGGTGGAAGAAGTAGCTGCCTGTGTTCTCCTTTAGGATTTTGGTGGCCTCCTATCTCACATTTAGGTCTTTCAAAAATTTTGAGTCTATTTTTGTGTGTGATGTAAGGAAATGGTCCAGTTTCAATCTCCTGCATGTGACTGTCCAATGTTCCTACACCATTTTTTGAAGAGATGGTCTTTTTTCTATTGGACATTCTTTCCTCCTTTGTTGAAGATTAGTGGACCATAGACTTGAGGGTTCATTTCTGAGCTCTCTATTCTGTTCCATTTATCTATGTGTCTGTTTGTGTGCCAATACCATACTGTCTTGATGATTACAGCTTTGTAATAGAGCTGGAAGTCTGGAATTGTGATGCCACCAGCTTTGTTTTTCTTTTTCAACATTCCTCTAGCTATTTGAGGTCCTTTCTGGTTCCATACAAATTTTAGGATTATTTGTTCCATTTCTTGGAAAAAAGTGGATGGTATTTTGACGGGGATTGCATGGAATGTGTAGATTTCTCTAGGTAGCATTGACATCACAATATTTGTTCTTCCAATCCATGAGCCTGGAACGTTTTTCCATTTCTTTGTGTCTTCCTCAATTTCTTTCATGAGTATTTTATAGTTTTCTGAGTACAGATTCTTTGCCTCTTTGGTTAGATTTATTCCTAGGTATCTTATGGTTTTGGGTGCAATTGTCAATGGGATCAACTCCTTAATTTCTCTTTTTTCTGTCTTGTTGTTGTTGTATAGGAATGCCACTGATTTCTGTGCATTGATTTTATATCCTGCCACTTAACTGAATTCCTGTATGAGTTCAAGCAGTTTTGGGGTGGAGTCTTTTGGTTTTCCACATAAAGTATCATATCATCTGCAAAGAGTGAGAGTTTGACTTCTTCTTTGCCAATTCGGATGCATTTGAATTCTTTTTGTTGTCTAATTGCTGTGGCTAGGACTCCTAATACTATGTTGAATGGCAGTGATGATAGTGGACATCCCTGCCACATTCCTGACCTTAGAGGGAAAGATCTCAATTTTTCCCCATTGAGAATGATATTTGCTGTGGGTTTTTCATAGATGGCTTTTATGATATTGAGGTATGTACCCTCGATCCCTATACTCTGAAGAGTTTTGATCAAGAAAGGATGCTGTACTTTTTCAAATGCTTTTTCTGCATCTATTGAGAGGATCAAATGGTTCTTGTTCTTTCTTTTCTTAATGTATTGTATCACTTTGATTGATTTGTGGATGTTGAACCAACCTTGCAGCCCAGGGATAAATCCCACTTGGTTGTGGTCAATAATCCTTTTAATGTACTGTTGGATCCTATTGGTTAGTATTTTGGTGAGAATTTTTGCATCCATGTTCATCAAGGATATTGGTCTGTAATTCTCCTTTTTGATAGAGTCTTTGTCTGGTTTGGGGATCAAGGTAATGGTGGCCTCATAAAACGAGTTTGGAAGTTTTCCTTCCATTTCTATTTTTTGGAACAATTTCAGAAGAATAGGTATTAATTCTTCTTGAAATGTTTGGTAGAATTCCCCTGGGAAGCCATCTGGCCCTGAGCTCTTGTTTGTTGGGAGATTTTTGATGACTGCTTCCATTTCCTTAGTGGTTATAGGTCTGTTCAAGTTTTCTATTTCTTCCTGGTTCAGTTTTGGTAGTTGACACATCTCTAGGAATACATCCATTTCTTCCAGATTATCTAATTTGCTGGCATAGAGTTGCTCATAATATATTCTTATAATTGTTTGTATTTCTTTGGTGTTGGTTGTGATCTCTCCTCTTTTGTTCATGATTTAATTTTTTTAGGTCATTTCTCTTTCCTTTTTGATATGTCTGGCCAGGGATTTATGAATCTTGTTAATTCTTTCAAAAAACCAGCTCCTCCTTTCATTGACCCATTCTAATGTTCTTTTAGTTTCTATTTCATTGATTTCCGCTCTGATCTTTATTATTTCTCTTCTCCTGCTGGGTTTCAGCTTTATTTGCTGTTCTTTCTTCAGATCCTTTAGGTGTGGGGCTAGGTTCTGTATTTGAGACCTTTCTTGTTTCATGAGAAAGGCTTGTATTGCTATATACTTTCTTCTTAGGACTGTCTTTACTGCATCCCAAAGATTTTGAACAGCTGTGTTTTCATTTTCATTGGTTTCCATGTATTTTTTTTAATTCTTTAATTTCCTGGTTGACCCATTCATTCTTTAGTAGGATGCTCTTTAGCCTGCATGTATTTGAGTTCTTTCTGACATTCCTCTTCTGATTGAGTTCTAGTTTCAAAGCATTATGGTCTGAAAATATGCAGGGAATGATCCCAATCTTTTGGTACCAGTTGAGACCTGATTTGTGACATAGGATGTGATCTATTCTGGAGAATGATCCATGGGCACTAGAGAAGAATGTGTATTCTGCTGCTTTGGGATGGAATGTTCTGAATATATCTGTGAAGTCCATGTGGTCCAGTGTGTCATTTAAAGTCTTTATTTCTTTGTTAATTCTTTGCTTAGATGATCTGTCCATTTCAGTGAGGGGAGTGTTAATGTCCCCCACTAGTACTGTATTGTTGTTGTGTTTCTTTGCTTTTGTTATTAATTGCCTTATATAATTGGCTGCTCCCATGTTAGGGGCATAGATATTTACAATTGTTAGATCTTCTTGTTGCATAGACCCTTTAAGTATGATATAGTGTCCTTCCTCATCTCTTATTATAGTCTTTGGTTTAAAATCTAATTTGTCTGACATAAGGATTGTTACCCCAGCTTTCTTTTGGTGTTCATTAGCATGGTAAATTGTTTTCCACCCCCTCACTTTCAATCTGGAGGTGCCTTTGCATCTAAAATGAGTCTCTTGCAGACAGCATATCAATGGGTCTTTTTTTTTTTTTTTTTTATCCAATCTGATACCCTGTGTCTTTTGATTGGGGCATTTAGCCCATTTACATTCAGGGTAACTATTGAAAGATATGAATTTAGTGCCATTGTATTGCCTCTAAGGTGACTGTTACTGTGTATTGTCTGTCTTCCTTTCTGGTCTATGTTGCTTTTAGGCTCTCTCTTTGCTTAGAAGACCCCTTTCAATATTTCTTGTAGGGCTGCTTTCATGTTTGCAAATTCCTTTAGTTTTTGTTTGTCCTGGAAGCTTTTGATCTCTCCTTCTATTTTCAATGACAGCCTAGCTGGATAGAGTATTCTTGGCTGCATATTTTTCTCATTTAGTGCTCTGAATATATCATGCCAGTCCTTTCTGGCCTGCCAGGTCTCTGTGGATAGGTCTGATGCCAATCTAATGTTTCTACCATTGTAGATTACAGATCTCTTCTCCCGAGGTGCTTTCAGGATTTTCTCTTTGTCTCTGAGACTTGTAAGTTTTACTATTAGATGTCAGGGTGTTGACCTATTTTTATTGATTTTGAGAGGGGTTCTCTGTGCTTCCTGGATTTTGATGCCTGTTTCCTTCCCCAAATTAGGGAAGTTCTCTGCTATAATTTGCTCCCGTATACCTTCTGCCCCTCTCTCTCTTTCTTCTTCTTCTGGGATCCCAATTGTTCTAATATTGTTTCATCTTATGGTATCACTTATCTCTCGAATTCTGCCCTCATGATCCAATAGTTGTTTATCTCTTTTTCTCAGCTTCTTTATTTTCCATCATTTGGTCTTCTGTATCACCCTTTCTTTTGTCTCATTTATCCTAGCAGTTAGAGCCTCCATTTTTTATTGCACCTCATTAATAGCCTTTTTGATTTTGACTTGGTTAGATTTTAGTTCTTCTATTTCCTCAGAAAGGGTTTCTCTAATATCTTCCATGCTTTTTTCAAGCCCAGCTAGTATCTTTAAAATCATCATTCTGAACTCTTTAGTTCTGACATCTTACTAATGTCCATATTGATCAGGTCTCTGGCAGTCGGTACTGCCTCTTGTTCTTTTTTTTGAGGTGATTTTTTCCATCTTGTCATTTTGTCCAGAGGAGAATAGATGAATGAGAGAACAAAATGCTCACAGGTAAAAATGACCCCAGAAAAATATACACTATAAACATCAGAAGAGATGGGAAACTGGGGGAAAAGAAAGGGAAAGAAAGAAAAAAAGAAAAAGAAAAAGATTTAAAAAAGAATATGATCAAATATGATCAGGCTGGTGCATAGATCAGTGCCACACATTAGATTTTGGGTATATTTTGGTCTGTTAGAAGAAAGTGCCGGGCGCCTGGGTGGCTCAGTTGGTTAAGCAACTGCCTTCGGCTCAGGTCATGATCCTGGAGTCCCAGGATCGAGTCCCGCATCGGGCTCCCTGCTCAGCGGGGGGTCTGCTTCTCCCTCTGACCCTCTTCCCTCTCGTGCTCTCTGTCTCTCATTCTCTCTGTCTCTCTCTCAAATAAATAAATAAAATCTTTAAAAAAAAAAGAAGAAGAAAGTGCCTTCCAAAATTTTAAAGAAAGAAAAACTTATATATGTACAGAAATAAGGTTAAATATGATGAAGGGATGGATTATGACTGTAAAGATGAAAAGTATAAAACATTTTATAAAAGGAATTGGTAAGATAAGAAGTTATTTGAAAAAAGAAAGAAGAGGAATTAAAAAAAGGGGGGAGAGACAATGTGATCAGGCAGGAGACTAGAATAAAGCCATACACTAGAGATTTAGGGTATATTTTGGTCTGTTAGAAGAAACTGTATCCCAAAATTTTAAGGAGAGAACAACTTATATATATATCTACCAAAAATAAGGTTAACTACTATGAAGGGATAGAATATGACTCTAAAAATGAAAACTAAAAAAATTTTTTTTTAAAAAGGGATTGATAAGATGTTCATTGAAAAAGGGAAAAAGAAAAATAAAAAAAAAAGAAAAAGAAAAAAATAAAATTTAAAAAATTAACTTTGAAAGACTAAAGAATCAGGGGGAAAAAAAGCCATGAATTCTATATGCTGTATTCCCCTAGCACTGGAGTTCTGCCGTTCTCATTGATCGCTAAACTTGGTCTTGGCTGGCTGCTCTTGCTGATCTTCTGGGAGAGAGGCCTGTTATAGTGGTTCTCAAATGTCTTTGCTGGAGGTGGAATTACTCCACCCTTGCTAGGGCTGGTCTAAGTAATCTGCTCGTGTTTGCATTTGGCAACTTTTGTTCCTTGCAAGCTTTCCGTACAGCTTTGGAGGATGAGAGTGAAAATGGCAGCCTCCCAATCTCCACCCCAGAGGAGCCGAGAACTCGGGGCCCCACTCCTCAGTGTGCCTCCAGAGAAAAGCAGTCAATCACTCCTGTCTCCCCGGTCTCCGGCCACACTCCTTGCTCACCCCCTGTGACCAAGCAATTCTATCTCTGGCACAAAACCCCGTGTGGAGTCTCCAAACTCAGCAGAGTCCTGTGGTGGGCTCCCACACTGCTCCTCCCAGTGGAGAAGGGGAGTCTCCCCTGATCTGCCTCTTGTTGTGTCCCTGCTGGAAGAGCAGTGGCCTGACTGTGCCACGGATCATGGTTTATGGCAACCCAGAGCTGAAAGCCCACTCCTCGTCTCTGTCTTTGCAGCTGGCTTCCCCACTCCAATACCGGGGAACTCTGCTGCACTCAGGCACCCCTGGTCTTTCAGTGACCCTGAGGGTCCTGAGACCACACTGTCCCAGTGAGGGTTCAACAAGGAAACAACCCCCACTTAGCCACTGGAATGACGTCCCTCAGTGGAGCAGACTTCTAAAAGTTCCGATTTTGTGCTCTGTTGCTCTATCACTTGCCAATAGCGGCTGACAGAGGCTCCCTCCCCCGCGTTCTATATTGCCATATATTGCCTCGGATTCACTTCTCTGCACGTCCTACCTTCCAGAAAGTGGTCGCTTTTCTGTTTAGAGAGTTGCTGCTATCTTTTCTTCAATCTCCTGTTGAGTTTGTAGGTGTTCAGGATGGTTTGATCCCTATCTAGCTGAATTTCTGGGACCAGACAAAATTTAGGTCTCCTACTCCTCCTCCATCTTGCTCCTCTCCCCACCCCCCATAAGAGACTCTTAACTATATGGAACAAATTGAGTGTTGCTGTAAGGGATGTGGGTGGGAGTATGGGGTAGTTGGGTGATGGGCATTAAGGAGGTCACTTGACGTAATGAGCACTGGGTGTTATATGCAACTGATGAATCACCAATATCTACCCCTAATGCTATTATTACACTATATTACACTATATCTTTACTAAATTTAATTTAAATTATATATATATATATATATATATATATATATATATATATATATATA
>NW_023270513.1:20344532-20519865 GCF_011800145.1 Mirounga leonina
TATATATATATATATATATATATATATATATATATATATATATATATCAGAAAATAACAATAGCAGGAAAAAAATAAAACATATTGCAATTAAATTTGCAAAATATTGTGATACAGAAAAAAAAATTAACAGCAACACCACCAAAGAAGTCCTTAACTTACCAGGGAAAACCCATAAGGCTAGCTGCTGATTTCTCAACAGAAACTTGGAAAGCCAGAGGAAGTGTTATTATATATTCAAAATGCTGAATGACAAAAAGCTGTACCCAAAAATATTCTATCTAGCAAGGCTATCATTCAGAATAGAAGAAGAGATAAAAAGTTTCCCAGCTATACAAAACTAAAGGAGTTCATGACCTCTAAACCATCCTTGCAATAAATATTGGAGGGGATTCTTTGAGTGCAAAGGTGTGACAAAAATGATAAAGACAAGAAAGGATCATAGAAATCTCCAGAAACAATGACAAAACAAGTAATAAGATTGCACTAAATACATATCTATCAATAATTACTTTGGATACAAATGGATGAAATGCTACAATCAAAAGACATAGGTGTCAGAATGGATAAAAAAATAAGACCCATCTATATGCTTCCTATAAGAGATTCATTTATAAAGTGAAGGAATGGCGAAACATTTATCAAGGAAATGCATGCCAAAAGAAAGTTGGAGTAGCTATATATATATATATATATATATATATATATATATATATATATATATATATATATATATAGGATAAGCTAGATGTTAAAGCAAAGACTGTAATAAGAGACAAAGAAGGCACTATATTATAATAAATGAGAAAATCCAACAAGAAGATATTTATGCACCCAACATGTGAGCCCCCAAATATATAAAACAATTAATAAAAAATATAAAGTAACTAATTCATAATAACATAATAATAGTAGGGGACTTTAACACCCTCCTTACTCAATAAATAAATCATCTAAACAGAAAATCAACAAGGAAACAGTGGCTTTGACTTGCACACTAGACCAGAGGAACTCAACAGATATATTCAGAACATTCCATCCTAAAACAGTAGAACACAGAACACATTCTTTTCAAGAGCATATGGGAAATTCTTCAGAATAGATCAAATATAATGTCACATAAGAGGTCTCAACAAATACAAAAATATTAAAGTCATACCATGTTCTTCTGAACACAATGCTATGAAACTAGAAGTCACTATATGTTAAAAAATCTGGAAAGACCACAAACTCATGAAGGTTAAACAACTTGCTACTAAATAATAAATGGATCAACTAGGAAATCAAAGAAAAAATTTTAAAATTACATGGAAATAAAGGAGATTAAAACACAATGGTTCTAAGCCTTTGGGATGCAGCAAGAGCATTATGAAGAGGGAAGTATTTAGCAATACAGGCCTACCTTAAGGCAAGAAAAATCTCAGATAAACAACCTGACCTTACACCAAAAGGAGCTAGAAAAAACAAAACAAATGAACCCTAAAGTCAACACAGAGAAGGAAATAAAAATATTAGAGAAGAAATAAATGATATATAAACTAAAAACAAACAAACAAACAAAACCCCAGTAGACTAGATCAATGAAATCAGGAGAGGATTCTTTGAAAAAAAAAAATAAAATTGATAAGCTCCTAGCCACACTTACCGAAAAGAAAAGAGAAAAGATCCAAATAAATGAAATCACAAATGAGAGAGGGGAAATAACAACCAAAGCCACAGAAATACCAATAATTATAAGGGAATATTATGATAAATTATATGCCAACAAATTGGACAACCAGGAAGAAATGGATAAATTCCTAGAAACATATAAATGACCAAAACTGAAACAGGAAGAAATAAAAAACTTGAACAACGTGATAACCAGCAAATAAATAGAATCAGAAATCAAAAAACTCCCAACAAACAAAAGTTCAGAGCCAGATGGCTTCACAGGCAAATTCTACCAAACATTTATAGAAGAGTATATACCTATTCTTCTCAAACTATTCCAAAAAATAAAAACAGAAAGTAAACTCTGAAACTCATTCTATAAGTTCAGCATCTCTCAAATACCAAGACCAGATAAAGACACCACAACAACAACAAAAAAATAACTACAAGCCAATATCCATGATGAACATGAATGCAAATATTCTCCATAAAATGCTAGCAAACCAAATCCAACAACACATTAAAAGAATTATTCACCACAATCAAGTGGAATTTATTCCTGGGTTGCAAGGGTGGATCAATATTTGCAAATCAATCAATGTGATACACCACATTAATAAAAGAAAGGATAAGAACCACATCATCCTTTCAGTAGATGCAGAAAAGTCATTTGACATAGTAAAACATCCATTCATGATAAAAACATTCAACAAAGTAGATTTAGAGGGAATATATCTCAACATAATAAAGGCAGTATATGAAAATCCACAGATAATATCATTCTCAATGAGAAAAAACTGAGAACTTTTCCTCTGTGATCATTAAAAAGAATGAGATGTCCACTCTCACCACAGTTATTAAACATAGTACCAGAAGTCCTAGTCACAGCAGTCAGACAACATAAAGAAATAAAAGGTAGCCAAATCAGCAAGGAAGAAGTCAAACTTATACTATTTGCAAATGACATGATATGCTACATAGAAAACCTGAAAGAGTCCACCAAAGAATTGTTAGAACTGATACACAAATTCAGTAATGTTGCAGGATACAAAATCAATGTACAGAAATCTGTTGCATTTCTAGACACCAGTTATGAAGTAGCAGAAAGAGAAATTAAGGAATCAAACCAATTTACAATTGCACCAAAAACCGTAAGATACCTAGGAAGAAACTGAACCAAAGAGGTAAAAGATCTGTACTCTGAAAACTATAAAATACATATGAAAGAAATTAAGGATGACACAAAGAAATGGAAAAACATTACATGCTCATGGACTGGAAGAACAAATATTGCTAAAATATCTATACTACCCAAGGCAATATACACATTTAATGTAATCTGTATTGAAATACCAGCAGTATATTTCAGAGAGCTAAAACAAACAATCCTAAAATTTGTATGGAACCACAAAAGACCCCAAATAGACAAAGCAACCTTAAAAAAGAAAAGCAAAGCTGGTGGCATCACAATTCTGGACTTCAAGTTCTATTATAAAGCTGTAGTAATCAAGACAGCATGGTACTGGCACAAAATTAGACATAGATCAAAGGAACAAAATAGAAAACTGAGAAATGACCCACAACCATATGGTCAATAATCTTTGATGAAGCAGGAAAGAATATCCAATGGAAAAAAGAGTCTCTTCAACAAACGGTTTTGGGAAAAGTGGACAGCAACATACAAAGTAATGAAACTGGACTACTTTCTTTCACCATACACAAAAATAAACTAAAAATGAATAAAAGACTTCGGGCGCCTGGGTGGCTCAGTCGTTAAGCGTCTGCCTTCGGCTCAGGTCAGGATCCCAGGGTCCTGGGATCGAGTCCCACATCGGGCTCCCTGCTTGGCGGGAAGCCTGCTTCTCCCTCTCCCACTCCCACTCCCCCTGCTTGTGTTCCTGCTCTCGCTATCTCTCTCTCTGTCAAATAAATAAATAAAATCTTTTAAAAAAATGAATAAAAGACTTAAATGTGAGACAGGAAACCATCAAAATTCTTGAGAAGAACACATGCAGGAACCTCTCTGACATCTGCCATAGCATATTCTCCCTGGATGTGTCTCCCGAGGGAAGGGAAACAAAAGCAGAAATAGATAATGAGTTAAAATTAATTATAATTTTCTTTTCATGGTACTGAAAATATCAAGAAAATTCATTTGGAGAAATCTTAGATTATCCTTAATTAACTTCATCAGAATTAAAAGCTTCTGCACAGTGAAGGAAACAATCATCAAAACAAAATGACAACCTATAGAATGGGAGAAGATGTTTGCAAATGTCATATCTAATAAAGGGTTAGTATTCAAAATATATAAAGAAGTTATAAAACTCAACACCCAAAAAATGTATAATGCAATTAAAAAATGGGCAGAAGACAGGAATAGACATTTTTCCAAAGAAGGCATACAAATGACCAGAAGACACATGAAAAGATGTTCAACAATGCTGATCATCAGGGAGATACAAATCAATACTACAATAAGATATCACCTCACACTGTCAGAGTGGCTGAAATCAACAACACAAGAAACAACAGGTGTTGGTGAGGATGTGGAAAAAGGGGAACCCTCTTACACAGCTGTTGGGGATGCAATCTGATATAGCCATTCTGGAAAACAGTACGGGGGCATTCCTCAAAAAGTTAAAAATAGAACTACCCTACAGTCTAGGAATCACACTATTAGGTATTTACCAAAAGAATACCAAAACGCTAATTCAAATGGATACATGCACTCTGATGTTTATGGCAGCATTATCTACAATAACAAAATTATGGAAACAGCCCATGTCCATGGATTGATGAATGGATAAAGAAGATTTGGTATATATTTACAGCAGGATATTACTTAGCCATAAAATTATGAAGTCTTGCCACTTGCAATAACATGGATGGAGCTAGAGGGTATTATGCTAAGTTAAATAAGTCAGTCAGAGAAAGACAAATACCATGTGATTTCACTCATATGTGGAATTTAAGAAACAAAACAAATGAGCAAAAGAAAAATGAGAGAGACAGGCAAACCAACAAACATACTGTGACTATAGTGAACAAACTGAAGGCTAAGAGAAGGGAGGTATTTGGAAGGATGAGTTAAACAGGTAATGGGCAATAAGGAGTGCACTTGTGATGAGCATAGGGTGCTGTATGGAAATGTTGAATCACTATATTGTACACCTGAAACTAATATTACACTGTATGTTAACTAACTGAAATTTAAATAAAAGCTTTAAAAACCCTTAGGATGCTAAGGGGGACCCAATAACCTGCTGGGGCTTTGGGTTTGGATAAGCAACTTCAGAGTAACCATAGTCATCAAGGTGTGTGTGTTTGTGTGTGTGTGTGTATGTGTGTGTGTTGGGAAGGAGGGAGGGCTCTGCCTCAGGCAGGCTCCTAAAACTGGAAAATGCCAGGGGTTCTGAAGTACTCCCAGAGAGTTAAATTTATCCAGATTCTTGTTGTTTGTGTTTAAAATGGAAATTAAGGATAATCTAATTTAAGATTTCTCTAAATGAATTTTCTTGATATTTTCAGTACCATGAAAAGGAAACTTAGAATCAATTTTAACTTATTAATACAAGTGTTTTTTTAACCCCCTGAAATCAAGAAGAAACTGCATTATCATTTATTTGGACAAAATTGTAAAAGCTGAACAAAGATTCTTAATCTATATCAAAATTAGAGGACCTCAAACTTTTTTTTTACCTTAACACAGAGAAAGAGACATGTTTTACACTGTAAAATAGACTAAACTAGTAGACATGCATGTTTCTGCCTATGTGTATATGTGTATACATATGAAACTAGATTTTACAAATCAATATTTTAACTATGTGTGATCCCTACTGATGTTCCCTGTTCTATTCTACTTCTTAAACATTTCAGTTGTGACCTACTAAATTGATTTTGTAACCCACTAAGAGTTCTCAACATGTAATTTGAAAAACATTGCTCTAAATCATAGTGGGTGGTAAGTTTCTAAAAGCCATAGTGCCACTGCCACTCAGTTGTAACATTCCTGGTTTCTTTTCTCTTGCTCAGAAAGAAGTACAACCCACCTCCCCAAAAAGAAAACAAACAACAACTCACGCACAAACACAAAATAACTCACACACACATGCACACACACACACACAATAACTGCTACATGGAGATGACAGAGAGAACCCCAATCAATTCAACTGAATATTAATGTGTTAAAATATGGTAATTGACTTACTTTTGCTGTGTCATCACTCTAATTTTTCAAGTGGCTTTATTCCAAGGCCAGAAAAAGACACTTTCTCTCAGACCTCAAGTTTTTATTGTAGTGCTACTAAATTTCAGATGAGGCAGGGGAATAATTTCTAATATCAGTCAGCCTCATTTACTCGTATACCATTGGGATTCTACTTCCTCCATTTATTATCTCTCTTTATTTAATTAAAACATGGAGTGTTTCAGCTTTTTACTCCTATAATATAGTTATAGATTTGAGAGAGCTGTTTAGTTTGTGAGTTTATACCCAAGCAATGTTAAATACTGGCAGATGGAAAACTTGATGGTAACCAGGAAAACACTACAGATGGCTCAAAGCCAGCCCACCAAAACTTACACAGAGGAAATTTAGCAATAGTAAAGACTGGAATGGCTCTGTGGCCATTCCAATCTTTTCTGGCAAGGAATGAAATGGATTGCACTATAACAATATTTAGCCAAGGATATCACAGATTAGGAATGAGACCAGATTTGGAGCCATGATCCAAAATTGCTAATGTCTACATTCAAGTGAGAAGTAGGTAATGGGAAAGTTCATTAAACACAAGAGAAACAATGTCATTTGCTTTACATAAAGCAAGTTATTGCTATAAATAAGGCTATTTCTCTTTATAGAACAGATGTATTTCAAAAAATGTGGCTGTAAAACTAATTTATATAAAACCAATCTTATTGTTCTATTGGTTTCCATGACAAAATTAGAAATGAGTCCCTAGAAAAAGATATTCCAATAGACTAAATTGAAAAGTTTGGGTGACTAGCTGAGTTGGTGCTATTATCACCAGATAAGCCTCAAAGAGCCCCATAGAGAATTTTTCTAAAGCTGTTTGTTTTTTGTTTTTTTTTAATATCTCCCCTACCGGTGTTCCTGCCTAAATAAGGTTAACACCAGACCACAAGAAACAAGATCAAACCAGACAGGCCCAAGATGGCTGACAAAGTGGGCCAAAGTTCACAATCATCCTTCATTATATTATATTAACATACTAAAATATCTTCCCTACAGGCACCATGATAGGAAACTCTTGATCAAATACAGAAGAAAAAGGACATGGCCCAAGTTCCTGGAAACCTCCACCCTTTCCATAGAATCCAGCTGACATTAAGCATCCCCGATCTGCCCCCAGCCATATCACCTATGCCCACTTCTGCTTCTCAGGAGGAAGTTGCCTTTAGAGCATGAGGTTTCCTTCTCATTGTCTGGCCATTGAATAAATTACCTGCTTATCAACAAGTACTGTTTTGATATTTGGCTGTTTGGTCAACAGCATTGAGTAGAGAAAGAACTTACCACTTTGGTAAAAAATTCTGGCAACTCCATAGGGTTGGCCATGGGCCTCCTAGCTTGGGGGATCTCCAGTGGCCTTCAAAAGTCACCCAACTCCTGTCACATTGCTGGGACCAGAGCCTCTTGGGATCACTAGGTGGGAGGTTCCCCAGGGCCATCCTCCTTTATACCTGAGTTTGCCTCTTCTGTTACTGCCACTTCTCTGTGACAGTGGCCACAAATGGAAGTGGAGCAGGGGATAATATGAACAACAGTATGTCAGTTTTGCAGGTGATTGGCAAAAACTAAAAAATGGCAGCAGGATAAGTTCAGGACTCACTCTTAGGAGATTGAAAGATATCTCCATTACAAGGTTGTATATCCAGAACAAAGGCTGCCTGAGAAAGGCCCAGGGCTTCCCAGCTGGTTCTCAGGGAGGTGCCAGGGATGCCTGAGTGCAATAGTCAAAAGGTATAGTTGCAACAGGGTTTCTTACTTTTTTTTTCTCTTTCACTCTGATTAACACACAGTGTGCACCCTCTCCCTTTTCACTTCTCATTCACCACTTATTGGGGTCCTTTATCCCCTCTCCCTTCTAAGTCTTAACAAACCTCAAAGGAAGAACTTCATGACCTGTCCACCTGAACTGGTGAATACCCAATGGGCCCCTTTCATCAGACATGCATGTTTAGAGAGGGCTCTAGATTGGCATCTGTGGGGCCAAGGTGTATCTTTAATCCCCTGGCAGGGGAACTTCTTTTTGTATATCCTTCATGTTCTAAGATCAGAAATTTCTTTGATTATTAAAACCACCCCCAACCTCCTGGCTTTCAACACTCTTTGAGACATCCTGCTCCAAGAAGGTGCCCAGATTAATCAGATTGGAATCAGATGGAATCACCCATCAGGAATTTGAAAGACCTTGGAGACCTCTTGGACCCTGGCTGAACATCCCTGGGACCTTTAGCTGTCTTTATCTATCAAGAAAGGTTTTAGCCTTCCAGTGGGCAAAATTTTGTGGTATCTATGTGCCCACCAACCATTGTAGGTTACCCCTGGGGAGTTGAAATCAGGTAAAAAGGAGCTCTAGGTTATGGGGAACCAGGTGTCCCAGGTAACAGAGAACAGCCCATTGGGTTGTGTCCTCCAGCACTGGAAACCACCCAGTGGTTTCCTTGTGGAACCACCCAAGTGGTTAGCTTGAAAGAAATTCAAGGTAAGCCTATTCAAGTTAGGCTTAAGCCTGGTCACCCACTTAGTACCCAACCCACTTAGTACCACCCACTAACAAAAACTAACTAATTTTCCTTTGTAATACAGCTTGGCCATAATACCAACTGGGGGACAGAGAGACTTGGTCCCTTAAGGGCTCCCTAAATTATAACACCATCCTCCAATTGGGCCTTCTCTGTCAAAGACCAAAAAAAAAAAAAAAAGGATGAAATACCATATATCCAGTTTTTCATGGCCTTATATCAAAACATAGGGGTGCAAAAGAAATGTAAATTGACCTCCACAGAGATATCACCTAAAGAGAAAAAGTCCATATTGCCAATATTAGATTCACCTCCTGAAGACTTTTTAGAAATCTTACCCACAATCAGGCCAACAGTCCCTTCCTTATGTCCAGTGTCCACAGACCCCAACACTCCCCTGCCATATCAATCCCAGACCTCATCTTTTGATATTGCCTCACAGAGACCTAGTCCCAGCAGCACCCATAGTGGTGCATCTTACCAACCCTCAGGCATGATGCCCCTCAGGCAGGTCCCAAACAGAAAGGGAGGGATGGTGACTGTCCCCTTCATTACATCAGATCTCTACAATTGTAAGGCCAGCTCAGAGGGATGAGGGGAAGACCCACAGGGGGTTCTCAACCTTATCTGAAGCATCTTCCAAACTCATGATTCCAACTGGGCAGATATTCAATCTCTCCTAAATATCTTCCTTATGGGAGCAAAAAGACCTCCATCCTTAGAAATGCAGTGGAGAAAGCTGATAAGTCCCATAAGGATGAAGCATATAACCACATCAAGAGACTGGGGAACATGGCAGTTCCACATGCAGACCCAGTTTGGGACCAAGATACTGATATAAGAAGGGCAGGGTGAAGGCATTACTGAGTCTTATTCCTAAAGGGACTTGAAGTAGCAGGGAAAAAGCCAACAGGAACAAGATTAAAGAGGTGGATCAGGGACTCCAAGAAATACTTCCATCTTTTTAGAAAGATTGAGAGAAACTCTATTATATATCCCACTTGATCCCAACTCTGTAGAAATGTGAGTGGTGATTAAGTCCCATTTCATTTCTCAATGTGTATAAGATATTAGCCACAAATTTCAGAAGTCAGAATTGGAACCTGACGCTCCCATTTCATGACTGGTTGAGTTGAGCAATAGGGTGTTCAACAACTGAGATAGGGAACAAGAATGCAAGGAGGATTTAAGAAAGAAAAAAGACCAAACGGCAAGCCCACCTACTGACAATTGCCTCCCAGTGTCAGCAGACAGGCCCTGAGGGTGCCTATCCACAGAGACACTTAACCATGGTGAGACCTCTGGCCTCAGAACAAAGCAAAGCTAGAACCCAATCAATGTGCTGTCTATAAAAACAATGGGCACTAGAAATGGGAGTGCCCCTTCTCCTTCCAAAGGGAAACACCTGACCCCAATAGCACATGCAGACAGATGATCCAAATGGTTGAGGATTGACAGGGCCAGGGGGTTTCTCAGTTTATCCTCCCAGTAATCCCCGAGAAGCTCCAGCTGACACTGGAGATGGGGGGTGGAAATCAGTTGACTTTTTGGTCAACACAGGAGCAACCCACTTGGTCTTGAACACCTGAAGAGGCAAATTTCCCAGTGGGAAATGCCAAATTATAGCGGGTCAGGAAAAACTTCATAGAACACTTGGAATATAAACTGAATGAAATACACTTGACCCACTCATTTCTGTATGTACTAGAATGGCCCATTCCCCTTCTAGGGAGGGATCTCCTACATAAGTTAGGGTTACTGTCAACTTCAGTGGTTCCCACATGGAAGTGGGAATCTCCCCTGAAAAGGACCATCAATTAATAATGTTAAAAGGGGAGGAATTCAGAGCCCCAACCTTGGAAATTCTACTTCTGGGAGTTGATCCTCAGGTATGGCAGAAGGGAAAGTGGGTAAAGAAATTCAAGCTAAGCCTATTCAAGTTAGGCTTAAGCCTGGTCACCCTTGTCCTAACCAAAAACAATATCCTCTCAAACAAGAGGCTATAAAATGAATAGCCCAAATAATTGCAGGGCTCCTAGAATAGAGATTATTAAGAACCTGTCATTCCTCCTACAATAATTCCATTCTCCCAGTAAGAAAGCCCAATAGGAAATACAGAAGTGTTCAGGACTTCTGAGCCATAAAAAGAGGCTACAGAAGAAATTCATCCTGTGGTTTCCAACCCTTACACCCTCTTGGCCATCATCCCTCAAATAGAAAGTGGTATACAGTGCTATATTTAAAGGACACCTTTTTCTGCATCCCCCAGCCCCTGAGTCCTAAAAAATCTTCACCTTTGAATAGTAAGATCCTATGACTTGGGAGAAACAACTAGTTTGCTAGACAGTTCTGCGACAGGGGTTTAAAAATTCACCAACATTTTTGGAGAGGTCCTATCTACTGACTTCCAAGATTTGGTACTGGAACAAGGAACTCTTCTACAGTATATAGATAGCATACTCATTGTCAGTCCCTCTAAAGAACTGTCAGACCAAAATACTGTAGCTATCCTTAATCATTTGGCAGCCAAAGGGTATAAGGTATCAAAGAAAAAGGCCCAGATATCACAAACGAGGGTCACACACCTGGGGTTCATTTTAGAAGAAGGAAAGAGAACACCCTCTAAGGAATGGACTGTCTAGCAGCCCCTCAAAACAGAAAGCAATTAAGGAGCATTTTAGGAATATCTGGATTCTGCAGAATATGGATATCCAACTTTGGCCTGAGAGCAAACCCTTTATATCAACAGTTGCAAGGAAAGGACAGTGATCCCTTTGAATGGACAAGATCGTATGTATAGGTCTTCCAGGAACTAAAGCATTAACTGCTCCAAGCACCCCACTGCGGTTACCTGGGGTCAACTTATATGTTCATCAGAGAAAGGGAATTGCCTTGGGGGTGCTTACTCAGAGCCTAGGACCATTAGTCCAAGTGGTGGCTTACTTTTCAAAGTAATTAGAACAGACGTCCAAAGGGTGGCCACCATGCCTACAAGTGGATGCCACCACCCTAATAAAGGAAGCCAAAAAATTGACCTTTAGCCAGACTTTGATAGTATGGACCCCCTATCAGGTCCAGGCCCTGATTAAGACCAAAATAATGGAATAGCTATCCCCCAGAAGGGCACTTCAAGTAGACACCATGCTATTAGACAATCCAGATATAACCGTAAAAACCTGTGTAATCTTGAACTCAGCCACTCTATTACCCAATGGTCCCCATGAGATAAGCCATAAGTGCACAGAGACAATAGACCAGGTTTATTCAAGCAAGCTCGAACTTAAGATAGAACCTCTACCAGATACTGAAGCAACATGGTTCACAGATGGGAGTAGTTTTATTAGGGGAGGAAAGAGGATGGCAGGGTATGCAAGAAGAAAAGGGGAATGTTAAGTTCTGAGAGTGGACCAATCAAATATGGGTCTCTATGCTAAAGTTGTTAGAGGCATTCTAACTACCCAAGGAAGTAGCAGTCATCCATTGCAAGGGGCACCAGTGAGGGGATGGAGAAATAATTAGAGAGAATGATAAAGCAGACACTGCTGCCAAATCAGCTGCTCAAGAAAAAACAAAAAACATCTTAGTGATGACAATACTTCCTCTACCCACTAACCTCATGAACTACCAGCCAATGTATACAGAGCAAGAGAGGAAATGGGCCTTAAAAGGGGAATTTGTTAAAAGCAGTAGATATCCAGGATGGTTTGAGAACCAACATGGATGTTTGCTGTTTCCCCAGGCATTGGCCACCAGAGGATTGTGGGATCAAGCCCTGCATCTGGCTCTGCACTCAGTGGAGAGTCTGCTGGAGATTCTCTCTCTCCTTCTCCCTCTGCCCCTCTCCCCATGTGCACATGCTCTCTCTCTCAAATAAATCAATCTTTTTATTTAAATTCAATTAGCCAACAGTAATTCATCAGTTGCATATAACACCCAAGGCTTATCACATCATGTGCCCTCCTTAATGCCCATCACCAAGTTACACCATTTCCCTGCCCACCTCCCCTCCAGCATCCCTCAGTTACTTTCCCATAGTTAAGAGTCTCACATGGTTTGTCTCCCTCTCTGATCTTTTCCCATTCAGTTTTCTCTCCCTTCCCCTATGATCCTCTACACTGTTTCTTATATTCCTCATATGAGTGAAACAATATGAGAACTGTCTTTCTCGGATGGACTTATTTCACTCAGCATAATACCCTCCAGTTCCATCCATGTCAATATAAATGGTAAGATTTCACCCTTCCTGAAGGCTGAGTAATATCCCATTGTATATATATACACCATATCTTCTTTATCCATTCATCTGTTGATGGACATCTTGGCTCTTTCCAAAGTTTGACTATTTGGGACATTGCTGCTATAAACATTGGGGTGCAGGTGCCCCTTTGGATCAATGCATTTGTATCTTTGGGGTAAATACCTAGTAGTGCAATTGCTGGGTGGTAGGATAGCTCTATTTTTAACTTCTTGAGGAACCTCCATACCATTTTCCCGAGTGGCTATACCAGTTTGCATTCCCACCAACAGTGTAAGAGGGTTCCCCTTTCTCCACATCCTCACCAACATTTGTTGTTTCCTGACTTTTAATTTTAGCCATTCCGACTGCTGTGAGGTGGTATCTCACTGTGGTTTTGATTTGTATTTACCTGATGCCAAGTGATGTGGAGCATTTTTTCATGTGTCTGTTGGCCATTTGGATGTCTTCTTTGGAAAAATGTCTGTTCATGTCTTCTGCCAATTTCTTGACTGTATTATATGTTATTTGGGTGTTGAGTCTGATAAGTTCCTTATAGATCTTGGATACTAGCCCTTTATCTCATAAGAAATTTGCAAATATCTTCTCCCTATCCATAGCTTGGCTTTTAGTTTTGTCGACTGTTTCCTTTGCTGTGCAGAAGAGTTTATCTTGATAAAGTCCCAATAGTTCATTTTTGCTTTTGTTTCCCTTGCCTCGTAAAATATGTCTAGTGAGAAGTTTCTCAAGCCAAGGTGGAAGAGGTTGCTGCCTGTGTTCTCCTCTAGGATTCTGATGGATTCTTGTCTCACATTTAGGTCTTTCACCAATTTTGAGTTTATCTTTGTGTATAGTGTAAGAAAATGGTGCAGTTTCATTCTTCTGTATGTGGCTGTCCAATTTTCCCAACACCATTTGTTGAAGAGACTGTCTTTTTTCCATTGGATATTCTTTCCTGGTTTGTCAAAGACTAGTTGACCAAAGATTTGAGGTACATTTCTGGGCTCTCTATCCTGTCCCATTGATCTGTATGTCTGTTTTTGTGCCAGTACCACATTATCCTGATGATTACAGTTTTGTAATATTGCTTGAAGTCCAGCATTGTTATGCCACCAGCTTTGGTTTTCTTTTTCATAATTCCTCTGGCTATTTGGAGTCTTTTCTGGTTCCATATAAATTTTAGGATTACTTGTTCCAGCTCTGTGAAAAATGTCAATGGTATTTCAATAGGGATTGTACTGAATGTGTAGATTGCTCTGGGTAGCTTAGACATTTTAACAATATTCTTCCAATCCATGAACATGTAATGTTTTTCCATTTATTTGTGTCTTCCTCAATTTCATAAGTGTTTGGTAGTTTTTAGAGTACAGATCTTGTACCTCTTTAGTTAGGTTTATTCCTACATATCTTATGGGTTTTCATACAATTGTAAATGGGATCAATTCCTTAATTTCTCTTTCTTCTGTCTCATTGTTAGTGTATAGAAATGCAACTGATTTCTGTGCATTGATTTTATATCCTGCACATTGCTAAATTCCAGTATGAGTTCTAGGAATTTTGGGGTGGTGTTTTTTGGGTTTTCCACATAAAATATCATGGCATCTGTGAATAATGAGAGTTTGACTTCTTTGCCAATTTGAGTGCCTTTTATTTCTTTTTGTTGCCTGATTGATGTGGCTAGGACTTCTAGTACTATGTTGAACATTGGTGAAAGTGAACATCCCTGTCCTGTTCCTGACCTTAGGGGAAAAGCTCTGAGTTTTTCCTCATTGAAAATGATATTCGCTGTCAGTTTTTTGTAAGTAGCTTTTATGATATTGAAGTATGTTCCTTCTATCCCTATATTGTGGAGATTATTAATCAAGAAAGGATGCTGTATTTTGTCAAATCTTTTTTTGGCATCTCTTGAGAAGATCATGTGGTTCTTGTCCTTTCTTTTATTAATGTGATGTATCATGGTGATTGATTTGTGAATGTTGAACCACCCTGCAGCCCAGGAATAAATCTCACTTGGTTGTGGTGAATAATCCTTTTAATGTACTGTTGGATGATATTGGGTAGCATCTTGGTGAGAATTTTGGCATACATGTTCATCAGGGATATTGGTCTCTAATTCTCCTTTTTGGTGGGGTCTTGGTCTGGTTTTGGGATCAAGGTAATGCTGGCCTCATAGAACAAGTTTGGAAGTTTACCTTCCATTTTTATTTTCTGAAACAGCTTCAGTAGAATAGGTATTTGTACTTCTTTAAATGTTTGGTAGAATTCCCTAGGAAGCCATCAGGCCCTGGACACTTGTTACTGGGAGATTTGTGATTACTGCTTCAATTTCATTGTTGGTTGTAGGTCTGCTCAGGTTTTCTTTTCTACCTGTTTCAGTTTTGGTAGTTTATATGTGTCTAGGAATGCATCCATTTCTTCCACATTGCCTAATTTGTTGGCATATAGTTCCTCATAATGTCCTTAAAATTGTTTGCATTTCCTTACTGTTGTTGGTGATCTCCCTTCATTTCTTACTGTTGGTGATTTCCTTAGTGTTGTTGGTGATCTTTCCTCTTTATTAATTTGGGTACTTTCTCTTTTCTTTTGGATAAGTCTGGCCAGAGGTTTATTGATCTTATTAATTCTTTCAAAGAACCAACTCCTAGTTTTGTTGATTTGTTCTACTGTTTTTCTGGTTCCTATTTCATCAATTTCTGTTCTAATCTTTATTATTTCTCCTCTCCTGCTTGGTTTAGGCTTTATTTGCTGTTCTTTCTCCAGGTCCTTTATGTGTAAGGTCAGCTTGTGTATATAGGATTTTTCTAATTTTTTCAGAGAAGCTTGAATGGCTATGTATTTCCTTCTCAGGACCATTTTTGCAGGATCCCATAGGTTTTGGACCAATGTGTTTTCATTCTCATTAATTTCAATGAATCGTTTCAGTTCTTCTTTAATTTCCTGGTTGACCCAATCACTCTTTGGCAGGAGACTCTTTAACTTCCAAGTATTTGAGCTCCTTCCAAATTTCTTGTGATTGAGTTCCAGTTTCAAAGAATTGTGGTCTGAACATATGCAGGAAATAATCTCAATCTTTTGGTATCAGTTGACACCTGATTTGTGACCCAGTATGTAGTCTATTCTGGAAAAAATTCCATTTGCACTCGAGAAGAATGAGTATTCTGCTGTTTTAAGGTGGAATGTTCTGTATATATCTCCGAAGTCCATCTGGTTCAATGTGTCATTCAAAGCTCTCATTTCTTTGTTGACCTTGCTCAGATGATCTGTCCATTGCTGTGAGTGGAGTGTTGAGGTATCTTACTATTAATGTATTATTATCAATATGTTTCTTTATTTTGCTTATTAATTGGTTTATATAATTGGCTGCTCCCAAGTTGGGGGGCATAGATATTTACAATTCTTATATCTTCTTGTTGGATAGACCCCTCAAGTGTCCCTCTACATCTCTTACTACAGTCTTTGGTTTAAAATCTAATTTTCCTGATTTGAGAATTGCTACCCCAACTTTCTTTAGAGGTCCATTGGCATGGTAAATTGTTCCCCATCCCCTCACTTTCAATCTGGAGGTGTCTGGGTTCAAAATGAGTCTCTTGTAGACAGCATATGGATGGGTCTCACTTTTTTATCCAATCTGAAACCCTGTGTTCTTTCATGGGAGCATTCAGCCCATTTACATTCAGAGTAACTATTGAAAGATATAAATTTAGTGCCATTGTATTGCCTGTAAGGTCCCTGTTTCTGTAGATTTTCTCTGTTTCTGGTCTATGTGACTCTTGAGGTCTCTCTTTGCTTACAGAATCCCGCTTAATATTTCCTGCAGGTCTGGCCTGATGGTCAAATATTCTTTCAGTTTCTGCCTATCCTGAAAACTCTTTATCTCTCCATCCATTCTGAATGAGAGCCTTGCTAGATAAAATATTCTTGGCTGCATGTTATTTTCATTTAGTACCCTGAATATATCCTGCCAGCCCTTTCTGGCTTACCCATTTGCTGTGGACAGGTCTGATGTTATTGTGATGTTCCTCCCTCCATACGTAAGGAACCTCCTCTCCCTGGCTACTCTCAGGATAGTTTCTTTGGCTATAAAATTTGCAAGCTTCACTATTATATGTCGGGGTGTTGATCTATTTTTATTCATTTGGGGAGAGGTCCTCTCTGCCTCTTGGACATGAATGTTTATTCTTTCCCTAGATTAGGGAAGTTCTCAGCTATGATTTGCTCAAATATACCTTTTACACCTCTCTCTCTCTCCACCCCCTTGGGGATCCCAATAATTCTGACATTGGAACATTTCATGGCATCACTAATCTCTCCAACCCTTTTTTTCATGTGCTTTCAGCTTCCTCACCTTCCTTCCTTTCCATCAGCTTATCTTCTAGATCACTGATTCACTCTTCTGCATCATTTACCCTGGCTGTTAGAGTATCAGGTTTAGACTGCATCTCATTCATAACATTTTTTAGTTCAACCTGATTAGATCTCATTTCTGCTCTTAGAGATTCTAAATTGTCACTAATGCTTTTTTCAAGTCCATGATTGACTTTATGATTGCTATCCTGAATTCTATCTCTTACATCTTGCTTCTATCCATATCCATTACTTCTGTGGCAGAGAACATTGTCTCTGTTTCCTTTCTTTGTTGAGAGTTCCTCCTCCTAGTCATTCTGTCAAGGGATGATTGAGTGAATGAGCAGAGTCCAAAATATTAACAACTCAAGCAAGATGCACCCTAGCAAAATCCGGAGTGGTCAGAAATCACCACCAAAAAACAAAGCCAAAATGAAACACAAGAATAAAATTACCAAAATTAAAAATTTTATAAAGGGGGGAGGGGAAGGGGAGCTAAAATCTATTAGTGTGGACAAAGCAGGGTGTTCCAATTGTGCCTGGGTGTATTTTGATCTGTGTGTTAGAGGACTCTATGTCCTGAAATTACAAGTAAACCATATATATATATGGTTTACTTTATATATAAGGTTTACTTATATATAAGGTTTACATATATCTATATATATATATATGTATTGAATGGAATATATATATACATATATATATATATATAGGTTAAAATTGAATGGAGTCAAAAAACGACTAAAATAAATCATATATCTACAAAAAATACAGGTGTGAAAAAATACAATTTAAGAAACCATTATGAAATATAAATTGATATAGTAAACATCTTGTTGAAATGAGGAATAGATAAAAAGAAAAAAAGGAAAACAGAACAAGCATAAGAAAAAAGAAACAAAAAAGAATTTTATCTGAAAAATAAACAAGTCATGAGGCCACCCCTGGAGCTCAATATACTATGTTCCCCAGCATTGGGATTTTATATTCTTATGGGATCCATAGGATTGCCATCCACCTGTTCTTCCAGCCTGTCTTCCGGGGGAGGGGCCAGCTGTGCTGTTTCTCAGGTACCCTGCCTAGGTGGAGTTGCCCTGCCCCCTGTCAGAGGGCTGTCCTCTGTGTGGCTTTTGTTCCCTGAATGCTTTTGGAGTCTCTTCAGAGGATCAGAGCAAAAATGTCTGCACCCAAACCTCTGGCCCAGAGCAGAAAAATCACAATCTGCTCTCTTTAATAAACCTTCCAGGACAAACAGTCTCCACTTCTGTATGCACCACCAAAAACCTCAGCCTCCCATGTTGCATGCCCATAGCAACACTCTCAGAGGTAGTCCCAGGAGCCCATGAGTGCCACTGCCCTTTGTGATTCTAAAACCACGAGCGACTGTGGGCTCTTGCATGCACCCGAAGCTCCTGGATCATGTCTGTGTGCTGCTCTAATGTCCTTTGCCAGCCGCTACCTCCCTGAGAGTTTTTGCCCAGTTGCAGGCACAGGTTCCAGATTTTTTCAGGCTTCTCAGGTAATGGGCAATTATCGACCAACCCAGCTTGTGGTTTATGGCTATCTGAGCTGGGAGTCCCTTCCTGGACTTGCTGACCATAACCTGCTTACTGGCTCCACTGCTCCAGCACTCTGCTGGTTCAGGCACCCCCTTCTGCTCTGTGATTCCTTGTATCTGGAGATTACAATGCCCTACCTAGAATTCTGCCTTTCCTTTTCCAGAACCCCTTTCAGAGTGGGATGTCTCTTACTAGAGCTGATTTCTAAGAGTTCTGATTTTGTGCTCTGGTGTTATATCACTTTCCAAGAACCCGCTTATGGAGGCTCCCTTCCCCTTCTGTTTATCTTCTGATATCTCCTCACAGATTCATGACTCCATATGGCATACCTTGTAAAAAGCAGTCACTTTTCTGCTTGTAGAGATCCAGATATATATTCTTACACCTCAGACTGATTTCATGGGTGTTCAAAATGGTTTGATAGATATCCAGCTAAATTCAGGGGACCAACTGAAAGGGGGTCCCCTACTCTTCCCCCATCTTCTGAGTCCCTGAAAAGTTTTTTTTAAATAAAAATAAAAACAAAAGAGAAATATCAAATGCTAGAGAAAATGTGGAGAAAGTGGAGCCCTTGTGCATTACTGGTGTGAATGTAAAATGATGTGGCCTCAGTAGAAAACAGTATATAGTTCTACAAATAGTTAAACAAATTTACCATGTGATTCAATAATTCCACTTCTAGTTATATCCCCAAAAGAATTAAAATCAGAAACTGAAACAGAGATTTGTACACCCATATTTATAGCATCATTATTCACAATATTGAAAACATGGTAACAATTCAAATGTCCATATATGAATGATTGGATAAACAAATGGAGCATATTCCTATAATACAATATTATTCAGCCCTGAAAAGGAATTAAATTGTGATACATACTACAACATTGTTGAACTTTGAAGACATTATATTAAGTGATTATTTCACTTATTGTCAGTCACAAAATTTAAAATATTATATTATTCCACCTAGGAGGTACTTCTGAATAATCAAATTAATAAAGACAGTAGAACAGTAGTTACCAGAGCCCCAGGGAGAAGGAGGAATGTGGAGTATTGTTTATTGAATAGAGTTTCAGTTTAGGATGATGAAAATATTCTGGAGATGGACAGTGGTAATGGTTGCACAATAGTGTGAATGTACTTAATGTCACTGAGTTGAATACTTAAAATGCTTAAAATTTTAAGTTCTATGTTATGTATATTTTGCCAGACCAAAAAAAAAAAAGACTTTCCAAAAAAAAAGACTTTCATGTCATAATGGTGACAAGCTCCAGGTTTAGACATGTTTGAACTTGGTTATGGCATAAAGGCCAGTAAGTTTTGGGGCAGGGAATTTAATCTTGCTGAATTACCTTGCCCTAAATGGTTAGCTGAGTGGGCCAATGAATAGAAAATTTTAATTATGATTCAAGTAATTATTAATGTGATATACTGTTAATGTGCCAAGCATTGTTTTTGGGTTGTCAGTCATAGGAAAGTAAGATTCCATCCAATATCACAGGATATGGGAAATTAAATCTATTTTTTGTTATATGTTTTGCCTTGGTCAAGCTTGGGTTTAAGTCTGGAGTGGGCCTGGGGCTTCTGGCCCTATATCTATATATACAGCTGGCTTAGTATCATCATAGAAGTAACTGGAAATGACAATAATGTGGGAATAAGAGGGGATTGAAACACTGACTAGACAGGATTCTTTTAACCAGGAACCTACCAACTAGAAGAATATACCAGGGCACCATCCATAGAGGCTAGATAAATATCTAGAGAGTTTCCAAAATCTATGAAGAACTTATCAAACTCAACACCCAAAAAACAAATAATCCAGTTAAGAAATGGGCAGAAGACGTGAATAGAAATTTTCCCAAAGAAGACATTTAGATGGCCAACAAACACATAAAAAGATGTCCAACATCACTCATCTTCAGGGAAATACAAATCAAAAAGACAATGAGTTACCACCTCACATATGTCAGAATGGTTAAAATTAACAACACAGGAAACAACAGATATTGGTGAGGATATGGAGAAAGGGGAACTCTTTTACACTGTTTGTGGGAATGCAAACTGGAGCAGCCACTCTGGAAAACAGCACAGGGGTTCCTCAAAAAGTTAAAAATAGAACTACCCTAAGACCCAGCAATTGCACTACTAGGTATTTACCCAAGAATACAAAAATACTGATTTGAAGTGGCACATACAAACCAATGTTTATAGCAGCATTGTCAACAATAGCCAAATTATGGAAAGAGCCCAAATGTCCATTGACCTGTGATTGGATAGGAAGATGTGGTATATATACACAGTAGTATATTACTCAACCATCAGAAAGAATGGAATCATGCCATTTGCAATGACATGGATGGAACTAGAGTGTATTATGTTAAGTGATGTAAATCAGTCAGAGAAAGGCAAATATCATATGATTTAACTCATATGTGGAATTTAAGAAAACAGTTGAACATATAGGAAGGGAAAAAATAGGGAAGCAACCACAAAATACTCTTAACTATAGAGAACAAAGTGAGGATTGCAGGAGGGGAGGGGAGGCGGGTGGGCTAAATGGGTGATAGGTATTAAGGAGGGTACTTGTTGTGTTGAGCACTCAGTATTACATGTAAGTGATGAATTCTACTAAATTCTACTAAATTCTACTCCAGAAACCAATATTACACTATATGTTATCTAACTAGAATTTAAATAAAAATTTGAAAGAAAAGTATCTAGAAAGTGATTGGCTCCAGAATTTCAGATGTTCACTCCAATGGAGCTGAGTGAGCACAATTATTTAATTGACTAGAACACCCTGTACTGAAATTTGGTGATTTCTCAAGTACTAAAAAGAAAAAATATGTATTTATTTAATGCTTATATTACATATATGTATAGTATACACACACATATAATAAAATCATCCAACTTTCTTCAAATATCCACATATTTTGTAGATTCATTGCATTTTTCCATTTTTGAAACAGATGTTTAAAACAAGAAAATAAAGTCAATTACATAAAATTAAGTGTTGGCAAGGATGTGGAAAAAGAAATTCCCTCATGCACTGTTGGTGGGAATGTAAATTGGAACAACCACTATGGAAAAAAGTATGGAGGCTCCTTAAAAAAAAAAAAAATAGAAATACTATATAATCCGGTAAGTCTACTACTGAATATTTACCAAAAGAAAATGAAAACATTAATGAAAAGATCATTCATTACTATGTTTGTTGCAACATTATATACAGTAGTTAAGATATGGAAGCAACCCAAGTGTCCATCAATAGATGAATGGATAAAGAAGATGTGGTATATAAATATGCGGTACACACACACACACACACATGAATACTATTGAGCCATAAAAAAAGAATGAAAACTTGCCATTTATGACAACTTGGATAGACCTAGAGGGTATTATGCAAAGTGAAATAAGTCTAACAGAAAGAAAAATATCATATGAGTTCATTTATATGTGGAATTTAAAGAACAAAACAAATGAAAAAAAAAAAACAAGCAAAAATACAGACTCTTAAATACAAAGAATTGGGGATTGCCAGAGGGGAGGTGAGTGGGGGGAATGGACAAAAAGGATAAAGGGGATTGAGAGGTACAAACTTCCAGTTATAAATAAGTCACAGAGATGAAAAATACATCAGAGGGAATATAGTCAATAATATTATAATAATGTATGGCAAGAGGTAGTAACTATATTTATCATGGTAAGCACCGAGTAATGTAAAGAATTGTTGAATCAATTCATTATGCACCTGAAACTAATATAACATTTTATGTCAACTATACCTCAATTTTTAAAAAAGTAAAAAAGAAAAAAATGTAAAAAAAAATGAAGAAGATCCCAATTAGTCTGGGTCCCTGGACAACTTCAGTGACCCAGTGCAGATGTATACATAACATGAGCAAGAAATGAACTTTTATTGTTTTAAGCCAAAAAAAATTTAATAAAGCATGTATACACTTAATACAGTATTTAATTCAAGTTTTCATAACATTCAGCTGATAAAAATATTTTTGGTAAAAAAATACTGAAACATTTAAGAAACTCTGAATTTGGAAAGTAAAAGATTTATACCTAATGAAACCAACAATCTAAATTTTGATACATGTGACTTTCCCACTTTCATATTTTCAAAGATATGTGTGAAGGTTATTTATAAGAAGAAAAAGTACTTTCATCTATACAGTAAGGGATTCTCTAGTGTCTTCTATATTTTTTTCAAGTCCAGGTAGTGTCTTTGTAATTGTTGTTTTAAATTCTAGTTCAGACATCTTACTTTTATCTGTATTAATTAAATCCCCCCTGTGAGTACTACCTCTTGTTCTTTCTTTTGGGGTGAATTTCTCCATCTTGTCATTTTGTCTGGAAATGAAAAGAAGAAGAAAAAGAAAACAACAATAACAAAAACTTCAGGAAGTGTTTCTGGTATATGCTGTGTACACTATGCTATTGTGTTTTCACTGTTCTTTCCCACTGGTTCTTCCTCTACAGAGTTCTTCCTTGCTTGTAGTGGGGAGTGTTTGAAACTTTAACTAGGTGTGCTTTGATTTGTTTGTTAAGGAAAGCCTGGAAAAGAAAAAAAAAAAAAAAGAGCCTGATCCAACATGAAAGAAAAGGAAAAGGAACAAAAATGCAAACCAAAACACAAGCAAAAAACTATAAGTGTGATTCCAAAGAATAAGAAATAAAGAAGGAAAAAAATGTAAAGAAAGAAGAAAAGAAAAAACAAAAGAAGCCTGATCTAAAAAATAACAGAAGGAAACAAACTAACAAATTAACAAAAAAATATGAGCCTCATACCAAAAAAGAGGATAAAAAGAAAACAAAATATATAAAATAAAAGATAAAAAAATAAGAAACAGACATAGCCCCCACTAAAAAGGAAAATTACAGACCAATATCCCTGATGAATATGGATGCAAAAATTCTTACTAAGATACTAGTTAATAGGAACTAATAGTACATTAAAAGGATTAATCACCATGATCAAGGATTTATTCCTGGGCTGCCGGGGTGGTTCAACATCTGAAAATCAATCAACATGATACACCACATCAATAAAAGAAAGGATAAGAACCATATGATCCTCTCAATAGATTCAGAAAAGTGGGTGATGGGCATTAAGGAGGTCACTTGATGGAATGAGCACTGAGTGTTATATGCAACTGATGAATTACTAAATTCTACCCCTGGAACTAATAATACACTATATGTTAACTAAATTCAATTAAAAAATTAAAAAATAAAGTGCAATAACCAAGTCATGTCTATGAAAAAAAAATGAAAAAAAAGTAATGATAGTTACAATCTAATCAGATGTAAAGCCTTGTGGCAGTTAAAATGGACATCATCTCAAATTTCTTGCTTTCTTTTATATGGAATCTAGGCTCAGATCCTAATTTGTGCATTGCAGCAGACCAGCTGGAGTTGAGGCTGATTGGAAGTATTGGCAATTCATATTTGCATGCACAAATATCAGCTTTAGAGGATTACTTTCAAGTTCTTAGTAAGACATAAATATTATTTTCTATCGCATACCTTATTCTTCAAAGATAAATCTGGGGGCACCTGGGTGGCTCAGATGGTTGAGCATCTGCCTTGGGCTCAGGTCATGATCCCAGGGTCCTGGGATTGAGCCCCACATCAGACCCCTTGCTCAGTGGGGAGCCTGCTTCTCCCTCTCCCTCTGCCTGCCACTCTCCCTGCTTAGGCTCTCTCTGTCAAATGAATTAATAAAATTAAAAAAAAAAAAAGGTAAATCTGAGTGCATTCCTTCTCTTAGTATTATCAAGCCTTGAGGAAGTAAAACCAAAAAGGTCTGTATGAAACTGAGCTATCGCATGTAGGATATTAGTAATTTAAGGGTGTTGCCTTTGGAAAAAAACATTTTGCAAAGTGATTAGAGGCCTGGACTCTAGAGTCAGACTACCTGAATTGAAATCTCAATGCTGCCACTAATAAGTTTTGTGACTTTGAGCTAGTCACATTCCTCTATGTGCTTCAGTTTTCTCAACTGCAAAAATAGGGATGATAATGGCATTTAATTCATGAGGTTGTTTTAAGAATTAAATGGTATGTTGTGAAGACTTAATACAGGTAAAATATTTACAGCACTTTCTTGATAATTAGTGTTATATAAAATTAGCAATTATTATTACAATTTTTAGAAGTAATATAATCAAAGAAAGAAAATTTTAATGTAAAAAACAAGCAGAAATAACCCTAACATCTAAGTCTCAAAAGTAAATTTCATGGTTGCAGAAAATTTATGGCAAGAAAGAAAAACATTGCTCTGGGAATCTGAAGATCAAATTTCAAGTTTCATCTCTGCTGACGACACATTTAGGAAATCAGGATTTTCCAACAATTAAATTCTTCAATTCTATGGAAAAGTAAAATTCATTTACTCTAAAACTATTCTTTCTATAGGTAAACATTCTGAGGCCTAGGCAAACAAAGGTCCTAAGGCTAGTTAGCAACACTATCAGGAATGAGAGTCAGCTCCCCTTCTGTTTGTTGATAGATTCAATAGGTATTTATTGAGCATTTCTGATGAACTAAACACTATAGTAGATATTTTCACATATGTTGTCTCTCATGGGTTCTTTTTACAAATCAAGTAACTTTGTGGTTGTATTAGTTTTCTAGGCCTGCCATAACAACATAACACAGACTGGGTGGTTTAAATGATAGAAATTTATTTCCTTACATTTCTGGAGGCTGGAAGTCCAAAGTCAAGTTTCAGGTAGGGTTGGTTTCATTCTGAGGCCTTTCTCCTTGGCTTGTAGATGGCCACTTTCTCCCTGTGTCCTCACATTGTCATTTGTCTGTATCCTAATCTCCTTTTCTTATAAAGATACTAGTCATGTTGTATTAGGGCCCATCCATATGACATCATTTTATCTTAAGTACCTAATTAAAAGCCCTAATTCCAGATATAGTCACATTCTGAGGCACTGGGGATTAAGGTTTCAACATATGAATATTGGAGGTGAATACAATTCAGCCCATACAACGGTTTTTATGAATTTACTCTAGAAGAACCTGTTGCAGTTTAACTTGTAAAAGCTTACCTGTTGTGCCTCTTCCCATTTCAATAACTGTGTACCTCCTCAAGCCAGCCCTGCTCCAAACCAAATGTACCTTTTTCTTTTTGTTAAATGTCTCTCCTATGTTTTTCCTTTTCCTCTAACTTCCCTCAATTGTAATCAAATGTACTAACTATTATGTAAAATGCTAGGTTCTTTAATCTTTTATATAATCTCATACTTTTGACAATGAGCAGGCAAGGCAAGTTTTAGTAAATCCATTTTGCCAATGTAATAACTGAGGTTTAGAGAAGTTGAGTAACTTTCTACGAGTCATACAGCAAGTATGGTTTAAAATCATATCTGACTCCAAAATCCATTCTTTTATTTCTTGTACCCTACCACTTCCTAAATTTTCCTACTACCTGGGAGGAGTTTTCAATGGCTTAATAAGCATTGTGGAGCAATGCTGGAGGAAAACACAGTAATGAGGTATGTGTTTTTTTTTTTTTTTCTTTTTTAAATATCAGGTGTCTCCCACTTTGTGTTTTGCAAATTTAATTAATTTATTGAGAAAATGAATTACATTAGATGAAAATCAGGCTTAACTGAATGAAATGAAAGGTCTTAAATGTTTTAAACACCTTAAAATTGGCTCTGTTATAAATTAAATATATTATTCAAACTTTCTACTTACTTACATATGCCCACATCAAATGAATGTGATATTAGGGCTTTGCCAAATGAGCACAGAGAATGACAGAAAACCTCTAATTAAGGCAGTACACTTAATGTAAATTATATTAGTGCTTTTGAAAACAGCAGATGCTCTGAGTATAAACCCAAGGACAGTGGAGTAGATAACAATTCTTCCAAGACTTCATTCCTTCTTTCAACAAATACTTACTGAAAACCCACACAGTGCCAGGCCCTGTGGTAGGTGCAGGAATAGAACCATGAACAAGACAGTGAGTCTCTGCCTTCCTAAAATTTAATCTAATAAGGGAGAAAGACATTAGATAATGATTCTCACAAACAGCAAAATAGTTACTATTTTAATTATGTCTATGAGGGAAAATAAAACAATCTGGGACAGCAGATAACTGGGAAGTTTATTCCAAAAGGTCAAGGAAGGCCTCCCTAAAAAAGTGACACTTAAGTTGAAAAAAAAGAGGAAGATGTTAGCCAGGTAAAGAGGGACAGGGTGCTGCAGATAGAGATAACATTTACAAAGTTCTTAAGGGGTAAGGAAGCTCAGTGCATTGGAGACACAGAAGGATGGCCAAAGAGGCTCTAATGAAGGAGTAAGTAGATAAGTATGAGAAGAGTGGCATGGGTCAGATATACAGGGCCTTGTAGGTGAGGAAGGGGAATCAGAAATAAAAATATAACCTAGATTAGTTTAGGAGGAAATATTATTCTGATATTTTCATAATTAAATACAAAGATAATTCAGTGTATCTTATAAAAATAAAAAAAGAACTCTGTGTCATTACCTTGGTAATGCAGCTTCTCATATCAGTGGGAGGAAGACTTTTTGGCTTCACTAAATATCGTTCTGTGAATAATCCAGAAGAGTAAAAATGGATAGTAATAATGAAACTTTGCAATCATCATGGAGGCCTCAAAGCAAAGCTGAGAAATTTACTAAAAGAGACTTCAGTTTCTCTCATAACACATGCTAACATATACACAAAATGGTAACTATGTGAGGAGATGAATAAGTTTACTGTAGGAATCATTTCACAATGTATATTTATAAAATATCAAAAACATCATGATTTACACCTTGAATATATACAATTAGGAAAAAAGACTAAAAAAAGCAAAATGGCTCTCTGAAATTTAACAAAGAAGCATGGTTAAAGAAGGTGGCTAATTTTAAAAGTAATACTAATGAACTCAAAAATCCAGGGTACTTTCTTAGGATTATATCAAGTCTTGAAAATTCTGTCTTTCCTTCACTTCTATTTTCCTATTTCCTTCAGTCATTTCTTATTGAGTCTATTCTAACAAAGATGAGTAAATAGAAGTCAACATTAAATGAAAGCTTATAAGATTTCAGATTTAAGTACCAAAGAGAAAGGCAAATAAAAAATTATATTTGCTGTGTCTTCTAAAAAGCAAAAACCTATGCATGTAGAAGTTGCATTCTTCATTATCTGTACTCATCCCTTGTTGTGACAAAATCTTTATAAAAACACTGATATAGATATAAGAGATTTTGATACTTATGTGAAATTACAAATATTGCTTATAAAAAAAAGAAGGCAAACAAAATGTGCAAATTCCAATCTTAACTTCTGTAACAATAACATCAATAGCTAACATTTGTTGAGTATTGGCTATGTGCAAGGCACTGTTCTAAGGCCATTATGTTTATTTTCTTATTCAATCCTTACATTTTATAAATGAAGACATGAGGCACAGAACAGTTAAATAACTTTCCCTCAGTTGATATTTGATGGAGCAGGCCTCCAAAATACATTTCAAACTATCCCGAGTGAGAAATAACACTTATTAAAATTATATTTGTTTTGTAGCCCTGTTAAGTGGTTTATACACATTATCTTATGTGTTTTCCATAGAAACAGTCTAAGATTGGTATTATTGTCCCATTTTTTTAGATGAAGACACAGATTCAGAGACAAAAAATGATAACTAGTATATGATAAAGCTGGGATTCAAATCAAATCTACCTATATACAACATAACAGACATTACACATCTTCACTAATAATGATGCATTTTTTTAAAAGATTTTATTTATTTGACAGAGAAAGACACAGCAAGAGGGAACACAAGCAGGGTGAGTCGAGAGGGAGAAGCAGGCCTCCCGAGGAGCAGGGAGCCCAACATGGGGCTCAATCCCAGGACCCTGGGATCATGACCTGAGCCGAAGGCAGATGCTCAACGACTGAGCCACCCAGGTGCCCCAATAATGATGCATTCTTTAGGTCATGCCTTTTCCACATAACAAAGGTGATATGCTATCAATACAATAATGATAATAATTCACTAATTCAAAAATATATCTGCACTCCATGTTCATTGCAGCATTATTTACAATAGCCAAGACATGGAAACAACCTAAAAGTCTATCAGTGGATGAATGGCTAAAGAAAAAAGTTGTATGTTTATAAAACATAATATTTTTCAGCATAAAAAAGAAAAAAATTCTAGACCACAACAAGAAAGGAGGAAGCTAAGAAGATGGTGCAGTAGGAGGACCTTAGGCTCATCCTGTCCCTTGAACACAGCTAGATAACTATCAAATCATTCTGAATACCCAAGAAATTGACCTAGGGACTGACAGAACAAACTCTACAACTAGAGGGAGAGAAGAGGTCACATCAAGGAAGGTAGAAAGTGCATGTTTATAAAGTTAATACCTATTATCCTCAAACTATTCCAAAAAAAATTGAAATGGAAGGAAACCTTCCAAATTCATTCCATGAGGCCAGGATTACCCTGACACCAAAACCAGACAGAGACTCCACTATAAAAGAGAACTACAGGCCCATATCCCTGATGAACATGGATGCAAATATTCTCAATAAAATACTAGCAAATCAAATCCAACAGTACATTAAAAGAATCATTCATCATGATCAGGTGGGATTTACTCCTGGGCTGCAAGGGTGGTTCAATATTTACAAATCAATCAACATTAACCACATTAATAAAAGAAAGGATAAGAACCATATGATCCTCTCAATAGATGCAGAAAAACAATTGATGAAGTACAACATCCATTCATGATAAAAACTCTCAACAAAGTAAGGATAGAGGGAATATACCTCAACATAAAAAAGGCTGTGCACAAAATACCCACAGCTAATATCATCCTCAATGGGGAAAAACTGAGAGCTTTTCCTGTATGGTCAGGAACAAGACAAGGATGTCCACTCTCATCACTGTTATTTAACAGTGTTAGAAGCCTGCCACAGCAGACAACACAAAGAAATGAAAGGCATCCAAATTGGCAAGGAAAAAGTCAAATTTTCACTATTTGCAAATGACATGACACTCTATATAGAAAACCCAAAAGAATCCACCAAAAATTTGCTAGAACTGATATGCAAATTCAGTAAAGTTACAGGATACAAAACCAATGTACAGAAATTGGTTTCATTTCTATACACCAATAATGAAGCAGCAGAAAGAGAAATCAAGGAATCGATCCCATTTGCAATTGCACCAAAAAACATAAGATACCTAGGAATAGACCTAACCAAAGAGGTAAAAGGTGTGTACTCTGAAAACTATAAAACACTTATGAAAGAAATTTAAGATGACACAAAGAAGTGGAAAAACCTTCTATGCTCATGAATTGGAAGAACAAATATTCTTAAAATGTCTATAGTACCCAAAGCAATCTACACATTTAATGCAATCCCTATCAAAATAACAACAGCATTTTTCACAGAGCTAGAACAAAAAATCCTAAAATTTGTATGGAACCACAGAAGACCCCGAGAAGACAAAGCAACCTTGAAAGAAAAGCAACACTGGAGTCCTCATAATTCTGGACTTCAAGTCATATTACAAAGTTGTAGTGATCAACACAGTATGATACAGGCACAAAAACTGACATATGGACTGATGGAATAGAATAGAAAACCCAGAAATGAACCCACAACTATGTGGTCAATTAATCTTCAACAAAACAGGAAAGAGTATCTAGTGGAAAAAAAGTGTCTTGAATAAAGGGTGTTGGGAAAAGTGGACAGCAACATGCAAAAGAAAGATACTGGACCACTCTCTTACACCATACACAAAAAGAAATTCAAAATGGATTAAAGACTTAAATGTAAGACAGGAAACAATTAAAATCCTAGAGGTGAACACAGGCAGTAACCTCTTTGACATCAGCCGTAGCAATTCTTACTAGATATATCTCCTGAGGCAAGGGAAACAAAAGCCAAAATAAACTGACTTCATCAAAATAAAAAGCTTCTGCACAGCAAAGGAAACAATGAACAAAAACAAAAGGCAACCTACAGAATAGGAGAAGATATTTGCAAATGACATTTCTGATAAAGGGTTAGTATCTAAAATATATAAGGAACTTATAAAACTGACCATTCAAAGAATAAATAATCCAGTTAAAAAATGGGTAGAAGACATAAATAGACATTTTCCATAGAAGACATACAGATGGTCAGCTGGCATATGAGATGTTCAACATCACTCATCATCAGAGAAACACAAATCAAAACTGCAATGAAACATCACCTCATACCAGTCAGAATTGCTAAAATTAACAACACAAGAAACAACAAATGTTGGTGAAAATATGAAGAAAAGGGGACTCTCTTATGTTGTTGGTGGGAATGCAAACTGGAGCAGCCACTCTGGAAAACAGTATGGAGGTTCCTCAAAAAGTTAACAATAGGGGTCCCCGGGTGGTTCAGTTGGTTTTATGTCTGACTCTTGATTTTTGCTCATGTTATGATCTCAGGGTCATGAGATCAAGCCCCACATTGGGCTCCATGCTCAGTGAGGAGTCTGCTGTCCCTCTCCCTCTGCTCCTCTCCCTGCTCTCTCTCTCTTAATAAATAAATAAATATTAACAAAATTAAAAATAGAATTACCCTACAATCCAGCAATTGCATTACTGGATATTTACCCAATGAATATGAAAGAACTAATTCAAAGATATATATGCACCCCAATGTTTATAACAGCATTTTCAACAATAGTCAAATTACTTCTGTACCCCAAATGTGTCCATTAAGCGATGAAAGGATAAAGTTTATATATATATAATACTCAGCCATAAAAAGGAATGAAATCTTACCATTTGCAAGAATGTGGATGAAGCTAGAGTGTGTTATGCTAAGCAAAATAAGTCAGTCAGAGAAAGACAAATACCATATGATTTCACTCATATGTGGAACTTAAGAAATAAAACAAAGGAACATATGGGGAAAAAAAAGGAAATCCAAGAAACAGACTCTTATCTATAGAGAACAAACTGATGGTTACTGGAAGGGAGGTGGATGGGGGTTGAGTTAAATAAATGATGGGTATTAAGGAGGACACTTTTAATGATCATAGGGTGCTCTATGTACATGATGAAACTAAATTCTACACCTGAAACTAATATTACACTGTATGTTAATTAATTGGAATTTAAATAAAAAAATGAAAAAAAAAGAACTCCTGCCATTTTCAACAATGTAGATAGACCTTGAGTGCATTATGCAAAGTGCAATAAGTTAGACAAAGACAAATTCCATATGCTCTAACTTATATGTAGAATTAAAAAAAAACTCATATATACAGAAGACTGATTGGTGGCTGCCAAATGTGGGGTTTGGAGTGTGACCAATATGGGTGAAGGTGGTCAAAAGGTAAAAATGTCTAGTTATAAAATAAATAAGTCCTTAGGGTATAGTATACAGCAGGGTGACTATAGTTAATAATACTCTATTGTATATTTGAATGTTGCTGAGAGTAAAAAAAATTCTCATCACAAGAAAAAAACATATAACTATGTGGTGATGCACATTAACTAGACTTACTGTGGCGATAATTTCACAATATATCCATATATTGAATCATTATGTTGTACACCTGAAACAAATATATTATTTCAGTTATACCTCAATAAAAAAATTTTAAATAGGTATTAGTTATCAGAGATAAGCAAGCTAGTGACCTTACAAATCACTTCAACAATAAAACATAGCTAAGATAAATTTTAATAAGAAAGGAAAGATAGGGGTACCTGGGTGGCTCAGTTGGTCGAGCATCTGCCTTTGGCTCAGGTCATGATCCCAGGGTCCTGGGATCGAGCTCCACATTGGGCTCTCTGCATAGCGGGAACCTGCTTCTCCCTCTCCCTGCCGCTCCCCCTGCTTATACTCTCTCTTTTTCTATCAAATAAATAAATAAAATCTTTTAAAAAAAGAAAGGAAATATAAATTCAGAGCAGTGGCTTTTAACCATTTTCATCATGGTGTCTCACACAAACACACACACACACACACACACACAAGAGGCAGAGAATTCAGAGAGAGAAACAGAAAGAAAGAGACAGAGGGAGACCGAGAGAAGCATATAGAGAGAATAAGACAGAGAGAGAAACAAACTGGCTATACAAAACATGGTTAGTACAGCTTGCTATGGAGGCCTCTAGAAGGGTCACTTGTTAACAAGGGTGAAGATTTCAGCAATCACGTACAACTGATCAGTAAATAGAACTTTCATAAATAAATAAATAAATAAGTAAATAAGTAAATAGAACTTTCATAAATAAAGAAATAAACAAATAAATAAGCATGAGTGACTGACTACATTTCACCCACAATAACATGGAGCTGAGGTGTGACATGATCAGAGCTGTGTGTTACAAAAATTTAATTGGCCGTATTCAGAGGTTAAATGAGTGAGGGATGAGGGCAAAGAAAACAATTAGGAGACTATCATAATAGTTAAAAAGAGAAGTTAGGAATGTGTAAACCACTGTGGTAGCCATATTGCTGGAAAGGAGGAGACAGATGAAAGAAGAGTAGAATGGGGTGCCTGGATGGCACAGTCTGTTAAGCGTCTGACTCTTGGTTTTGGCTCAGGTCATGAATTTGGGGTCATGAGATTGAGCCCCACATAAGGCTCTGTGCTCAGTGCAGAGTCTGCTTAAGACTCTCTCTCTCTCGGGGCGCCTGGGTGGCTCAGTTGGTTGGGCGACTGCCTTCGGCTCAGGTCATGATCTTGGAGTCCCTGGATCGAGTCCCGCATCGGGCTCCCTGCTCAGCGGGGAGCCTGCTTCTCCCTCTAACCCTCCCCCCTCTCATGTACTCTCTCTCTCTCTCTCATTCTCATTCTCTCAAATAAATAAATAAATCTTAAAAAAAAAAAAGACTCTCTCTCTCTGTCCCTCTGTCCCTTCACCCTGTGTGCTTTCTCTCTCTATCTCAGATAAATAAATAAGTCTTAAAAAAGAAAAAAGAGTAGAATCAACAGAAGTTGACAAATGTGGAAAGTTATAAAGATGATGGACTCAGGATTCTTAGCTGTTGAGCCATCATGACTGAGAGAATGGTGAGATTAAGGAAGCCTAGAAAAGAAGCTATTTTTATGAGCTCCACTTTGGGCCTGTAATAATTTGAAATACCAGCAAGAAATGCCAGAAAAAGGTATTTAGCAGGCAATTATAATTTCAGTGACTCTATTTGGGAGGGATGTTGAATCTTCTGCTTAGAAGTGAAAACTGTAGTCAATCACTTATTCATTTACTAAGCCCATCGATATATGAAGCACTCCACAAGGCACTGAAGATGATGAATATGACACGTTTTGCCCTCAAAGCTTTGGAAATGTATGTTAGCTTGTCATCATTAATTCCTTCCCTTCTTATATATTTGTATACCATCCCCTTATTCAGAGGCAGAGTCTATTCCTCCCCTTCTCTTAAATGTAGGCTAGCTTAAAAACCTGCTTTACTGATTAAATATGGAAGAAGCGAATGTTTTAAGGGTTTTATAAGAGTTCTAAAGCTAGGTCATAGAAAGTCTTCCAACCTCTGCCTGGGTCTCTGGGAATACTTACTCTGGGGGAAGTCAGCTTCCATATAAGAAGTATGATTACTCTGCGACTGTCATGCTGTGAGAAGCCCAAGCCTTATGCAGAAGTCCTGAAAAATGACACACTATTTGAAGAAAGAGAGAGAAGTCAAGGAGCACCAAGACATCCCATATTTGTGTGAAGAAGCCATCTTTAAGCAGGTCCTCCAGTACCAGGTGCCATGTTGGTCAGAATGCAACCACCCAGCAAGATATTGCCAAATTCCTGACCCACAAATTCATAAAATATACTACTACTGCTACTACTACTACTACTACCACTACTACTACTACTACTGCTACTATTGCTTATGAATATTGTTGTTTTAAGCCACTATAACCCATTAACTTTTGGAGTACTTTTTATGCTTCAACAAATATCCAGAACAGAATGTGAGGATTAACCAGATGCCACAGTATACTTGGAGAAGCAGAAATTAATAATGCTGTGTGATAGATGTAATCTCTACTAAAGAGAGAACACAAAGAAAAGATGAGTCAAAAGAGACTATTTTTTGAAGGATGAAAAAAGACGTATATTAGCAAGATATTCTAGGTACTTGTAGAATACATAATACAGATGTATTTCACTCACTTCATTTTTTACTTATATAGCTTCCATTCAGTTTCACTTCTGCAATAAAGGCAAGCAGTATTCAAAGAAAAATTACAAACTATCATGAGCAGGTAAAAAGCTGAGTTGATCATGGCAATTTAGAGGTGTAAATGCAATTTGTGAGTTACATTTCTAGTCAGTAACAATACAGTGGGAAGATATATAGAATTCACAGCAATTTAAGACAAATGGGTCTAAATAATTTCAATTAAGCTTATATAGATCTAAGTATCATGGAAGTTGTCTTTATTTTCTGGAAAATATTTTTTTTTAAAAAAACAGTTTCTATTTTTTTTTAAGATTTTATTTATTTATTCATGAGAGACAGAGAGAGAGAGAGGCAGAGGGAGAAGCAGGCTCCCAAGGAGCAGAGAGTCCGATGCGGGACTCGATCCCAGGACCCTGGGATCATGACCTGAGCTGAAGGCAGTCGCTTAACCAACTGAGCCACCCAGGCGCCCTATTTTCTGGAAAATATTTTTATGAATAGGTCAGTTCTACTGTATATATGACTAGGTCAATTCTACTATATAAAAAACAATAAGATTAGTAATGTAGTTGCCTACAAAGTGATATGCAAAGCATGGTCAATAAACAGTAAGTCAGTACTGTATATATAAAAAAGGAACAAAGCCATCATAGTCTCTGTATTCCTTGTACCTTAGCACCTGAGTCTTAATGTAAGATAAATCAAATATTGCCTTATTATTTTCCACAAGCCCATTATTGGTTCATTCCTAAAAGAACAATATAGTACAGTGTTTATGTTTTGTTTTGTTTTTTTGTTTTGTTTTTTTTAATGTAGGCTCCACACTCAGTGTGGAGCCCAATGCGGGGCTCGATCTCAGGACCCTGAGATTAAGACCTGAACTGAGATCAAGAGTCAGATGCTTAACTGACTGAGCCACCCAGGTGCCCCCAGTGTTTATAAATATTTTTAAATGCCAATCTTTAGCCCCCAAATTCTTTATGATTTACCTTAGTACATCAGGGCACAATTTTCTAAAGAACACAAGAGTCTAAGAGAAAGGGCTTCTGATAACATGAACTTTATTTACAAGAAGCAAAGAAATGAATGCTTTGTATGTATAAATCTTTCAGGAATATTTCCTGTTAATAAATGTCATCTCTACTTGGATGTTGAAAGAAAGTATAGTGCTATCTTTCTATAAGAGAGAAGAGCCCTATCTGAGACTGTCCAATGGTGGGTTGGTAAAGTGCTTCAGCCTCTTCTGGATACTGAGGATTCAGATTAAGATATCTACTGAAGTATTATTTAAGCTCAGTCCTATGGTTAATGATCTTGTCAAGAAATCTTTAATTTTGGATTCCTTTATATACAAGGCCAAGATCTGAAGTGAGTGGGAATGTTATTAAGCCTACTTTTCCTAAGCCATCAAAGATACATGTCTTATTGAAATTTCTCTCACCTCAATTTACTGGTCTATCAACTAACTGGCTCAAGGAACTCTTCTTTGGTTGATTAAGAGCTTGTATTTTTTGTATCTGCCAAGTCCTTTTTAAAAATCTCAATCATTTTGATCTCCCTGTTTTCTTTCTCCCTTTGAATCCAGAAACCCCTGGGGTGTCTCTATCAGAAATCTGAAACAAAGAAATATAAGCCATACCAATAAAGCCGTACTGCTTTTAGTTGAAGAAAAATTAAAGGCACCTGTTTCAAAGGACAACTCAAGCAACCTAACTACGAAGGGATTTCAACTTCAGAAGCACTAAGAATGTGTAGTTGGCTTCACTGCTAATCTGTGATAAGCCTATCTAGTTTAGCCATCTTGTGAATTCAGAGTCCTTAATCACCACAGCATCTAGGATCTTCAATAAAGAAATGTCAAAGGAATGAAGTAGAGGGAGCCAAATAGGACTGATTGAGGGGAACATGTAAACATTGGCATATGCAGGAGAAGATGCAAGAACATAGAATGGAAGAGGGGGGAACGAAGATGAGAAAAGTGTATTTTAAGTAAAGGTATTGATAAGGCTAAGAAAGATAGGTTTTAACAAGAGAAAAGCCTTGAATGTATATATTTAGAATGCTACAAAACCCCAAATGTCAATCTCTAAGCTGCACATTTTCTACATCAATCATCCATATTCAAAAAGTTATGACTTCTCTTTACTTATATAAGAAATATTTAACTAGTAATGGCATCCTGAGGCATAGTATGACAGTGCATAATAATACTGTGATGTATGCACAAAATGACACAAGGTTAAGTAAAACAAATATCATTTAGTGTTATTTAATATCAGAAAACAAAATGTTTTGTGACCCTATTTTTTTTTATTTTTTTAATTTTTTTATTCTTATGTTAATCCCCATACATTACATCATTAGTTTTAGATGAAGTGTTCCATGATTCATTGTTGTGCATAACACCCAGTGCTCCATGCAGAATGTGCCCTCCTCAATACCCACCACCAGGCTAACCCATCCTCCCACCACCCTCCCCTCCAGAACCCTGTTTGTTTTTCAGAGTCCATCGTCTCTCATGGTTCATCTACCCCTCCGATTTCCCCCGCTTCATTCTTCCCCTCCCGCTACCTTCTTCTTCTTCTTTTTTTCTTAACATATATTGCATTATTTGTTTCAGAGGTACAGATCTGAGATTCAACAGTCTTGCACCATTCAAAGCACTTACCAGAGCACATACCCTCCCCAGTGTCGATCACCCAGTCATCCCATCCCTCCCACCCCACCCCCCACTCCAGCAACCCTCAGTTTGTTCCTTGCAATTAAGAATTCCTCATATCAGTGAGATCATATGATACATGTCTTTCTCTGTTTGACTTATTTCACTCAACATAATACCCTCCAGTTCCATCCACATTGTTGCAAATGGCAAGATCTCATTCCCTTTGATGGCTGCATAATATTCCATTGTATATATATACCACTTCTTCTTTATCCAGTCATCTATCGATGGGCATCTTGGCTCTTTCCAGAGTTTGGCTATTGTGGACATTGCTGCTATAAACATCGGGGTGCACGTACCCCTTCAGATCCCTACTTTTGTATCTTTGGGGTAAATACACAGTAGTGCAATTGCTGGATCATATGGTAGCTCTATTTTCAACTTTTTGAGGAACCTCCATACAGTTTTCCAGAGTGGCTGCACCAGCTTGCATTCCCACCAACAGTGTAGGAGGGTTGCCCTTTCTCCACATCCCCGCCAACATCTGTCGTTTCCTGACTTGTTAATTTTAGCCATTCTGACTGGTGTGAGGTGGTATCTCATTGAGGTTTTGATTTGGATTTCCCTGATGCTGAGCGATATTGAGCACTTTTTCATGTGTCTGTTGGCCATTTGGATGTCTCTTTGCAGAAATGTCTGTTTGTGTCTTCTGCCCATTTCTTGATTAGATTCTTTGTTCTTTGGGTGTTGAGTTTGATGAGTTCTTTATAGATTTTGGATACTAGCCCTTTATCTGATATGTCATTTGCAAATATCTTCTCCCATTCTGTCAGTTGTCTTTTGGTTTTGTTGACTGTTTCCTTTGCTTTGCAAAAGCTTTTTATCTTGATGAAGTCCCAATAGTTCATTTCTGCCCTTGCTTCCCTTGCCTTTGGCGATGTTTCTAGGAAGAAGTTGCTTTGGCTGAGGTCAAAGAGGTTGCTGCCTGTGTTCTCCTTTAGGATTTTGATGGACTCCTGTCTCACATGGAGGTCTTTCAACTATTTGGAGTCTATTTTTGTGTGTGGTGTAAGGAAATGGTCCAGTTTCATTCTTCTGCATGTGGCTATCCAATTTTCCCAACACCATTGTTGAAGAGACTGTCTTTGTTCCATTGGACATTCTTTCCTGCTTTGTCAAACATGAGTTAACCATAGAGTTGAGGGTCCATTTCTGGGCTCTCTCTTCTGTTCCATTGATCTATGTGTCTGTTTTTGTGCCAGTACCATGCTGTCTTGATGATGACAGCTTTGTAATAGAGCTGGAAGTCCGGAATTGTGATGCCGCCAGCTTTGCTTTTCTTTTTCAACATTCCTCTGGCTATGCGGGGTCTTTTCTGGTTCCATACAAATTTTAGGATTATTTGTTCCATTTCTTTGAAAAAAGTGGATGGTATTTTGATGGGGATTGCATTGAATGTGTAGATTGCTCTAGGTAGCATTGACATCTTCACAATATTTGTTCTTCCAATCCACGAGCATGAAACGTTTTTCCATTTCTTTGTGTCTTCCTCAATTTCTTTCATGAGTATTTTATAGTTTTCTGAGTACAGATCCTTTGTCTCTTTGGTTAGATTTATTCCTAGGTATCTTATGGTTTTGGGTGCAATTGTCAATGGGATTGACTCCTTAATTTCTCTTTCTTCTCTCTTGTTGTTGGTGTATAGGAATGCCACTGACTTCTGTGCATTGATTTTATATCCTGCAACTTTACTGAATTCCTATATGAGTTCTAGGAGTTTTGCGGTGGAGTCTTTGGGGTTTTCCACATAAAGTATCATATCATCTGCAAAGAGTGAGAGTTTGACTTCTTCTTTGCCAATTTGGATGCCTTTGATTTCTTTTTGTTGTCTGATTGCTGTGGCTAGGACTTCCAATACTATGTTGAATAGCAGTGGTGATAGTGGACATCCCTGCCGTGTTCCTGACCTTAGGGGGAAAGCTCTCAGTTTTTCCCCATTGAGAATAATATTCGCTGTAGGTTTTTCATAGATGGCTTTTATGATATTGAGGTATGTACCCTCGATCCCTATACTCTGAAGAGTTTTGATCAAGAAAGGATGCTGTACTTTGTCAAAAGCTTTTTCTGCATCTATTGAGAGGATCATATGATTCTTGTTCTTTCTTTTGTTAATGTATTGTATCACATTGATTGATTTGCAGATGTTGAACCAACCTTGCAGCCCAGGGATAAATCCCACTTGGTCATGGTGAATAATCCTTTTAATGTACTGTTGGATCCTATTGGCTAGTATTTTGGTGAGAAGTTTTGCATCCATGTTCATCAGGGATATTGGTCTGTAATTCTCCTTTTGGATGGGGTCTTTGTCTGGTTTTGGGATCAAGGTAATGCTGGCCTCATAAAATGAGTTTGGAAGTTGTGCTTCCATTTCTATTTTTTGGAACAGTTTCAGAAGAATAGGTATTAATTCTTCTTGAAATGTTTGGTAGAATTCCCCTGGGAAGCCATCTGGCCCTGGGCTTTTGTTTGTTGGGAGATTTTTGATGACTGCTTCAATTTCCTTCATGGTGATAGGTCTGTTCAGGTTTTCTATTTCATCCTAGTTCAGTTTTGGTAGTTGATACATCTCTAGGAATGCCTCCATTTCTTCCAGGTTATCTAATTTGCTGGCATAGAGTTGCTCATAATATGTTCTTATAATTGTTTGTATTTCTTTGGTGTTGGTTGTGATCTCTCCTCTTTCATTCATGATTTTGTTGATTTGGGTCATTTCTCTTTTCTTTTTGATAAGTCTGGCCAGGGGTTTATCAATCTTGTTAATTCTTTCAAAGAACCAGCTCCTAGTTTCGTTGATCTGTTCTACTGTTCTTTTAGTTTCTATTTCATTGATTTCTGCTCTGATCTTTATTATTTCTCTTCTCCTGCTGGGTTTAGGCTTTATTTGCTGTTCTTTCTCCAGCTCCTTTAGGTGTAGGGTTAGGTTGTGTACTTGAGACCTTTCTTGTTTCTTGAGAAAGGCTTGTATTGCTATATACTTTCCTCTTAGGACTGCCTTTGCTGCATCCCAAAGATTTTGAACAGTTGTGTTTTCATTTTCATTGGTTTCCATGTATTTTTTTAATTCTTCTTTAATTTCCTGGTTGACCCATTCATTCTTCAGCAGGATGCTCTTTAGCCTCCATGTGTTTGAGTTCTTTCTGACTTTCCTCTTGTGATTGAGTTCTAGTTTCAAAGCATTGTGGTCTGAAAATAGGCAGGGAATGAGCCCAATCTTTTGGTACCGGTTGAGACCTGATTTGTGACCTAGGATGTGATCTATTCTGGAGAATGTTCCATGGGCACTAGAGAAGAATGTGTATTCCGTTGCTTTGGGGTGGAATGTTCTGAATATGTCTGTGAAGTCCATTTGGTCCAGTGTGTCATTTAAAGTCTTTATTTCCTTGTTGATTTTTTGCTTAGACAATCTGTCCATTTCAGTGAGGGGGGTGTTAAAGTCCCCCACTATTATTGTATTGTTGTCGATGTGTTGCTTTGCTTTTGTTATTAATTGGCTTATATAATTGGCTGCTCCCATGTTAGGGGCATAGATATTTACAATTGTTAGATCTTCTTGTTGGATAGATCCTTTAAGTAGGATATAATGTCCTTCCTCATCTCTTATTACAGTCTTTGGTTTAAAATCTAATTTGTCTGATATAAGGATTGCCACCCCAGCTTTCTTTTGGTTTCCATTAGCATGGGAAATGGTTTTCCACCCCCCTCACTTTCAATCTGGGGGTGTCTTTGGTTCTAAAATGAGTCTCTTGCAGAGTCCCATATCGATGGGTCTTGTTTTTTAATCCAGTCTGATAGCCTGTGTCTTTTGATTGGGGCATGTAGCCCATTTACATTCAGGGTAACTATTGAAAGATAGGAATTTAGTGCCATTGTATTGCCTGTAAGGTGACTGTTACCGTATATTGTCTGTGTTCCTTTCTGGTCTATGTTGCTTTTAGGCTCTCTCTTTGCTTAGAGGACCCCTTTCAAGATTTCCTGTAGGGCTGGTTTTGTGTTTGCAAATTCCTTTAGTTTTTGTTTGTCCTGGAAGCTTTTTATCTCTCCTTCAATTTTCAATGACAGCCTAGCTGGATAGAGTATTCTTGGCTGCATATTTTTCTCATTTAGTGCTCTGAATAGATCCTGCCAGTCCTTTCTGGCCTGCCAGGTCTCTGTGGATAGGTCTGTTGCCATTCTAATGTTTCTGCCATTGTAGGTTACATATCTCTTCTCCCGAGCTGCTTTCAGGATTTTCTCTTTATCTATGAGACTCGTAAGTTTTACTATTAGATGTCGGGGTGTTGACCTATTTTTATTGATTTTGAGAGGGGTTCTCTGTGCTTCCTGGATTTTGATGCCTGTTTCCTTCCCCAAATTAGGGAAGTTCTCTGCTATAATTTGCTCCATTATACCTTCTGCCCCTCTCTCTCTTTCTTCTTCTTCTGGGATCCCAATTATTCTAATGTTGTTTCGTCTTATGGTATCGCTTATCTCTCGAATTCTGCCCTCGTGATCCAGTAGTTGTTTATCTCTCTTTTTCTCAGCTTCTTTATTTTCCATAATTTCATCTTCTATATTACTGATTCTCTCTTCTGCCTCATTTATTCTAGCAGTTAGCGCCCCCGTTTTTGATTGCACCTCATTAATAGCCTTTTTGATTTCTACTTGGTTGGATTTTAGTTCTTTTACTTCTCCAGAAAGGGTTTCTCTCATAACTTCCATATTTTTTTCAAGCCCAGCTAGTATCTTTAAAGTGATGATTCTGAACTCTAGATCTGACATCATACTAATGTCCGTATTGAGTAGGTCCCTGGCAGTCGGTACTACCTCTTGTTCTTTTTGTTGAGGTGATTTTTTTCATCTTGTCATTTTGTGCAGAGGAGAATAGATTAATGAGAGAACAAAATGCTAGCATAGTAACAATGTCCCCAGAAAATATACTCTAAACAATTCAGAAAAGACCTGAAGCAGTGGGGAAAGAAAGGGAAAGAGAGAAAAAAGAAAAAGATAAAGATAAAAACAAAAACAAACAAAACAAAACAACAACAACAACAACAAAAAACAGAATGTGGTCAAATATGATCGGGCTGGTATATAGATCAGTGCCATACACTAGATTTGGGGTGTATTTTGGTCTTTTAGGAGAAAGTGCTCCCAAAATTTAAAGAAAGAAAAACTTATATATGTATAAAAATAAGGGTTGATATGATGAAGGGATGGAATATGACTGTAAAGATGGAAATTATAAAAGATTTTATAAAAGGAATTGATAAGAAGTTGTTTGAAGAAAGAAAGAAGAGGATTTAAAAAAAGAAAAAAGAAAAAAAGGGGAGAGGATGTGATCAGGCAGGGGAATAGAAAACACCATATACTAGAGATTTAGGGTATATTTTAATCTGTTAGAAGAAACTATCTCAAAATTTTAAAGAGAGAACAACTTATATATATATGCCAAAAATATGGGTAACTACTATGAAGGGATAGAATATGACTCTAAAAATGAAAAATAAAAATGTTTTTTAAAAAAGGGATCGATAAGATGTTGTTTGAAAAAGGGAAAAAGAAACATTCAAAAAGAAAAAAAAAGAAAAAAAGACAGATAAAAAAAATATTAACCTTGTAAGACTAAAGAATCATGGTAGAAAAGCCATGAATTCTATGTGCAGTATTCCCCTAGCGCTGGAGTTCTGCCGTTCTCATTGATCGGTAAACTTGGTTTTGGCTGGCTATTCTCGCTGATCTTCTGGGGAGGGGCCTGTTGCCGTGGTTTCCAAATGTCTCTGCCGGAGGCGGAATTGCCCCGCCCTTGCCCCCTCCCGGCTAAGTAATCTGCTCGGGTTTGCTCTCCAGGGCTTTTGTTCCCTGCGAGCTTTCCGTACAGCTTTGGAGGCGGAGAGTGAAAATGGCGGCCTCCCAATCTCTGCCCCGGAGGAGCCGAGAACTCGGGGCCCAGTTCCTCAGTGAGCCCCCAGAGAAAAGCCGTCAGTCACTCCCGTCTCCCCGGTCTCCGGCTGCACTCCGTGCTCACCCGGCCTGTGACCGCGCGTTTCTATCTCTGGCACCCGACCCCGGGTGGAGTCTCCAAACCCAGCAGATCCCTGCGGTGCACTCCCGCGCGGCTCCTCCCGGGGGAGGAAGGTGAGTCTCCCTGGATCTGCCGCTTGTTGGGTCCCTGCTGGAGGAGCAGGGGCCCGACTGTGCCGCGGATCACAGTTTATGGCAACCCCGAGCTGAGAGCCCACGCCTGGCCTCCACCTCTGCAGCTGGCTTCCCTACTCCGTTACCTGGGAGCTCTGCCACACTCAGGCACCCCCAGTCTTTCTGTGACCCTGAGGGTCCTGAGACCACACTGTCCCGGAGGGTTCCACCCCCCGCTTAGCCACCAGAGTGACGTCCCTCGGTGGTGCAGACTTTTAAAAGTTCCGATTTTGTGCTCCGGGGCTCTATCACTTGCCAGAAGCGGCCGACGGAGGCCCCTCCCCCACCGTCTATCCTCCCGAGTATCACCTCGGATTCACTTCTCCGCACGTCCTACCTTCCAGAAAGTGGTCGCTTTTCTGTTCAGAGAGTTGTTGCTATTCCTTTCTTCGATCTCCTGTTGAGTTTGTAGGTGTTCAGAATGGTTTGATCCCTATCTAGCTGAATTCCCGAGAGGAGACGAAATCCAGGTCTCCTACTCCTCTGCCATCTTGCTCCGCCCCTTGTTACCCTCTTTTTTGATAGTCCTTAATCCCTTCCAAAAAGGGACATGATGCTCTGTAAATATTTTAGGCTTTTCTTTGATGATCATTTTCTTTGTTGCATAGATTTTAAAAAACACATTAAATATGTCTCTTTCAATTAATCTTTCTAAATTATGGATTGTTTAAGAAACAAAATTGAATGAAATAGACATATAGAAGTCTGGACCACAGAAGGGTATTATAATAGGAAGAATGTTTATAATAAAACATGAATTGTCCTCACACATTCTTTTCCTCAGCACAAGCAATGAGCTTATATATTTAACTATAAGTCACATCTCTTAAAATCACATTTTTCAGGAAATATTTTTCATGAGTGCCTCTCTTAAGTGCATAAGTAGTACAAAGAAAACATAATTATCCACTTCCCATATCTGCATATAAAATTGAAGAGGTGCAACATAGAATACTTTCTAGATAAGGAGAGAATCTTTGGGTCCTACTCCTAATTCTAGCTTCCATGGGCTTCATTTTTTTTCCTCTGTAATTAGATCACCCTAAAAGTTCTTCCTAGCTCCAAAATGCTATAATGAACACATTACACATTTTACAAATAAATTTGGGCATAAGCACATGATTAAAGTTGGATCATGCCGTTTGTTCATGGTACCTAATGGATTTATCTGGGTGAGAACAAGGAATTTCAGGGTATCCTATCTTACCAGTAAGCAAACAATAATTTATCTAAGAAGTGGTGGTAAGGAGATAGCCATGGGCAGTCAATTTTACTTTTGTAAGACTTTCTCACTCCAATTTTAAAAGTGCTTATTAGAGTAAATGTGTAAGGATTTTTCTAAAATCAGTAAAATCTCTCTTTAACCAAAAAAATTAGCAAGAGATCCATGGGTGAGTGACAGCCCCATGTTTTACCATTTTTTTTCTCAATGGATTGTTTTCCATATGAAATAGGGTTGTACAACAGTACTTATTACTAGATCTAATTTGACTAAATAAAGAAGTCAAACATCTGTATTATCTGGTGCAAATTATTTTGTGTGCAACACTGCAGATGCATATATCAGAGCTGGTGTTTGCAATTTTGAATGAGAAATACAAAAGAAAAAAATACCATATTTCTATTAAATAAAATGGAATGCATATGACATTCTTTGAACATTAATTGCCTTTTGTAATTAGTGATCATGCACAGCAATAAAGAGTAGTTCTCTCTCTGAGTTATATTGACAAAGAGCCATGTCTAGATGACACAAACTAAATATCCTCAGCTGCAAAAAAAGCATTGGAGATAATCAGTGGCTCTGTAACTTAATGAGAAATCATCTCTAACCATCTTAATCTATCTTTAGGAAAGACGTTGTTTTTGCTATTCTCAACCCTTTACAAATTATTTTATGATGATCAGCAATCTGAGAATGGATTTTTCCTTGTTATTTGTGTTTGCTCATATGGCAAAGACCAGTCCAGGGATTTTTGCTGGTTTTGCTTCATTTCAAGCAAACATTTCCAAATATGTAGGCTGACACTTTTGCACTATTTCCCTTAAACTGTGGGAACATTCAAAATAGTGCATTCCTTATGCTCTCTCTCTGTTCTATTAGCAAAATAACCTTGCATTATGCCCACTCCCCAGGATTTATATTTCATTGTTAAGGAAAGAACTTAGGTACTTTCTTTCAGACTAAGTTGGGTGAATAACATCTGGGTCTGAATCCCAATTCTGCATTTACCACCTATGTAACCGTGGGCAAGTCACGCAACCTCTCTGAACTTCTGTAGCATAATCTGTAAACTGGAGATAACAATAATAACAATAATACTTACCTCACTGGCATATTGCAATAATTATAAAAGCTAACATTGTAAACTCCCTGCCACAGAATAGGAACTAAATACAGAGTAGTTGTTGTTAATATTAAGTCTGGAATGTCATCCAAATTATATTTTTCCCACTACTAGAGATGGTTTTGCAAATACATTATTCATTTCTCATTCCCCAGTATTTCTTACCTATCAGGTATGTGGCCAAATCAAATGCTATTTTTTTTCTCGGTAAAATTACACAAAATACTGCTTATTTACTAAGAGATTAAATGTATACTATGAATGTATACATATGACATATATAATAATATATATATCATTGAAGACTTTTAGTTTGTGCACATATTATATATTTTATGGTTTTTTTTAAATAGGTCTATCTTCCCAAACTGACCAATAAAAAATTCAATAAGTCTTTGTTTTTCCTTTTATTTTCATTCTGAACATAACACAGTTTTGCTAGACAAATGTCTTCTAGCACAACTATGTGGAATAGACAATCTACTCAATGGAGATAAATGGAAAGACTAGCTTTCTATATGAAATGAGAGAAATAGGGTTTGTTCTTTTATCCCTTCCAATTCTTTCTGAAACTTCTATATGTATATGTATGACAGCTGACATGCACACTAATAGTTGTAAATATTTGTATTCTCAACCTTTGTTCTACAGTTTTTACAATTTTTGCAAACCCCTACATTTTAATATCATGGAATCCCTCTGAGAATGGCTTCATCTTAAGTCTGCATATATGCAGTTGTATCTACTGAGACCAATATCTGTAGTGAAATTTTTATATAAGTTGTTAATGTTTCTTGGGAAATATATATGATACACTATTTTGTCATAAATTTGCTATTGCTTATGAAGCAACTTCTTAGTGTTTCTCTATGACTGTTAGAAAGTTAAAGCCAAGACATTAAACAATTGCACAGGGAATCTGATAAAGTTTTTTTTTATTAAGATAAAATATTTGAAAGGTGACCTGTGAACCAACATTTTGAACATGATTTTTTTCTTATAGCTAAATGGATATTTATCAAATGTTTATTACGACAGCTTGAGAACAAGAAGAAAAATGATAAATCCTTCATGAAGAATTGCACTTTTTCTTCTTTTAACAAAGTAACGTTCATCATTTCATCCTTCCTCTACTATACTCCTGTTTCCTGTTCAGTTGATGCCTTCACACTTGGATTTTTGCTTAGTCATCTTAACAACAAAGATGAATGAAATCAATACTCCTACAGAGAAAATAAGTTCACTAATATTTACATTTGCTTTCTTTTTCTTTCTTTTTTTCTTTCTTTCTTCTTTCTTTCTTTTTTTCTTTTCTTTCTTTTTCTCCTTTCTTTCTTCTTTTCTCCTTTTTTCTTTCTCTCTCTCTTTCTCTTTCTTTCTCTCTCTTTCTTCTTTTCTTCTTTTCTCCTTTCTCTCTCTTTCTTTCTTTCTCTTTCTTTCTTTTTTTTCTTTCTTTCCTTCCTTCCTTCCTTCCTTTCTCTCTCTCTTTCTTTCTTTTTCTTCCTTTCTTCCTTTCTTTTCTTTCTTTCCAGACTCCAATCTGTTAGCAATCTACATACCTTCAAAATGACTCTACAATGCTCTCTGGTTAACAATCAATCAATAAAATTTTAGCCATTCTTTCTTTTACACAATTGAAATCCCTTATTAGTGGCAATATTGTAGTACAAAAAGAAAAACCCAATATAAGGAGATTTTTTAAAGATTTTATTTATTTATTTGACAGAGAGAGAGAGAGATAGCAAGAGAGGGAACACAAGCAGGGGGAGCGGGAGAGGGAGAAGCAGGCCTCCTGCTGAGCACGGAGCCCAATGCTGGGCTCCATCCCAAGACCCTGGGATCATTACCTGAGCTGAAGGCAGTCCTTTAATGACTGAGCCACCCAGGTGCTCCCAATATAAGGAGTTTTGAAGAGAAATGATAGGGACAATATTAGTAGGTTATTGACAACAACTTAGGACAGACAGACTAGAGTTTTAACAAATAATTACATGTGATGAATATATGATTGAACTTTTAAAGGTGATGCCACTGTTTCCTAAATAAATTCTTATTGTAGCAATTTATTTTCCTGACATTACAATTAGCTTTTATGGCTGCAAATTGATATATCTTTATAAGCCTGTTTCCATTGACTTTTTCCCCCAAATTAAAATATAAATAGCTTTGCATGCTTCTGGGGTTTAATGTGTTGTCTTAATATAAAAAATTACATCCAATTTTAAAATATTTCTTATACACTTAAAACTTGAAAATAACTGCTTAAAGGAAAAATTAGCACATTTTGTTCTTTAATTGAATTTAACATATCTATGATTATAGTTGCTGATATTAAAACCTTTTAACAGGGAATAAAATAAATATACACTATTAACTCATACTCAACTAATAAATACAAATGAACATAGTAATTTTATATTGCTTCAATATTAAATTTAAAATTACAAATTATCCCATTCTTTTATCTTAAAATACTTTAATCAATGTCCTTTAGCATTCATTTGTATTATTCAGGATATCATAGAAATGATCCTGATCTTTCCCTCTGAAAATGTTTCTTTTCTCTTAAATGTACTTAATTATGAGGTAAAAATGACACAAAAATGGGTCAATGATGATTCTGACAAGGATAAATATTTTTAGGACGCCTGTGTGGCTCAGTTGGTTAAGCAACCGCCTTTGGCTCAGGTCATGATCCTGGAGTCCCGGGATCGAGTCCCGCATCAGGCTCCCTGTTCCGCGGGAAGCCTGCTTCTCCCTCTCGCGCTCCCTCTGCTTGTGTTCCCTCTCTCACTGTCTGTTCTCTGTCAAATAAATAAATAAAATATTTTAAAAAAAGGATAAATATTTTTAGAGGGTGAATATTGATGGAGTAACATTCAAATGATAATTTTAAAGACATAATCAACATTCAGATAGTCATTGCACAAGCATGAATCCATTCCCCCTCTTGATCCCCATGCCAAATTCATACTGACATTGCTTTTGTTTGGTTGATTGGTTAGGGGTGTGTGTGTGTGTGTGTGTGTATGTGTATGTGTGTGTGTAAGCCTACTGTAAAATTTTCTTTAGACCCCTAGAATTTTTTTTTCTAGAATGATTATTAACCAAATGAATGGTTTCATTCAGGTAGCGGTATGGTTCCATACCACTCTACCCCTCCCCACCATACCAGCTAAATAATTATAAATTTTAAATAACTTTAGTTTATGATGGTATAAAAGTTGCATTTTAAATCTAAATATACAACCCTATGAAATATAAGTATAACCAGAATTGCCTCAGGATTTTCCAACTTGCTTTGCATAAAAAGTCATAACATTAATGTTCAAATCTCACTACTATCTTGTTATATTCACCCACCTGCTATTAGATCTCCAGCCCCCACCAACTCCTTCCCCAGAAATTCCTGGAAGTCCCTTTCCCCCAAATACACACACATAACTGTCTACAGGATAAATCTTTCTCATGTGAATTTAAGTCCTTTTGTCCATGTGCACTACTGGTCAAAATCACTTGAGGGTGGTATCTCACCTTTGGCAATGCTGTCTCCCTATGTTCCTTAAAGCTACACAATAATTTGAGCTAAAAAAAAATCACTGTCCCATATTCAGGCCTCACAACTCAGGTGCCAGACTGAGCCATGGTGTGTTCCAACCAAAAATGTAGAAAATGCCTTTTTCCAACTCTCTGGCATTCTAAGGTTGGTGTTCACCTCATTCTCTGAGATCCTCTCAAAAAAGTTGCTTCTAATTCTGCCTACAAGTGCTCCATCAATAGGACTCCAAAGCATCCCCTCCATATGCCAAAGAACCTCATGTCAGCTCAATGCCTTTCTCTTTTAGCTAAAAAAAAAGGGGGGGATAACAAAATAAAAATGAAATTTCTCAGACTGGAAGGAGGCCAACATAGTCATAATCATCATTTCAGTTAGCCTTGGCAAGAACTACTACAGGGCATTATCCCTTATCCATAATTCCAAAATCCAAAATGCTCCAAACACAAAGAGTTTTCCCAAATTTTGTATCCAACTTATTTTGTTCAGCAAAATCTGAAGTTAACTGAGGTTTGTTTCATAAACCTTGTGTTTCTCATTTACTGTAAATATTTGGGTAAGGTGCTACTTCAGACCCACTTGAGTCATTATTCAATATCAGTATATATATACTTCATATCACATTCTTAAAATAAAAAAAAAACTTCTGAATTCCAAAATATATCTAGTCTCACAAGATTATATACATGCATGCATATGTATTTTGAAATTATACATGTACTATTTATTGTAGGAAAGTATGAATATAACACCTGGAAACAGAAACAAAATTGCTGAATGAAATTGTAAGAATCTTTGCATTTATTTATTTATTCACTTATTCATTCAGAAAACTTTTATTAAGCCTCTTTATGTGGAATCTGGCCTATAACGAATTATAGATTCCCAAGTGCCATATCTATGCTCACTCGCTGATCATTATCATTGTTGATACAATTGGTTAGTGCCAAACACTAGTTCAATTGCCAAGCAACAGATTAAATACTGACTAAGCTACCAAAACTAGTGTTCTTATCAATACCGTTTTAATGTTGTTTTAAATGACTAGTCTTTTTTGAGTTCCTAGACCTAATTCAATATGTGTCTGGAGGCTTTCCCACACTCAGTAGAGTGTCCAAGAATTCAACCCAATTCTGAAACTATTTACCCATAGATAGCATCAGATTCCACATGTAAAGGGCTCGACTAATCCCACAACACCACCCTTCACTTCAGATGCCAATTGCAAGCCCAGGTTGTTACCTGTGTTTCTGACCAAATGGCTACCAACTGGAGGTTCCAACAACCCCTTCCAACTCAGGGTGCCTATCACAACTCCAGGTGGTTAACTGTACTTCTGACTGATTGGCTTTAAATCAGATGTTTCCACAACCCCCTCCATGGGTCAGACTGATTTGCTAGAATGGCTCAGAGAATTCAGGAAACCAATCTACTCACTAGATTGCTAATTTATTGCAAAGAATATTAAAGGATTCAAATCTGAGGGTTGTGGAAAAGGAGGGGGTGGGGGGAAGGGGTAACTGGGTGATGGGCATTAAGGATGGCACATGATGTGATGAGCACAGGTGTTATATGCAACTAATGAATCATTGAACACTACATCAAAAACTAATTATGTACTATATGTTGGCTAATTGAATTTAAAATGAATAAATAAATAATAAGTAAGTAAGTAAGTAAATAAATAAATACATACATACATACATAAAAATAAAGGATACAAATCAACAGCCAGATGAAAAGATATATAAGACAAGGTCTTGAACAAAGGAACTTCTGTCCTAGTGGAGCTTGGCGTCCAGCAGAATGGCACATGAAAGTGTTCTGGTTCCCCAACTTGGAAGCTCTTCCTTCTGGGTTTTTATGGAGGCTTCACTACATAAGTACATGATTGATTAACTCATTGGCCATTGATGCCTGATTCAACCTATAGCCCTTCTCTGCTCCCCAGAAATCAGGGAATGGGATTGAAAGTTCCAAACCTCTATTCATGGTTGGTTCCCCTAGCAATGAGACCGCATCCTTAGGTGCTTTCCAAAAGTCACCTTCATTAACATAAACCCAGTTGTGGTGGAAAGGGGCTTGTTATGTATAATAAGGTACCAATTTCACCTTTATGGCTCTGAAACAATTTTAGGAACTGAGGAGAAGAGACCAAATATAACAAAAGATGTTTCTATTGCTTTTTTTTAAATTTAATTTTATTATGTTATGTTAACCACCATACATTACATCATTAGTCTTTGATGTAGTGTTCCATGATTCATTGTTTGTGTATAACACCCAGTGCTCCATTTAATACATGCCCTCCTTAACACCCATCACTGGGCTAACCCATTCCCCCACCCCCCTCCCCTCTAAAACCCTCAGTTTGTTTCTCAGAGTCCATAGTCTCTCATGGTTCATCTCCCCCTCTGATTTCCCCCTTCATTTTTCTCTTCCTACTATCTTTTTTTTTTTTTTTTAACATATAATGTATTATTTGTTTCAGAGGTACAGGTCTCTGATTCATCAGTCTTACACAATTCACAGCGCTCACCATAGCACATACTGCTCAGAAAATTCCAAGGGTTTGGGGAGCTATGAGCCAAGAACTGTGGACAAAGACTAAATATATATAAAAAATATATTTTGGTCATCTGAATGATCAAACATATATTTCTTATAAATAACAATATCACAACTAGTAATGAATATATAAACGAAATAATAGCACACACAAAGAAAGGCATTTTGATTCATTACAAAGTACGTTTTTGAAAATCACTTCAATTTAATGACATTTAAATTTTTTAAATTATCCTAGATTTTGTTGCCTTATTGGATAGATCTTACATCTCTAGTATATAATTTGATATTCTTTATAATCTTCTGCTGTTAGAATTATTTAAAATACTTTTTATTACTAAAATTATAGATTTTAAATCATAGAAGTAGCCTAGGAAATGTATCTTACAAGTCCCTAGTGTGTTTTTTTTTTTTTTTTTCAGAAATGGATAACTTAAATGACTCTGTTTCATCCTACTTCATTTATGTGTCTCTGAACATATACTGAAGAGTAACTGAAAAAAAACTATTGTGGAGCATACATTTCTAATTAACTAAAACAGTCCTCCCTCAAACCAATACAGGTGCAGCTTATGTCTGTTTTGTATGTGTGTGTGTGTGTGTGTGCTTTTTAAACCTTCTCCCACATTTGTATAACATTGCTTAACTTGTTAATATTCTTCCCTATCTTTGACTCTATTTTGCAATTATTAAAATAATATGAAGCAATTAAAGAAGAGATATTTTCTCCTTTTTACAAATGAGAAAACTAGTCAGGTAGGACATTTTACCTAAGGACAGGAAGGCATCTTTTGCAGAGAGTGGATGGGCATGTAAACACCATTCTCATATACAGCTCTCCTTGTCTTTGTTGTCTGGTGGTATTCCTATAAATCAGGCTGCAGCATAAATGTGATGTTTTTAAAATTACTTTCCTGCTTTTAAACAATGACTTTCCTTCACCTTAATATTTGTGCCAAAGGATGACACTATTCAGTACTGCAGGCATTATCTCTTAATTAACCACCAGTTATATTTTATGTACTATATTTTATTACATCATTAGAATTTATTTTTATGTTCATAATTGCTGATTAAGTGCTGAATTTTTTAAACATGAAAGTAGAATTTAGTCGTTAAAAATAGATAAAATCTTAAAGACAGAATGTTAAGTAATTATTTCATTTGCGGTTTTTAGATCAATAACAGGGATCTAATTAAAATGTATATTACCTCTTGTAATTTAGAAATAGATCCTGTGATAGAAAATACCTGCTAGAGTATAAGAAATGAACTGAGAGTCATGCTTGTGAATAATACCAAATTAGAAAAGAACAGCATCTTCATTTTTCATTCTTTATAGAACTTGAGGATAATTTTTGAAAAAGTTTTATGAAATGGATGACTCAAAAAAAAGTACTAATAAGAGTAATAGAATTATTAGCATCCTGTAAGGAAACAGTCCTCTGACGATAGACTTTTCCATATTGTAGGGGAACAAATTTTGCCACTCCAAGATATACCTCTTTAGCATATTGATTATCCTAAGCTGTTTATTTTTAAGGAACTGGAGACACAAGAAAAGCTCTAAAAACCAAGTAGAAGTTTCCCTTTTGTAAGAGACATTTACATGTAAAGGGAAATCTCCATTGGTAATGGTGTCTCCCTCTATACTGTATAAGAGGATGATGACTTTAAATATCTAGAAACTCTTATCAATGGAGAAGGCAAGGATTTAATTCTGCATACCCTTCCCCTTGTTTTACCATATTTTTCCTGGTAACTTTCCGTAACTGATTCCTTACCCCCAACATCTTCTTTTGTCTTTAGCTGGAGATGGTTTTTAAGGTGATGGCTTTGGCCATTTTAGTAAGTTAATCAACTTTCCTAGGTCTCTTCTATGCATACAGGAGTTATACATGTTATTAAACTTTTGTTTGATTTTTTCCTATTAATCTGTCTCATGTCTATTTGATTCTTAGGCCAGCTAGAAGAATTCTGAAAGGGTAAATAATTTTTTTCTCCCCAAAAATATCAATAATATCCATATCCACAGACCTTTTAAATCCTTACTCCTAAGAACATCTGCTTCCATGCTTTCTATTAGCATATGTGATAGTGATGTCACAGTTGTCAATAACACTAGCAAAAACTTGTACCAACTATGCTGGCATCTAAAAAGTCCCAAGGCTTTTTACACAAAAGGTGGACATCCTAGGCACTATGTTAGTTGTTGGGGAAACAAAAATTAACTTGCTACTGCTTCTCTCAAAGATCTTACAGTCAACATTAAAATAATGCAAAAGGTGACCAATTGTACACAAAGAATAAACACAGTAATACAAGCTGATCAGGAAAAGGACTCATCAAAGATCAGGAGGTAATGTGAAATGAACCTTGAAGGATGAATAGAATTTCAGTAGGTAAAGATGAAGAAAAAGAATGAGTAAATGCATAACAGTGGAAAAGCAAGGAAATGACAAAATCTAGTTTGGCTACAGTATATGTAGGAAGATATGACAAAACTTGAAAGTGTTAAAAAAATAGTAGTTAAATGTAGTAGTAAAAAATAAAATATATCACAATGGGAATTTTTGTTTATTGACAAAATGATTTCAAGGGCACATGGGGAATAATCAGACAAAAATAGCAAGTAAATATCTGAAAAAAACCCAAAATGCTAAGATATATTATAAATGTAAAATAATATTAAAATGTACTAGTACAAGAATCTAAAGACAGATTAATGGTAAAAGTAATCTAATTCTGAAATAAAATCTAACATACATTAGAATTTAACATGTAAAGACAGGATGTTTAACAAACAACTGAGAAGTTATGAATCAGTACCCAAAAAATGCTGTTATAGAAAATCAACATATAAAAAATTGTGTATTTGTATATCACAAAATATATGAAAATAAATTGACAGATGAAAAGTCAATTGTTGAAACATAAACATAAAATTCCAAAACAATATTTAAACTAATATTTAACTTTCTAGATACAGAGGGATTTTCTAAACATAAGAACAATAAAATAAATTGCAAAACAAAGGATTTAAAACTTTAAATACACCAACCCTTAAATTTCTGCATAGTAGGAGCACCATAAGCAAAATCAAACAGGAAAAGGCATGTTGGGCAAATACTTACAACATTTATGACTAAGATGTTATTCATATTGGTAATCTCCTTCTTACCCCTTCACCTGTGCAAATCTTATTCCACACTTGATGATAGCCAAAAGGCCGAAAAGCAATTACTAATTATTATTTTGCAATTGTAAATCTTATTCATGTTTTACAAACTAAATTAAGTTCCACTTCATCCATGTTATCTTTTCTAAGTATTCCAGCCCTTACTGTGTCCCAGCACTTACGGTTGTCTATTATACATTATAATACTTAATTTACATTGTTTTTGTATAATCCCTAATGCTAGATGTGTGTGTTTTCTCTTGCAGGTCAGATCATAAGCTCCTTGAGGCAAGAACCATATTTTATAGTGCTTCTGCAATGCCCGGAACCCAGGTCTGTGCTAAATGAATGATAGGTGCAGAACAATTATTCATGGTTCGTCTCAGAAGTACAGGTCTGTGTATGGACTCTGAGAAACAAACTGAGGGTTCTAGAGGGGATGGGTTAGCCTGGTGATGGGTATTAAAGAGGGCACGTACTGAATGGAGCACTGGGTGTTATACACAAACAATGAATCATGGAACACTACATCAAAAACTAATGATGTAATGTATGGTGATTAACATAACATAATAAAATTTAAAAAAAGAGAGAGAAAAAAAGAATAATTATTCACTTATCAATTAGCTAAGGAAATCATCCTTCCAAAATATAAATCAGGGAATCATCAGGGGGTAGAAAACCACTCTCCTCAACTGTAAAAAAAAAAAAAAAAAAGATGAGTTTCCACTTCTTTCAAATAGAACTGTCAAAAGTACATGAAATAAGTTACTTAAATAATGAAACATAAGTCACAATTTTGTTTGTTTGGTAACAGTGTAAAAATCACACTTTTTTAAGATAAAAGATAAAACAAATAAAAATATAAGTATTTGAGAAAACTTACCTGACCAAAACAATTTAATCATACCCTCTGTTTCTAGCTTTTGGCTTTTTTCTGATACTTTGCCCACAAGAATTTATTTATGTAAATATTCCCTTCTTTAATCATTGTATATTTCAGCTATATTTAGTGGTAGACTTGCTTAATAACTTATTATTTGAAAGCAATGTCAAGTCAAATTTTCTCTTTTTAGTCCCTAGAAATTACTCAGTGGCTTTGACTTTCCAACTAATGCTATCTTTTTATCTCTTCTCTCTCCTGGTTGAGAATTCCTGGGTGTGTAAGGCAGCAGTAGTATTAGAGTTCCTTCGTAATTAAAATAAGCAACTGTGTCTTGGTATACAGTAGTTATTCAGGGCCATGGAATGCATGTATCCCCATCAACACGTATTCTCACGGCCATGCCCATCTTGTTCCTCCTTATTATCTTAATTCTCCCATGCCTATATTCTGTCGCACATTAGAGAATAAACAAATTTAGCTTTGACTTTTAGATCTGTTCCCAATGTTCACCAATTCCATGGTTCCAGTACTGAACCAGTCTAGTGTTTCTAGACTATAATTTCAGTGCTTGGGGGACTACAGTAAAGACTCTGTAACCAAGGCATTGGATATGAAATAAACAAGACTCTCCTTCTAGAGTATATAAAAATAGAACACAGTGAGCCCGTGTATAAATATAAAAGGTGCTATGGTCTGAATGTTTATATCCCAAATGTCTTATGTTGAAATCCTAAGCCCCAAGATGATGGTATTAGGAGGTGGGGCCTTTGAGAGGTTATTAGGCCATTAAGTTGGAGTCCTCATGAATAGGATTAGTGTTCTTTTTTTTTAAGATTTTATTTATTTGACAGAGAGATAGCGAGAGCAGGAACACAAGCAGGGGGAGTGGGAGAGGGAGAAGCAGGCTCCCCGCTGAGCAAGGAGACCGATGTGGGGCTCGATCCCAGGACCCTGGAATCACGACCTGAGCTGAAGGCAAACGCCTAACTACTGAGCCACCCAGGTGCCCCATAGGATTAGTGTTCTTATAAAAGAGGCCTGAGAAAGCTCCCTTGTCCCCTTCCACCATATTAGGATACAGAGAAAAGTCAGCAATCTACAACCTAGAAAAGGGCTCTCACCAAACCCCGAAAATGTTGGTACCCTGATCTTGAATTTCCAGCCTCTAGAACTGTGAGCAACAAATTTCTACTATTTATAAGCCACCCAGTCTGTTATATTTTTTTATAGAAGCCTGAGCAGACTAAGACAAAAGGTCTCTAGAAAGATGTACAATGGCTCCTATGCTGGTTATTATCTTTTATTCCCCTCTCCACAACCACCACAATATCCATATTTACCCCTTCTCTTTCTTGTTCTATTTCCTGGGAGGCTGACTTCTGTGGATTGAGTTATCGATGCTTCCTTGACCTCCCATGACCTTAAGCAAACAGGAAGCCCCAGCAGGAAGTGTTAGGGTAGGAGAAGAAAAAGAACAGAGTCCTTCTTTTTCCAAGCCCTTCTTACTTCAGCACTTCATTACTAGTGGTATTCAAGCCCTTCTGTGATTACACATCCTGTCTGGCAGTATCCTCCATGATTCTCACTTTTACTCAACTGCTAGAATCCCTACAGAATTAGTGGTCATAACAACTTCTAACTGGTAGTAGTTTCTGAGTGACTCACATCAACCCATTAATTTTTCTTCATATGAACTATCTGGAATGTGCTCTTTCCTGCTGGACCCTGACTGATGACTCCAAAGCCCAGAAGATTTGATTCCAAGTTGCTTTGTTATTATCAAATCTAAGGAAAATCAGAAGGTGGTAGGGAATGGTGAGACACTGAAATAGAAAAGGAGCATCATAGAGGTAGATTGGCAGAGTCCATACAAGTATTGTCCAGGAGATTAAGGGACTCTAATCATAATATTTTCATATTTACAGATATTTTTAGTGTGAAAATGGGGACAGGATATTGCTACCAAGAGAGTCAAGAATTTTAGTTCCATTGGTAATATCAATTTTATTGTGACTTAGCTTGGTAGCATTAAAAATCCAATCTATCTAGTGTCCCTTGTTTTGATTCCATTCTCACAAAGCAACCTTCTGACTATAACTTAGATTCCATGTAAGTGCCTACAGAGAGGGAATATGCTGGTCATACAGACTTCAGCTATTTCAGCAATATTGATTTTTTTTATTACTGTGAAATAATATATAGCAATTATGTTTATTGTTATAATTTGGTTAAATGCAAGTGTTCTCTTGAGAGATTGGTCTTTAGACATTTTGCTAATCGGGCTTCTGAAGGCAAGGCCCTGAACCATCTGCATTTCTTCCTGTGACTTTCTTTTGCTATTTTGAAATTCCACATCCTAATACCTAACATGTTTAGTAACACTCAGAAGAAAATGGACTGCTTGACTAAGGGAAGTAATCCTACACCAGACCTGTTTCTTGGCAGGACCTTGGAACAGAACCTTGGTAAAGCTTATTTCCTCATTGTGTGCCAGAAAGAACCTGCCTGATTGCCCAGAAAGTACATAGACTCAACTTATTTTTCTAGCCACTAAATGGCATTTGAAGTTCTGGCAAATAATAAATAAAAGTGTCTCTCCATACCATACAGAGTATTTCTGCAGTCAAGTTCCTTTTCCAAGTTATTATACTGTCCATGACAAAGTGTAGTAATTATATGTATTTTGTCCTGTTCTTCAGCTTCCTCTATGATTTTGCATATCAATTGTTTGGTTCAAACACCAGTATTCATGCTATTTTACATGTTTATGCCAGTCTTGCCCATCTACAATTACTTTGTTGTGACATTCTGTGCCAATGTTAGTAAAATATCTTTTTAGATAGATGGATGTTTCTGAGTATTCTGTGGGTGTTCAGAAGAACAAAGAGACAGGAAAGCAGTGTCTGTTGTGTAATCATCTTGCTCTCAGACATTCTGTGCCTACTGGAATTCTTTCTTACAAATGCGAATGATCATTCTACAATGTCCAAAATACCCCCTTGTACTGTGTCCCCCTAAAAATCTACAAATTCAGAGTTTCAAACTAAATATTTGATTTTAAATACATTTAAGAACTATTAGAATGTATTTTTCCACAGGACAGAGTGTATGATTATAACAACAATAAAAAGCTTTTTAATATCAAAAGTCTTTTCCAAAATCAGTTGTGATTTCTTTTCAGCTTTTTGGCTAAGATCAAGTGTAGTATCTATTCTTATCAATTTAATATCTGATACATCCTCTATCCAAAATCAGTTGTGATGATTTAGGAATATGTAAATCATCACCTATTGATTTTTTTTTTTCTTAAGCATATGGCATATACTTTACAAGGAAAACAAAAATGCTTGCAGAATCATGATTTATTTTTTGTTTTATAATCCTGGTTGTTCAGAAATAGTTAGAGATGTTGACATCCAGGGAATATGGAGTAGGAGGACCCTAAGCTCACTAACTAGATAACATTCATATCAGTGGAAATAATCCAGAAAATGACCCAAAGACTGACAGAACAAACTCTCCAAAACTAAATATAGAGAAGAGGCTGCATTGGAGAGGATAAGAAGGGTTGAGACATGGTCAGGAGCTAAATGGACCTGTGGGACTGTCCATGGAAGGGAGAGACACTGTAGGCACTGAGAGGGGAGAGAATGGATTATCACACTGGGGAGCCCACAGGGGAAAGATGAATCTCCATAAATTTGACTTTGAAAACCGGAGGGGCCAAATTTCATGAGTTCTTATAATCAGTGAGACTTAAAATCTGGAACTTTAAACATCAGCAGGCTTAACTCTGGGACTGCCAGGAGGGTGAGAGGAAACTGAGTCCTTACCATTAAAGACACAGCACAATAAACAGCCCAAAGGAGATGTAGCCTACCAGCAGTTTGAAAAATGCCTTGGGTATATGGGAGGGAGATTTGTTTACTAATCTCAGAACTCTTGCTAAAGGGGCAGGCAGGGATCCTTGGGAGTCTCCAGGAACAAAAGAGCTGGCAAGTACCATTTCTCTCCCCTATTCACCAGCATAAAAACATGGTCACCTGCAAGAACCAGGGCTGTGCTGACACTCACTACCTAACTTGCTAACAGTATGCTCCATCCACATGTTCCCTTGCAGACATGCCCCCTCCAGCCAGCCCTCCACTCCAGGTCCCCTCTCACAGAGGATCTGTGCAAATCTTGCTAATGCCTTGTGACTCTCCCTTGTGCATTTCTGCAGATCCACCTCCTCCAATATGCTCTTGGCCAGAACCCATCCAAAGCAGTGCCACAAGCCTGGAAGTGTGTAAGCAGCCCAGGCAGGGACAGGCACCAATCTAAAGTGACTCCTACACCAGAAAGAGGGAAATATAACCACACACAACAATCACACTGTAGCTTACCAGTGGGCTGGGGCAGAGAGCTGATCTGATTGTAGGTCCCACCCACCAACAAAGCTTCACAGGAAACAACTCAGGGAAAGCAAACTGAAGCCCTTTGCTACTGCATGTCTGGCAAATGCCTGGTCTGACTCAAACTCAAGGCAGCCCCAGACTGGCACACTAACAGCACAGGGACCAAACACTACTCACAAAAGGCAAAGAGATGTATTGCAGATGACTGGGCTGAGGCAAAAATAGTTCAGCAACAATAGTAGGGTGCACACAACATACATAGGAGACACCCCTGATGTGTCAGATTCTGGGGAACAGGGGACACTGCACTACAGGGCACTATACAACCTCTTCTTCATAAGGCCACGACTTTCAAGACAAGGAGATATTCTTAATGCATAGAAACAAAGAAAATTAGACAAAATGAGGAGACAGAGGAATATGTCCCAAATGAAAAAACAGGACAAAATCACAGCAAGAGACAAAAGCAAAATGGACATAAATAATATGCCTGATGGAAAATTTAAAATAATGGTCATAAAGATACTTATGGGATGTGAGAAAAGAGTGGAGGACCTCAGTAAGACCCTTCAACATGAGATAAAACATTAAAAAATCAGAGATGGAGAACTCAATAAATGAAATTAAAAATACACTAGATGGAATGACTAGTAGACTAGAAGAAGGAGAATGGATCAGCAACCTGGAGGATAGAGTAATGGAAAGCAATCAAGCTGAATGGTGAAAGAAAAAAAATAATACAAAATGAAAATAGACATAGAGAACTCAGCAACACCATCAAGCATAATAACATTCACATCACAAGGATCCCAGAAGAAGACGGGGCAGAAAATTTACTTGAAGAAATAATAGCTGAAAACTTTTCAAATCTGGAAAGGAAACAAATCCAGATCCAGGAGACACAGAGAAACCCCCCACAAAATCAATCCAAGGAAGTCCACACCAAGAGACATAGTAATTAAAATGGCAAATGTAGTGATAAAGAATTTTAAAAGCAGCAAGATAAAGAAAACAGTTACATACAGGGGAAATCCCATAAGGCTACCAGCTGATTTTTCATCAGTAACATTGCAGGCCAGAAGGGAGTGGCATGATATATTCAAAGTGTTGAGAGGGAAAAAAAATATGCAACCAAGAATACTCTATCCAACAAGGCTATCATTCATAATAGAAGGTGAGATAGAGTTTTCCAGACAAAAGTAAAAGGAATTCATGACCACTAAACCAGCCCTAAAATAAATGTTAAAGGGACTCTTTCAAAGTAAAGACCATAAGTAGCAGTAAGTAAAGTAGGAAGCACAACAGCAGTAAAAATGAATATATCTCTAAAAATCAGTCAAGGACTCACAAAATAAAAGGATGTAAAGCATGATACCATATACCTAAAACATGGGGGGGGGAGCAGTAAGAAAGGGCTCACACATAAGCAAATGTCAACTTAATATAAAATGCTATATACAGAAGATATTGTATAAAAAACTGAATGATAACCACAAATCAAAAACCAGTAATAGGTAGGCAAAAAATAAAAAAGGAATCAAAGTCTATCACTAAAGAAAGCCAACTATGAGAGAAGAGAGCAAGAGAATACATGAATGAAGAACTACAAAAACAACCATAACATGAGTAACAAAATGGCAATAAGTAAATGTAAATAGAATAATGCTTCAACAAAAGAGGGTGACTGCATGGATGAAAAGCAAGACTAATTTATATGCTGCCTACAAGAGACTCATTTAAGATCTAAAGACACATTAAGATTGAAAGTGAAGGGATAGAGAAGAATTTATCATGCAAATAGATGTGAAAAGAAAGCTAGGGTAGAAATACTTATATCAAACAAAATAGACTTTAAAACAAAGACTGTCACAAGAGACAGGATACTATATAATAAACCATGTGATCATTTCAATTGATGTGGAAAAAGCAATTGACAAAGTACAACACCCATTAATGATAAAAACCCTCAACAAAGTAGAGGGAACGTACCTCAACATAATAAAGTCCGTATATGAAAAACCCACAGCTAACATCATACGCAATGGTGAAAAACCAAAAGGTTTTCTCCTAAGGTCAGGAATAAGAAAAAGATGTCCACTCTCACCACTTTTATTCAACATAGTACTGGAAGTCCTAGCCACAGCAATCAGACAAGAAAAAAGAATAAAAGTCATCTGAATTGGTAAGGAAGAAGTAAATATTTAATTATTTACAGATGACATGATACTATATATAGAAAAACATAAACACTCCACCAAAAAATTTCTAGAACTGATAAATGAATTCAGTAAGGTCACAGGATACAAAATAAGTATACAGAAATCTGTTGTACTTATATACACTAATAATGAAGTAGCAGAAATAGAAATTAAGAAAACAATCCCATTTACAATTGCACCAAAAGTAATAAACATACTTAGGAATAAACTTAACCAAGGAGGTGAAAAACCTGTACTCTGAAAACTATAAAACACTGATGAAAGAAATTGAATATTACATGAACAAATGAAAAGATACCCCATGTTCATGGATTGGAAGAGCAAATATTATTAAAATGTCCACACTACCTAAAGCAATCTAGAGATTTAATGTAATCCCTATCAAAATGTCAACAGCATTTTCCACAGAACTAGAACAAACAATCCTAAAATTTGCATGGGACCACAAAAGACCCTGAATAGCCAAAGCAACCTTGAAAATGAAAAACAAAACTGGAGGTATCATGATCCCAAATTACTACGAAGCAGTAGTAATTAAAACAATATGGTCCTGGCACATAGGTCAATAGAACAGACTAGAGAGCCCAGATGTAAACCTGCAATTATATGGTCAATTAATCTTTGACAAAAGAGTCAAGAATATGCAATGTGAAAAAGTCTCTTCAACAAATGTTGTTGGGAAAACTGGACAGCTACATGCAAAAGAATGAAATTGGACTACTTTCTTACACCATATATAAAAATAAACTCAAAATGGATTAAGGACCAAAACGTGAGACCTGAAACCATAAAAATCCTAGAAGAGAGCACAAACAGTGATTTCTCTGACATTGATTGTATCAGTATTTTTCTAGATATGTCTCCTGAGGCAAGAGAAACAAAAACAAAAATAAGCTATTGGGACTACATCAAAATAAAAATGTTCTACACAGTGAAAGAAACAAAAGAACTAAAATGCAACCAACTGAATGGGAGAAGATATTTGCAATTGAAATATTTGATAAAGGGTTACTGCACGTATGATTACCATAGGGTGTTGTATGGAAGTGTAGAATCACTATATTGTACACCTGAAACTAATATTACACTGTAAGTTAACTGGAATTTAAATAAAAACTTTTATATATATATATATAACTTATATAAGTCAACACTAAAAATCCCCAAATAATGAAATTTAAAAATGGGCAGAGGACATAAACAGACATTTTTCCAAAGAAAACATACTGATGGCCAACAGATACATGAAAAGATGCTTATAATCACTAACCATCAAGGAAATGCAAATCAAAACTACAATGAGATTTCACCTCACACCTGTGAGAATGGCAAAAATGAAAACACAATAAACAACAAGAGATGGTGAAGATGGGGAGAAAAAGTAACCCTCTTGCACCCTTGGTGGGAATGCAAACTGGTGCAGCCATTGTGGAAAACAGTATGGAGCTTCCTCAAAAAATTAAAAATAGAATTACCATATTATGCAATAATCACACTACTGGATATTTACCCAAAGAAATATAAAAAGAGTAATTTGAAAGGATATATGCACCCTTATGTTTATTGCAGCATTATTTACAATAGCCAAATTATAGAAGCAACCCATGTGTCCATCAATAGCTGAATGGATAAAGATGTGATTATATATGTATACATAAATGTATATATAAATTATGATGGGATATTTTAATACTTTATAATTATATATACATATATATGTGTGTATATATATAAATTTTAAAATGGAATATTACTCAGCCATAAAAAAGAATGAAATTTTGTCATTTGCAACAGTATGGATCGATCTGGAGAGTAATATGCTAAGCAAAATAAGGTGGTCAGAGAAAGACAAATACCATATGATTTCACTCATATGTGGAATTTAAGAAGCAAAACAAATAATCATAGGGGCAAAAATGAGAGACACAAACCAAGAAACAGACTCTAAACTACAGAGAACAAACTGATGGTTACCAGAGGTGAGGCGGGTGGGGGGATAGGTTAAATAGGTGATGGGGATTAAGGAGTGCACTTGTGATGAGAACCAGGTGATGCAAGGAAGAGTTGAATCACTAAATTACACCAGAAATTAATATTACACTGTATGTTAACTAACTGGAATTTAAAAAGAAACTAAAAATAAAAAAAGAAAGATGCCATATGATTTCACTTATGTGGAATTTAAGAACCAAAACAAATAAACAAGGAAAAAAAAAGAGACAAACTAAAAACCACACTCTTAACTTTAGAGAACTGATGGTTATTAGAAGGGAGGGGGTTGGGAGATGGGTGAAAAAAACAGGTGAAGGGGATTAAGAACACTTATCTTGATGAGCACTGAGTAATGTACAGAATTATTCAATCACAATATTGTGCACCTAAAACTAACAAAACACTGTGTTAACCATACTGGATTTAAAGTAAAATTTTTTAAAAGAGTTATAGATATTGACAAACCAGAAAAGGCACTTTATTTCTGTAGAATTATGTGGGAAAGTTTAAGAAATTAGCTAGTAAGCCCTCACTCTCTTCTACTTATATATACTACAGAGGAAATGTATCACTTATTCCTTATTCTTTGTTTCTCCTTTCCTCTTCCCAATTTACTTCTTTGGTATTTCTTATGGTGCTCTAATAACAACAATAACAGCTGCAGTGTTGATGGCAGCAACAAGAGCTATCACTAATATATTAACTATTTAGTATGCACTTAGCATTTTGCTAAGCTCTTTACAAATTAGTTTGCTATTTCTCTCCTCAATGTTGTGAGGAAAGTACCAGTATTTTCCCCATCTTATAGATGATGAAATGAAGAAAAACAGAGGTAAAATAACCAAGGTCAGATAGCTAATGAATTTCTGTGCTTAGATTCAAACCCAGGTGCATTTAATTCTGAAAGCTATGTGCTTAACTGTTATATATTTGTGTTCCATAAAGGTGAAGTTAATGAAATTACTTGGACCTCTGTAGGGTTATAGGTGCTGTGTGATTGGAAGGTCTGTAATCTTCTCAATATTTATACATGCTTATCACCTGCTCAAGGTATATGGAACTATAAAAAAGCAACACTGTGTAGTGTGTGCCCTTTTAGTAGGAATCCTTAGGGAAGCAAGGGGACACCTAGTTTATCAGCCATATCAGCTGAATCATCAATTTGGTGGCTTATGTCATGGCCAGATCACTGAAATATTCAAAAAAATCACTTATTTTCATAAAGGATTTTAAATCATTCATTAATAAATTTTCATGTTGCAGTATTTGTGGAATTTATAATTATTTGTTACAAGACATTCCTCATATTCTATAAGTCACTGATACCAGGGAGATGCATTTTCTACATAGAATATACTGAACCATGAGAAATCAGGGGTAGAAATAAACTACTTATGTTGCCATCAGATATTAAAAGGCAAAATAAACTTATAGGAAATACTAAAAAGTAGGGTCTATGTTTTTCCTAATGCTTGTTTGCATGTAACAAGTTGTATGACCTCAGAAAAATCACTTATCTTTTGTACCTGTCCAATTTTTCAGCCATCAAATGGGGGCATTAATATAACTGCTCTGCCCTTCTCTGCCCTGACTTGTCTAAAATCATAAACACTTGGGTATCTAATAAGCTTCTGTAGAGCATCGTAGGTGAGTGAGAATGTCCTTTCAGTTCTTACTTGGTCTGATCCATTATTTACCAGGAAACTAGAATATGTGATTTATACAAAAACACAAATGATTTTGTAAGCAAATATTTAATGATCCCCAGCCAGAAAATGAGTATGATTTTATGACGAGCATAATCATCAAGGGATACAAATAAATTGATGGAGAATGAGAAACTCTAGTCAGGAATTTCTTACCAACTCTCTGGGGTTTAGGCAATGAAAAACTCAAAAGGAATAAAGAAATCTCATTGGACATTGAGTTCAGATTTATTAGTGAACATTTTTCACTTAATATATTCACACATAAATTCTAGCCCACAGTTTCCTTCTTACTGTCAATGGATTCTGATTATTACCCAATTCATCATTAGAAGCTTAATAAACCCAACACTAATCTTCAGTAAATGGTAAACTCACCACCCTCTTGTGAGTTGGGATCATGGTCCTGCCCAAGTTATAAGCCGAGACACACACTTGGCATCTTTATCTTGTTCTGCCAAAGAGCATGTCTCCTGTGTGCAGATTTGAATCCTGGTAGATTCTATTCTTCACTTAATATGAATATTTAATTATTGATAGTCCTCAAATTAATTTGTTGCAAACAACTGTAACTCTTAGAAATGGCACATATGAAAGGGTTCTCTTTTATCCACTTGTGAAGAGTTATATCCTGCATACTACCTTGTCTTTTTCACAGTTGTGCTAGTAGTCCTCGTTTTAGACATGTTCACATAAAAGTATTGCAAAAACTTCTACATAAACTGAGTCTGGGGATAAGATGACTATCGTTCTTTCTATTAGACACTCTAAAGATTATATATCATGAAAGTAGAAACTTTCTATGGTGGTGTGGAACTACCTAAGGATGAAGAGATTTGTGTTAGAGGAGAATTAAAGACATTAGGTGTTGAAATCTTAAAGTTTAAAAATGGAATTCCTTAACTGAAGAAATAAAAAAAAAATGCTTCAAATTCTTTTTGAGCATCATAATCTTCCTTCACTTTAAAAGTGTCATATTTTGGGGGCACCTGGGTGGCTCAGTCAGTTAAGCATCTGCCTTCAGCTCAGGTCATGATTCCAGGGTCCCGGGATGGAGTCACACATTGGGCTCCCTGTTCAGCAGGGAGTCAGCTTCTTGCCCCTCTGCTCATGCTCTCTCTCCCATACTCTCTCTCAAATGAATAAAATCTTTAAAAAAAGTGGCATATTTTTGTCCTAGAGAATCTGCAAGTACTATGTTTATAGGTGTGGAAATGTGTATGTAACTCAGTATGATATACTAAAATTAATTTTAGATTTACCACACAATGTATTATTTTTAAAATAAAGTTGTGTTGATTTAGACTTCCTCATATATCCAACTCTTGAAAAATTCACCCTAGCATTAAAAATCATTTTTTCTAATCATTTGGCAGATTTTTTGAAGGAATTACTGACCTACACATATGGAGACAAATAGTATACCTTAATGACATATTGCTATTTATGTCATTCTCCTGGATATGTTTTCCAGAACTCCAATAGGTTACTATAGTTCCATATTATGATGCAAAGTATCTTATATAAATCAACTGCTACAGCCTTCAGAGCTAAAGATTGTCATGAAGGATGGTGGGAACATATGTCTCTTTGAGTTAACCTTTTTGGGATTTTGATATTTGCATTGGAAGATTACACCCCCAATGTTTCTGATCTGTATAGTGCTAATTACATGTAACTTATTAAAGCAGATTGCAGGAGACACTGACAGTTGGAAAGGCCTAATGACCAGCTGGATGGGAAAATTTCATGTTGTCAAAATGAAAACTTTACCAGGATTTTTACATGCCATTTTTTTGCTACAAACATGAGTACCTCAGTCTTGTTTTAAAATAGATTTAGTCTGTTAAATAATCACATTTGAAGCATGAAAGAACCACAAAGGCTAAGTGGCATATTCTATATTTTGAAATTGTAATCCTTTACTACCTTAATTCATGTTGAACTTACAGATTTTGTTTTATCCCAAACTTAGTAAAAAATATAATCTATATGAATAAGAAAAGACATCTAATATAGTCAATGTCTATAAATCACTAAAAGGTAAGTTGATGATTCAAGGAGCAAAATCAAACCAATTACATAATGTCTTTTAGCATTTTCTACTCCAAATTGTTTGAGGAAACATTTCACTTTACCACTAGTTGTGTCAACAAAATAATAATACCATTCATATAGTGTTTTTTTCTTAAGTATTTCTTAAACATTATCTCACTTAATCCTCATAACAATTCATTGATATAGGGTTCCCAGTACTAGATTCTTTCCACTGATATCAGAATGTATTTAATTGGGAGAAAAATACCATTTAATACCTTCTTCTTTCTCCTCAAATTTTTAACTTTTTCCCCCATCAATCCCTTTGATAATCCCATTGCATTCCTCTTAGACATAATGATGACAACTGCCACATCTTCCCATCAACAATTTTACCAATACACCTACAGCAACAATAGCTGGCATTTATTGAGGACTTACTATGTGCCAAGCATTATTTTATACACTTTACCTTTTTCAACCTATTTAATAGTCACAAAAACTCTAAGAGCTATGTGCTATTATTTCATCCACATTCTATTTTATTTCAGTTTTGAGATATAATTGACATATAACATTGTGTAATTTTGATGTGTACAACATAATGATTTGATATATGAATATATTGTGAAATGATGACCACAGTAAGTTTAGTGAACAGCACCTTATGTAGTTACAAAGTTTTTTTTTCCCTTTTTTGAAGTCTACTCTATTAGCAACTTTCAAATATACATAACAGTATTAACTATAGTTACCATGTTTTACCTTACATCCTCAGGAGTTATTTATCTTATAACTAGAAGTTTGTACCTTTTGACCACCTTCACCCATTTCCCCCACTCTCCTCCTGGCAACCACCAATGTGATCTCTATTTAAATGAGCTTTTTTTTTTTTTTTAGATACCACATATCATTCCCATTTTAGAGATAAGAAAATGAAAGCATTTGTTCAAGGTTACAAAAAAAGCAAAACAACAACAAAAACAAAAGCAATTGGCAAACACAGGATCTATACTCAGGAAGTCTGTCTCCAGACACTCACTCTAAACCCCATACTCTACTGCCTTGCTGCTATTACAAAAGTGTCCCCTAGGAGCGTGCTCTCTTTTGCCTTGAATCCCATCCCTCCTCATCTTCACATAGACTTTTCTTCTGCAATTATGTCCTTCTTATAGTAATTGGTTTCTTCCTCTCTGCCTGTGAACCAAACCCCATTATCATTCAAATATGCCTTATCATCACCCATCTTAAAAATGTAACAAACAAAAAAACTCTCCATTTCACTATTCTCATTCAATGATAATAATTCTCTAAATACTTGTCTCTACTCCCTAACTCAACTTCTGGATCTTCATTTATTTTTCAAAACATGGTATTAAAATACTCTTCCAAGTACTTACCTATACTCCCTAACTCAACTTCTTTGTCTTGAAAAAGCTCTCACCAAAGACACCAAAGACATATTTTGTCCAAGTCAATGGTGAGATCTCTGATCTAACTTTATTAACCCATCAGTAGCACTTGGCATGGATGACAACATTCTCATTGAAGTATCATCTAATTTTTTATCTCATTAGATACTTTTTCTCAGTCTCTTTTTCTGGCTCATCCTCTTGGATAAGACTTTTAGAAGTTGGAATGCCTAGGATCTTTTCCTAACACTTCTTTCTTCTGTACACTCTCTCCCTAAGCTTATCTAGTACCATGAGTTCAAATCTATACACTCTGCCTCTCAAACCTACAGCTTCATCCTAGACTATTCTTTTGAACTTCAGAAATCATATAATATATACAACTCCCTACTCCATATTGCCACTTGAAAGTGTAATAGACTTCTCAACCATGATAGAGCCCAAATAAAACTACAGAGTTTCACTTTTAAATCTGTTCTCTACCAACCCTTCCCCTTTTGAGTAAACACCTAGATTTTGAGACTAAAAACAAAATATAGGATTCATCCTTGATCCTTCATTCCTTCAAATTTCAGGTCTCAGCCATCAGTAAATCCTGTTATACCTCCAAAAATCTATCTCCAAAAATATTTCTACTGTTAAAATTTTTCAGATCTGTTTCCACTGGATTTGAAAACTCTAGTCCAAGTCACTATTCTCATGTGGACTACTGCAATATAGCCCTAATCTGTCTCCCTCTTTCTACTAATTTTCCCTCTACAATCTGCCCTCTTTACATAACCTAGGGTAATATAAAGCTTTTGAAAATATTAACCTGATAATAGTGCTTCACAATTTATAACTTTCCAGTGTTTCTTCATAAAACTTAAAATTGACTCTTGATTATGGATTACAGGGTCTATATTTTGTTGCTTCTTCCTATTTATCTATTGTCAGGTGTTTCCACCCTTTCCTTCCTTAATTTTGCTTTGTTCAGTCTGGTTCTTCTTGCACAGTAAACTTATTTCTGTTTCAGTGATTTTTGGAATCTGTGTACTTCTCTTTCTCATCATTGAAGTCTCAAGACTTCCCCAGAAAGGTTTTTCCCAACCACCCTGGCAAAACTAATCACCTGGCTACCCTCCTTTAGAGTATGATAGCTTTTCATTTTATTATTATTTATGAGTACTAGAAATCTTCTTATTTATTTTTATTTTATTGTCTGTCTGCCCCTTTGGAATGTAAGTTCCTTGAGGACAGGGATCCAGTCCATCTTGGATACTTAACATCTAGAAAGTATCTGTACCATAATAGGCACTCAATAAATATTTGTTCACAGACTCACTATGATACCCCTATATCTACAGATGGAAATTCAAAAACAGTAAATATGGAGAGTGGTTACATGAAGTCGCTAAAAGTGAAGCAGGAAACACCATTTAGGGCCTTATCCCAACTACAGGGCAGTCTAAATTGAAAAAATTCCAAAATCAGATAGATGATAGATGGATAGAGAGAGAGAGAGAGAGAGAGAGAGAGAGAGAGAGATGAGAGATAGCACACCATTTTGTGACTCGAGTTTTTCTGGCCAATTTGATCATCTTTCCATTTTCAAAGTAATTTTGTAACCCTAGGAGTAAAAAATGTTTGGTAGATGACTATGAATTTAAGTTTTTCAAAGTTCTTAGTAAGTGTAAAGTAGATGTTATTGGGCAAAGAGCCTCCCCACTGAATATATATGTATATATGTATTATATGTACATATATATCCATATGTATTATATGTATTCTTCTTGCACAGTAAACTTATTTCTGTTTCAGTGATTTTTGGAATCTGTGTACTTCTCCTTCTCATCATTGAAGTCTCAAGACTTCAATACATATATGTATTATATGGACATATATAATATTAAATAAACCACCCCCTTTTTAAAACACAATCCTGTAAAATTGGTTGCACATATTGACAAAGCACATGGCCCTCTTCCCTATGTCTATGTTGTTCCTCAAATCTCTGTCTGCTTATGAAGACACTAGTCACTGAATTCATAATACAATATGACCTCATTTCATCCTGATTATATCTGCAAAGTTTCAATTTCCAAATAAGGTCACAATACAGGTACTGGGGGTTATGCCTTAGTATTCCTTTGGGAGTGTGCACAATTGAACCAATAACACTTTGATTTCTATCTGTTACATTACCTTTTAATTTGTATTATTTGTATTATTATTATGCATATAGTACTTTGAGGTTCACATTTAATAAGGCATGAGTTTACATTTTATAAATTTGGGCTTATAATCTTATTTTTCTTTATTTTAATTTTTATTTTTAATTTTTTTATGTTATGTTAGTCACCATATGATACATCATTAGTTTTTGATGTGGGGATCCACGATCCATTGTTTTCATGTAACACCCAGTGCTCCATGCAGTATGTGCCCTCCGTAATAACCATCACCAGACTAACCCATCCCACCACCCCCCTCCCTTCTAAAACCCTGTTTGTTTTTCAGTCCATAGTCTCTCATGGTTCATCTCTCCCTCCAATTTCACCCCTTTCATTTCTCCCTTCCTTCTCCTAATGTCCTCCATGCTATTCCTTATGTTCCACAAATAAGTGAAACCATATGATAATTGACTTTCTCTGCTTGACTTATTTCACTTAGCATCATCTCCTCCAGTCCCATCCATGTTGATGTAAAAGTTGCGTATTCATCCTTTCTGATGGCTGAGTAATATTCCATTGTATATATGGACCACATCTTCTTTATCCATTCATCTGTTAAAGGGCATCTAGGGTCTTTCCACAGTTTGGCTATTGCAGACATTGCTGCTATGAACATTGCAGTGCATGTGGTCCTTGTTTTCACTGCATCTGTGTCTTTGGGGTAAATACCCAGGAGTGCAATTGCTGGGTCATAGGGAACTCTATTTTTAATTTTCTGAGGAACCTCCACACTGTTTTCCAAAGTGGCTGTACCAACTTGCATTCCCACCAACAGTGGAAGAGGGTTCCCCTTTCTCCACAACCTCTCCAACATTTATTGTTTCCTTCCCTGTGCACTTTTGCCATTCTAACTGGTGTAAGGTGGTACCTCAATGTTGTTTTTTTTTTTTCTTTTTCTTTTCCTTTTTTATTATTATGTTATGTTAATCACCATACATTACATCATTAGTTTTTGATGTAGTGTTTCATGATTCACTGTTAGCGTATAACACCCAGTGCTCCATGCAGAACATGCCCTCTTTAATAGCCATCACCACGCTAACCCCTCCCCCCACCCCCTCCCCTCTAGGACCCTCAGTTTGTTTCTCAGAGTCCATCGTCTCTCATGGTTCGTCTCTGCCTCGTATTTACCCCGCTTCGTTTTTCCCCTCCTGCTAGCTTCTTCTTCTTTTTTTTTTTTGACGTATAATATATTATTTGTTTCAGAGGTACAGGTGTGTGATTCAACAGTCTTACCCAATTCACAGCACTCACCAAAGCACATACCTCCCTAATGTCTATAACCCAGCCATCCCATCCCTCCCAGCCCCCACAACTCCAGCAACTCTCAGTTTGTTTCCTGAGATTAAGAATTCCTCATATCAGTGAGGTCATATGATACATGTCTTTCTCTGATTGACTTAATTCACTCAGCATAATACCCTCCAGTTCCATTCACATTGTTGCAAATGGCAAGATTTCATTCCTTTTGATGGCTTCATAATATTCCATTGTATATATATACCACATCTTCTTTATCTATTCACCTGTCGATGGACATCTTGGCTCTTCCCACAGTTTGGCTATTATGGACATTGCTCCTATAAACATCGGGGTACATGTGCCCCTTTTGATCCATATGATCCAGCAATTGCACTACCGCGTATTTAGCCCAAAGATATGAATGTAGGGATCAATGTGGTTTTGATTTGAATTTCCCTGATGGCTAATGATGATGAACATTTTTTTCATGTGTCTCTTAGCCATTTGTATGTCTTCTTCAGAGAAGTGTCTTTTCATGTCTTCTGCCCATTTTTTGACTTGATTATTTGTTTTTTGGATGTTGAGTTTAAGAAGTTCTTTATACATCTTGGATACCAGCCCTTTATCTGTAGTGTCATTTGCAGATATCTTCTTCCATTCTGTGGGTTGCCTCTTTGTTTTGTTGACTGTTTCCTCTGCTGTGCAGAAGCTTTTTATCTTGATGAAGTCCCAAAAGTTCATTTTTGCTTTTGTTTCATTAGCTTTTGGAGATGTATCTTGAAAGAAGTTGCTGTGGCCGGTGTCAAAGGTGTTACTCCCTATCTTCTCCTGTAGGATTTTGATAGATTCCTGTCTCACATTGAGGTCTTTCATCGATTTTGAGTTTATCTTTGTGTAGGGTGTTAGAGAATGGTCGAGTTTCATTCTGCATGTGGCTGTCCAATTTTCCCAGCACCATTTATTGAAGAGACTGCCTTTTTTCCATTGCATATTTTTTCCTGCTTTGTCAAAGATTATTTGACCATAGAGTTGAGGGTCCACATCTGGGTTCTCTATCCCATTCCATTGGTCAATATGTCTGTTTTGGTGCCACTACCATGCTGTCTTGGTGATCACAGCTTTGTAATATAGCTTGAAATTGGGCAACATGATGCCCCCAGCTTTGTTTTTCTTTTTCAACATTTCCTTGGCATTTCGGGGTCTATTCTGATTCCATACAAATTTTAGGATTGTTTGTTCCAGCACTTTGAAAAATGTCATTGGAATTTTGATAGGGATGGCATTGAAGGTATAGATTGTTCTAGGGAGCATAGACAATTTAACAATGTTTACTCTTTGGATCCATGAGCATGGAATATTTTTCCATCTTTATGTGTCTTCTTCAATTTCTTTCATGAGTGTTCTATAGTTCCTAGAGTGTAGATGCTTTACATCTTTGGTTAGGTTTATTCTGAGGTATCTTATAGTTTTTGGTTCTATTGTAAATAGAATCATTTCTCTAATTTCTCTTTCTACAGTTGCGTTGTTAGTGTATAAGAAAGCAACTGATTTCTCTGCATTGATTTTGTATCCTGCCACATTACTGAATTGCTGTATGAGTTCTAGTAATTTGGGGGTGGAGTCTTTTGGATTTTCCACATAAAGTATCATGTCATCTACGAAAAGAGAGAGTTTGACTTCTTTGCCAATTTGAATACCTTTTATTTATTTTTGTTGTCTGATTGCTGTTGCTAGGACTTCTAGTACTATGTTGAACAATAGTGGCAAGAGTGGGCATCCTTGTGCTCTTGATCTTAAAGGAAAGGCTCTCGGGGCGCCTGGGTGGCTCAGTTGTTAAGCGTCTGCCTTCGGCTCAGGTCATGATCCTGCGGTCCCGGGATCGAGTCCCACATCGGGCTCCCTGCTCGGCAGGAGGCCTGCTTCTCCCTCTCCCACTCCCCCTGCTTGTGTTCCTGCTCTCGCTGTCTCTCTCTGTCAAATAAATAAAATCTTTAAAAAAAAAAAAAAAGGAAAGGCTCTCAGCTTTTCCCCATTGAGGATGATATTTGTTGTGGGTTTTTCAGAGATGGATTTTATGAACTTGAGGAATGTTCCCTCTATCCCTATACTCTGAAGAGTTTTAATCAGGAAAGATGCTGTATTTTGTCAAATGCTTTTTCTGCATCAATTGAGAGGACCATATGGTTCTTCTCTCTCCTCTTATTAATGTGTTCTATTACACTGATTGATTTGCAGATGTTGAACCACCCTTGCATCCTGGGGATAAATCCCACTTGGTCATGGTGGATGATCCTTTGAAGGTATTGTTGGATCCTATTAGCTAGGATTTTGTTGAGGATTTTGGAATCCATATTCATCAGGGATATCGGTCTGAAATTCTCCTTTTTGATGGGGTCTTTGCCTGGTTTGGGGATCAAGGTAATGCTGGCCTCATAGAATGAGTCTGGAAGCTCCCTTCTGTTTCTATTTTTTGAAACAACTTCAGGAGAATAGGTATTATTTCTTCTTTGAATGTTTGGTAGAATTCCCCAGGGAATCCATCAGGCCCTGGACTCTTGTTTTTTGGGAGGTTTTGGATCACTGCTTCAATCTTGTTACTGGTTATTGGCCTATTCAGGTTGTCAATTTCTTCCTGTTTCAGTCTTGTCAGCTTACTGTTTTCCAGGAAGCCATCCATTTCATCCAGATTGCTCAGTTTATTGGCATATAGTTGTTGATAATAATTTCTAATAGTTGTTTCTATTTCCTTGGTGTTAGTCATGATCTCTCCCCTTTCATTCATAATTTAATTAATTTGGGTCCTTTCTCTTTTCTTTAGGATAAGTCTGGCCAGTGGTTTATTGATCTTATTAATTCTTTCAAAGAACCAGCTTCTAGTTTCGTTGATCTGATCTACTGTGTTTCTGGTTTCTAATTCATTAATTCCTTCTCTAATCTTAATTATTTCTCTTCTAATGTATGGCTTGGGCATCCTTTGTTGATTTTTCTCTAGTTTCTTAAGGTGTGGAGTTAGTTGATGAATTAGGGATTTTTCTCTTTTTTTGAGTGAGGCTTGGATGGCCATGTATTTCCCCCTTAGGACCGCCTTTGCAGTATCCCATAGGTTTTGGACTGATGTGTTTTTGTTCTCATTGGTTTCCATGAATTGTTTAAGTTCTTCTTTGATTTCCTGGTTGACCCAAACATTCCTGAGCAGAGTGGTCTTTACCTTCCAAGTGTTTGAATTTCTTCAAAAGCTTTTCTTGCGATTGAGTTCCAGTTTTAAAGCATTGTGGTCTGAGAATATGCAGGGGATAATCTCAGTCTTTTGGTATTGGTTGAGACCTGATTTGTGACCCAGTATGTGGTCTATTCTGGAAAAGTTCTATGTGCACTCCAGAAGAATGTGTATTCTCTTGTTTTTGGGTGGAATGTTCTCTATATATCTATGAGGTCCATCTGATCCAGTGTCTCCTTCAAAACTCTAGTTTCTTTGTTGATTTTCTGCTTAGATGATCTGTCTATTTCTGAGAGTGGAGTATTGAGGTCTCCTACAATTAACATATTGTTATCAATATGACTCCTTATTTTGGATAGCAGTTGGCTTATGTAGATGGCTGCTCCCATGTTGGGGGCATAGATATTTATAATTGTTAGATCTTCTTGTTGGATAGACACTTTAAGAATGATATAGTGTCCTTCTGTGTCTCTAACTACAGACTTCAGTTTAAAATCTAATTTGTCTGATATAAGAATTGCTACCCCAGCTTTCTTTTGAGGTCTGCTGGCATGGAAGATCAATCTCCATCCCCTCACTTTCAGTCTGGATGTATCTTTAGATTCAAAATGAGTCTCTTGTAGACAGCGTATGGATGGGTCCTGTCTTTTTATCTAATCTGCAACCCTGTGCCATTTTATGGGAGCATTAAGCTGTTCACATTGAGAGTGATTATTGAAAGATATGAATTAATTGTCATCATGTTGCCTGTGAAGACCTTGTTTTTATAGACTGCCCCTGTAAATTTCTGTTGTATATCACTCTTGGGGTCTTTCTCCTTTTATAGAACCCCCTTTAATATTTCTTGCAGGCCAGCTTAGTGGTCACATATTCTTTCAGTTTATGCTGGTCGTGGAAGCTCTGCATCTCTCCATCCATTCTAAGTGACAGCCTTGCCAGGTAAAATATTCTTTGTTGCATGTTCTTCTCATTTAATACCCTGAATATGTCTTGCCAGGCCTTTCTGGCTTGCCAGGTCTCTGTGGATAGATCTGACGTTATCCGGATGTTCCTCCCTCTGTAGGTAAGGAATCTCTTCCTCCTAACTACCCTTAAGATGGTTTCCTTGTTTCAAAGATTTGCAAGTCTTACTGTTACATGCCAGGGTGTTGGCCTGTTTTCCTTGATCTTGGGAGAGGTCCTCTCTGCCTCTAGGATACGAATGTTTGTTTCATTGCCCAGATTAGGGAAGTTCTCATCTACAATTTTCTCAAATAAATCTTCTAGTCCTCTCTCTCTCTCCATCCCCTCCAGGATTCCAATAATTCTAACATTGGAATGCTTCATGGTGTCACTTATTTCTCTGCTTCTATTTTCATGGATTCTGAGTTGTTTTTCCCTAGTCTCCTCTTTTCGCTCTTTGTCTATTAATTGGTCTTCTAAGTCACTAAATTTTTCCTCTGCCTTGCTTACCCTACCTGTTAGATTATCTGGATTAGACTGGATCTCACTGATAGCATTTTTAAATTCTGCCAATTCAGCTTTCATTTCTGCCCTTCAAGGTTCTATGTTGCCATTAATTGATTTCTCCATTCTAGCTATTGTCTTCACAATTGCTAGCCTGAATTCCATCTCTGACATCTTGGTTTTATCTGTATCCATTTGTAAATCTGTGGCATAAGTCATGATCTCTGAGTCTTTCCTATTTCGGGGGTTTCCTCCTCCTAGTCATTCTGTTGGAGGGAATGTATGGAGTCCAAATTATTGACCACAACCCAAGCAAGGGCATCTGTTTTCTAGGGACCTTATGGTTGCTGGCCTCTTGTTTTCCCTGCCTGTCTTCTGGGGAGGGGCCTGCCACACTGTTACTCAAGCAACCCTATTTGGGCAGAATTGCCCTGCCCCCCTGTGGTGGGGGATGGGCTCAGTGGGAACCGGTTTGGGGGGGCTTTTGTTCTCTGGCAGCTTTCCCTGGTGGCTTTCTGTGTGTCTTCCGAGAGTCAGAGCAGAAGAGACCATTTCCAACCCTCTGCCTCAGAGCTTAGAGATCGCAGTCTGTTCTTCAGTGGGCTCTCCAGGGCCACGGTCTCTCCATTTCTGTCTGTGCTGCTATAAACTGCAGTCCTGCATTGCATGCCCCTCCACAGTGCTCCCAGTCCTGCCTCCAGATCAGGGCACATCTCTGCCCTTTGTGCTTCTAAAACCAACAGCCACTCCCAGTTTGCATGTGCAACCCATCCACTCTGGTTTCCATCTAAAGTCCTTTCCCTGCTGCTACCGGTCTGTGAGTCTGTACCCGGTTCCTAGCATGGGAGCCTATCGCTCACTGGCAGTGTAAGATCGCCAAGGCCAAGCTCCCTCCCGCTGCCATTTATCCTCTGATGTCTGCCCGTGGAATCATGGCTCCCCACTTCGTTCCTCAAAACCAACCACCTGTGATCTTCTGTTTGTAGAGATCCAGATCTATCTTCTTACATCTCAGGCTGATTTCGTGGTTGCTCAGAGTAGTCTGGTAGATATCCAGCTCAATTCCAGGGACCAGTTGGAATAGGGTCCCCTACTCCTCTGCCATGTTTTCCAAATCTATAATCTTATTTTTCTTTAAAAAGGTTATTTTGAGCCTCCAGATAATATATCAAATATAGGAAATCCCAAAATTCCTATTTCTAATAGAAGTATGCTGTTTTGGTAATTTTTTTTTTTTTTTGGATTTTTACTTAGTCTTTCAAAGAGAGACAACTATCTGTCTAACTGAGTTAAAAAATATTTTGGCAAATAAAGAATACTACTGACATGGAATGTGAAATTTCAGGGGGAGGGGACTTATTTTCATTAAATTATTGCCTCTAAAGATTGACAGACATAGCTGCCACTGATTAGTTCCATTTTGAATGTCACTAAGTACTGGGACAACTTCCAGGGTATTCTCCTCTACTAATAAAATTCAGTTAGTATCATTATAAAAAAAAGTCTAGAAGTAATAAACTGGATTGTCGCTCTATTGCTGGGAGTAGTTGGTTTTTTTGTTGTTGTTTTTGTTTTTGTATTTTTTCCCTGGGACTAGTTTTAAGCCAATACTTATTTTAAGGAAATCATTAGGTCATGTAAATAAAAGTATAATGCATTGTATCCTCCTATCTTTCTCATTTAGTGTTGTATAGTGGACTAACAAAGTGAGATCTCTATAACTAAGATTATTCAATGACCAAAAATAAATAATAGCAATAATAGTACACTACTCTGTGTAATACTTTGCAGCTGTATAAAGAAAAAAATGACTTTATAGAATTATGTGATCTATGATTTGAGAAAATATGGTTACAATCCATTTAATGAAGTTCTCCTAAAAACAAAAAGCCCATAAAACCTGAAACATAAAAACTCCTTTCTACTAAATCAAATGCTTTTTCACCATTCCAGTGTTATAAGTACCATTTCCCCCTTAAATCTTTGAGAAAAGTAAATCCATTTATGTTATTCATAATACTTATGAGCAAGCTGTGGTTTTTAATAAAACACAAGGCAGTTCTGCATATAATAAGCAGATATAACATCCTTTGCCCTCCTAGAATAGTTGTTTGCATTTATTAATGGTCCCAATCGGGTAAATAAATATATATATAATGTCTCTTTATCAATCCTAATCAGAAAGTCTTCTTTCATTCATTAGATGGAGGTCTGAGTTATTAGATCTAAACCAAAGTAAATTTTGTAAAACTTGTTGAATGCGAATTTCAGATTCTGGGGCATACATAACAAAATTTTATCATTGACAAGATTAAAATTTCTTTTGGATATCACAAAATTCAGATCTGGGAGGGACCATTGGAAACAGTTAATGACAGAACTAGAATGAGACCCTAGGTCTCTTGTTACCATTTAGTGTTTTCTCTACTGCTGAACTACCCCCTCCACATGCTGGATGATTTATTTGCAGCATCAAAGTCTCAAAGAAATTTAATTTGATTCAATTGGCTGCAACAGATATTTTAAATCTCCAATTATATAAAAATACCTAAATGACATCATTTCTAAAATAATCACTCATTCCAACACCCCATCAAACATAATTCATTCTTTTGTGCTGACATTTTAAAGAACATTCCCCTTTTTAACCATATCTTGATCAGTCTTTCATTCTGACTAATTAACATCTCCCTGAGATGCTTCCCAGAAAATAAGTATGATGTTTTTCCATCCTGCTAATTGAATAGAAAGACTTCTCTATTTTGACATGTGTGTTTGGTTGTGGAATGCTTATAATGAGCATCTTTTGAAATTGATTAAAGCCCTTAGCTTCGATTTAATTATTAATTAATCTCAGCAACCATATATTACTTTGTGTACCACAGAAAAACATAGATTATCTTTTAATTATTGATTCATCTGGTAGTACTGCACCAGCTCTACTACCTTTATCAACATTTCTGTTAAGTATATTTTCAGCTTTCTTTGCTTTCCTTGGCAAAAGAAAAAAAAAATAAAGTCATCTGTTAAATTTGCAGCCTCAGTTTTCTCCTACTGATCATTCTGAGCAGGCACAAAGTCACTATGCTCCTCACAGGTTAAGATTTTCCTCTAAGAGAGTGGAGGTTAATATGGCAGAGGAGTGGGGCGGGGGACACTAAGTTTGTCTCATCCTTTGAATACAACTAGATAGTTATCAAATCATTTTAAACATCTGAGAGATCAATTGGTGATCTGAGAAAATAAATGTTGCAAGACTACAAGTAGAAAAGTGACTACTGTTTGGAAGGTAGGAGGTGTGGAGACTTGAATCTGTTGTGATATAACTGAGGATACAGTGAAGGGGAAGGAGACTGCTTACAGAGACTACTGCAAAATATTATAGGCAGGGGAGTGCAAAATTGGAACTTTTAGAAGTCTGCTGCTGTGGGGGATGTGCCTGGCTTAAAGGTGCTCAAGTGGTGAAGCAGGGCGGAATCCCAGGTATGACAGCATAGTCTGGGGTTTCCCGGGGTCACAAGAAGAATGGGTGGTGTCAGAGTGTGGCAGAGTTCCCAGGCATAGGAGCAGGGAAGCTGGCTGAGAACAGTGAGTCTAGGTGCCAGCTTTCTGCTTTGTGTTGCCATAAACTGCAAACTGCTGCATGATCATGCCACTGCTTTTCTGGCAGGGGTCTAGCAAAAGACAGAAGTGTAGTGAGCCACCCCCCCTACCATGGGAAGAAGAGCGTGTGTCCACACCACCACAGGAGTCCCTAAAATTTGGAGTTTTGAAACACCATCATGTGCTTAGATAAAAATGTTCAGTCACAGGCTGGGTGAACACAGAGCTCTGACAGAAACTGGGGAGACAGAGTGATTGATTGTTTTTCTGAGAAAGCTCACTGAAGAGTGGGGGGGCACAAATTTTCAACCCCAGGGCTAGAGAGAAGGGACAGCCATATTCATCCCATCCATCAGTGCTGAAAGCATTCAGGGAGTAAAACAGTGCCACCTAGTGGACTCTAGAGCCACTTATACAGAGCCCTACCTCAGCCCACTGGGGGCACATTTCCACTGGGGCAAGTCCACCTGAGAATCAGTGCAACAGGCCCCTCCCCCAGAAGACCAGCACAAACAACTCATTCTCACCAAGCTTACTGCAAACCATCAGCTCTTGGGGAAAATAGTATATAGCATTCTTTGTATTTTTATTCTCTGGTCTTTTAGTATTATTTTTTCAACTATTTTCTTATTTTTTCAGTTCTTTTTTATACTTTTTAAATTTTTATATATTCCTTAACTTTGTGTTTCCTTTTATTATATTTCATTATGGATAGATAGATACCTTTTTCTTTCTTTCTCATTTTGCAACCTAGTTTCTTTTAACAAGCAGACCAAAACACCCCAGGATCTAGGCATTTTTTTTTCTATTGTTGTTTTTGTTATTATTATAGTTTTTGTTGTTGTTGGTGGTGGTTTTCTCTTTCTTCTTTTCTTTTCAGGACAAAATGACAAGATAGAGAAATTCATCCCAAAGGAAAGAACAGGAAGTAGTACTCACTCCCAGAGATTTAATCAATATGGATATAAGTAAGATGTCTGAACCAGAATTTAAAACAATGATTATAAAGATACTACCTGGGCTTGAAAAAAGCATAGAAGACAGTAGAGAATCCCTTACTGTAGAGATAAAAGATATAAAATCTAGTCAGGCCAAAATTACAAAAGCTATTACTGAGATGCAGTCCAGAGTGGAGGCCATAAAAATGAGATGAATGAAGCAGAACAGTGAATCAGTGATATAGAAGATAAAATTATGGAAAATAAGGAAGCTGAAAAGAAGAGGGAGAGAAAACTATTAGACCACAAAGGTAGACCTAGGGAATTCAATGATTCCATAAAGCAAAATAATATCTGTGTTATAGGAGTCCCAGAAGATGAGAAGCAGGAAAAAGGGGCAGAAGGTTTATTTGAACAAATTATAGCTGAGAACTTCCCTAATCTGGGGAAGGAAACAGGCATTCAATTTCAGGAAGCACAGAGAACCCCCCTCAAATTCAACAAAAATAGGTCAACACCTTGTGACATATAGTGAAGCTTGCAAATTACAGAGATAAAGAGAAAATCATGAAAGAAGCTTGGGACAAGAGGTCAAATCTGGAAAACAGTATGGAGTTTCCTCAAGAAATTAAAAATAGAACTACCCTATGACCCAGCAAAATTGCACTGAGGTATTTATCCAAAGGATGCAAAATTAGTGATTTGAAGGGGCACATGCACCTGAAAGTTTATAGCAGCAATGTCCACAATCGCCAAAATATGGAAAGAGTCCAGATGTCCATCCACAGATGAATGGATGAAGAAATGATTTATATATATGTGTGTGTGTGTGTGTATATATATATGTGTGTGTGTGTGTATGTGTACACACACACACACACAAACACAATGGAATATTACTCGGCCATCAAAAAGAATGAAATCTTGCCATTTGCAACAATGTGGTTGGAACTAGAGGGTACTATGCTAAGTGAAATAAGTCAGTTAGAGAAAGACAAATACCATATGATTTCACTCATATGTGGAATTTAAGAAACAAAACAGATGCACATAGGGGAAGGGAAGGAAAAATAAAATGAGATAAAAACAGAGGGAGACAAACCATAAGAGACTCTTAACTATAGGAAACAAACTGAGGGTTGTTGGAGGGGAAATGGGGGGATGGGGTAATTGAGTGATGGGCATTAAGGAGGGGAGTTGATGTAATGAGCATTGGGTGTTATATGCAACTGATGAATCACTAATTTCTACCCCTGAAACTAATAATACAGTATATGTTAACTAAATTGAATTTAGGGGTGCCTGGGTGGCTCAGTCTGTTTAGCATCTGCCTTCAGCTCAGGTCATGATCCTGGAGTCCTGGGATCAAGCCTTGCATCGGGCTCCCCACTCAGTGGGGAGTTTGTTTCTCCCTCTGCCCTTCACCCTGCTCTTGTGCACTCTCTCTGTCAAATAAATAAATAAAATCCTTAAAAAATAAATTGAATTTAAATTTAAAATTTTTTTTAAAAAAATTTCCTCTGACAACTTAGATTGAAATTCAGCTTCTGGATTAGTTCTTTTCATTTTTATTTTTTCTTAAAAAATACTAGGTCAGAAATAGCTTAATCAGCATGTATTTTTAATTATTTAAATTATCTTTATGCCATTTTGAAAAAATTCCCCAATAGTGACTATTACAATTATTTTAGTGTTAATCTTGTCAATATGTGAAAAATATTTTCTGTGCAATTTGAGATATTTAAACTATGAAAATAAAAGTTTATTTGAAGTATTATCTCTCTTGTCAAAGAGGAGGAATGCTACAACAGAGTTATCTTTTGCATCAGAATTAACCAAAGTTACCAATGCAGAAATTTCATTTTTATCAGTTCGTGTACTCATTAACAAGTCCACAATTAATCACAAAGAATTGTTTCTAAGGCTTTTTTAGAAGTAATACATGTGTTATATTAGATACTGATTTGGCTGCTGTAACTCAGAGATCTCAAATAATAGTTGCTTAAACTAGAGAGGTTTATTTTGCTTTCACATCAAATTTGGTAGACATCTTCAAAATTAGGAGGGATATGCAATTCTTTTTTTTTATGTTATGTTAATCACCATACATTACATCATTAGTTTTTGATGTAGTGTTCCATGATTCATTGTTTGCGAATAACACTCAGTGCTCCGGCAAAACGTGCCCTCTTTAATACCCATCACCAGGCTAACATATTCCCCCACCCCCTCCCCTCTAGAACCCTCAGTTTGTTTTGCAGAGTCCATAGTCTCTCATGGTTCATCTCCCCCTCCAATTCCCCCCCTTCATTTTTCCCCTCTTGCTATCTTCTTTTTTTTCTTTTTAACATATACTGTATTATTTGTTTCAGAGGTGCAGGTCTGTGATTCAACAGTCTTACCCAATTCACAGTGCTCACCATAGCACATACCCTCCCCAATGTCTATCACCCAGCCACCCCATGCCTCCCACCCCCCACCACTCCAGCAACCCTCAATTTGTTTCCTAAGATTAAGAATTCTTCATATCAGTGAGATCATATGATACATGTCTTTCTCTGATTGACTTATTTCCCTCAACATAATACCCTCCTGTTCCATCCACGTCATTGCAAATTGGAAGATCTCATTCCTTTGATGGTTGCATAATATTCCATTGTATATATATACCACACCTTCTTTATCCAGTCATCTGTCGATGGACATCTTGGCTCTTTCCACAGTTTGGCTATTGTGGACATTGCTGCTATAAACATCGGGGTGCACGTACCCCTTTGGATCCCTACATTTGTATCTTTGGGGTAAATATCCAGTAGTGCAATTGCTGAATCGTATGGTAGCTCTATTTTCAACTTTTTGAGGAACACCCATACTGTTTTCCAGAGTGGCTGCACCAGCTTGCATTCCCACCAACAGGGCAGGAGGGTTCCCCTTTGTCCACATCCCCACCAACATTTGTCCTTTCCTGACTTGTTAATTGTAGCCATTCTGACTGGTGTGAGGTGGTATCTCATTGAGGTTTTGATTTGGATTTCCCTGATACCGAGCGATGTTGAGCACTTTTTCATGTATCTGTGGCCATTTGGATGCTTTGGAAAAATGTCTGTTCATGTCTTCTGCCCATTTCTTGATTGGATCATTTGTTCTTTGGGTGTTGAGTTTAAGAAGTTCTTTATAGATTTGGATACTAGCCCTTTATCAGATATGTCCTTTGCAAATATCTTCTCCCATTCTGTCAGCTGTCTTTTGGTTTTGTTGACTGTTTCTTTGGCTGTGCAAAAGCTTTTGATCTTGATGAAATCCCAATAGTTCATTTTTGCCTTTGCTTCCCTTGCCTTTGGTGATGTTTCTAGGAAGAAGTTGCTGCAGCTGAAGTCAAAGAGGTTGCTGCCTGTGTTCTCCTTTAGGATTTTGATGGATTCCTGTCTCACATTGAGGTCTTTCAACCATTTTGAGTCTATTTTTGTGTTTGGTGGAAGGAAATGGTCCAGTTTCATTCTTCTTCATGTTGTTGTCCAATTTTCCCAACACCATTTGTTGAAGAGATGGTCTTTTTTCCATTGGACATTCTTTCCTGCTTTGTGGATGATTAGTTGACCATAGAGTTGAGGGTCCATTTCTGGGCGCTCTATTCTGTTCCGTTGATCTATGTGTCTGTTTTTGTGCCAGTACCATACTGTCTTGATGATGACAGCTTTGTAATAGAGGTGGAAGTCCGGAATTGTGATGCCACCAGCTTTGCTTTTCTTTTTCAACATTCCTCTGGCTATTCGGGGGCTTTTCTGATTCCATACAAATTTTAGGATTATTTGTTCCATTTCTTTGAAAAAAGTGGATGGTATTTTGATAGGGATTGCATTAAATGTGTAGATTGCTCTAGTAGCATTGACATCTTCACAATATTTGTTCTTCCAATCCATGAGCATGGAACGTTTTTCCATTTCTTTGTGTCTTTCTCAATTTCGTTCATGAGTATTTTATAGTTTTCTGAGTACAGATCCTTTGCCTCTTTGGTTAGATTTTTTCCTAGGTATCTTAGGGTTTTGGGTGCAATTATCAATGGGATCAACTCCTTAATTTCTCTTTCTTCTGTCTTGTTGTTAGTGTATAGGAATGCCCCTGATTTCTGTGCATTGATTTTATATCCTGCCACTTTACTGAATTCCTGTATGTGTTCTAGCAGTTTTGTGGTGGAGTCTTTGGGGTTTTCCACATAAAGTATCATGTCATCTGCAAAGAGTGAGAGTTTGATTTCGTCTTTGCCGATTTGGATGCCTTTTATTTCTCTTTGTTGTCTGCTTGCTGTGAATAGGACTCCTAATATTATGTTGAATAGCAGCGGTGATAGTGGACCATCCCTGCTGCATTCCTGACCTTAGGGGGAAAGCTCTCCATTTCTCCCCATTGAAAATTACATTCATTGTGGGTTTTTCATAGATGGCTTTTATGATATTGAGGTATGTAACCTCTATCCCTACACTCTGAAGAGTTTTAATCAAGAAAGGATGCTGTACTTTGTCAAATGCTTTTTTCTGCATCTCTTGAGAGGATCATATGGTTCTTGTTCTTTCTTTTATCAATGTATTGTATCACATTGATTGATTTGTGGATGTTGAACCAACCTTGCAGCCCAGGGATAAATCCCACTTGGTTGTGGTCAATAATCCTTTTAATGTACTGTTGGATCCTATTGTATTATAGGATATTGTATTATAATATTTTGGTGAGAATTTTTGCATCCATGTTCATCAAGGATATTGGTCTGTAATTCTCCTTTTGGATGGGGTCTTTGTCTGGTTTGGGGATCAAGGTAATGCTGGCCTCATAAAATGAGTTTGGAAGTTTTCCTTCCATTTCTATTTTTTGGAACAGTTTCAGAAGAATAGGTATTAATTCTTATTTAAATGATTGGTAGAATTCCCCTGGGAAGCCATGTGGCCCTGGACTTTTGTTTTTTGGGAGATTTTTGATGACTGCTTCAATTTCCTTAGTGGTTATAGGTCAGCTCAGGTTCTCTATTTCTTCCTGGTTCAGTTTTGGTAGTTGATACATCTCTGGGAATGCATCCATTTCTTCCAGGTTATTGAATTTGCTGGCATAGAGTTGCTCATAATATGTTCTTATAATTGTTTGTATTTCTTTGGTGTTGGTTGTGATCTCTCCTCTTTCATTCATGATTTTATTTATTTGGGCCATGTCTTTTTTCTTTTTGATAAGTCTGGCCAGGGGTTTATCAATCTTGTTAACTCTTTCAAAGAACCAGCTCCTAGTTTTGTTGATCTGTTCTACTGTTCTTTTAGTTTCTATTTCATTGATTTCTGCTCTGATCTTTATGATTTCTCTTCTCCTGCTGGGTTTAGGCTTTATTTGCTGTTCTTTCTCCAGCTCCTTTAGGTGTAGAGTTTGGTTGTGTATTTGAGACCTTTCTCGTTTCTTGAGAAAGTCTTGTATTGCTATATACTTACCTCTTACAACTGCCTTTGTTGCATCCCAAAGATTTTGAACAGTTGTATTTTCATTTTCATTGGTTTCTATGAATTTTTTAAATTCTTCTTTAATTTCCTGGTTGACCCATTCATTCTTTAGTAGGGTGCTCCTTAGCCTCCAGGTATTTGAGTTCTTTCTGACTTTCCTCTTGTGATTGAGTTCTGGTTTCAAAGCATTGTGATCTGAAAATATGCAGGGAATGATCCCAATCTTCCAGTACATGTTGAGACCTGATTTGTGACCTAGGATGTGATCTATTCTAGAGAATGTTCCATGGGCACTAGAGAAGAATGTGTATTCTGTTGCTTTGGGATGGAATGTTCTGAATAGATCTGTGAAGTCCATTTGGTCCATTGTGTCATTTAAAGTCTTTATTTCTTTGTTGATCTTTTGCTTAGATGATCTGTCTATTTCAGTGAGGGGGGTGTTAAAGTCTCCCACTATTATTGTATTGTTGTTGATGTGTTTCTTTGCTTTTGTAATTAATTGGCTTATATAATTGGCTGCTCCCATGTTAGGGGCATAGCTTTTACAATTGTTAGATCTTTTTGTTGCATAGACCCTTTAAGTAGGATATCATGTCCTCCTTCTGTCTTATTACAATCTTTGGTTTAAAATCTAATTTGTCTGATATAAGGATTGCCACCCCAGCTTTCTTTTGGTGTCCATTAGCATGGGAAATTGTTTTCCACCCCCCCACCTTCAATCTGGGGGTGCCTTTGGGTCTAAAATGAGTCTCTTGCAGACAGTATATCGATGGGTCTTGTTTTTTTATCCAATCTGATAGCCTGTGTCTTTTGATTGGGGCATTGAGCCCATTTACATTCAGGGTAACTATTGAAAGATATGAATTTAATGCCATTGTATTGCCTGTAAGGTGACTGTTACTGTATATTGTCTGTGTTCCTCTCTGGTCTATGTTGCTCTTAGGCTCTCTCTTTGCTTAGTGGACCCCTTTCAATATTTCTTGTAGGGCTGCTTTCGTGTTTGCAAATTCCTTTAGTTTTTTTGTCCTGGAAGCTTTTTATCTCTCCTTCTATTTTCAATGACAGCCTAGCTGGATAGAGTATTCTTGGCTGCATATTTTTCTCATTTAGTGCTCTGAATATATTATGCCAGTCCTTTCTGGCCTGCCAGGTCTCTGTGGATATGTCTGTTGCCAATCTAATGTTTCCACCATTGTAGGTTACAGATCTCTTTTCCTGAGCTGCTTTCAGGATTTTCTCTTTGTCTCTGAGACTCATAATTTTACTATTAGATGTCAGGGTGTTGATCTAATTTTATTGATTTTGAGAGGGGTTCTCTGTCCCTCCTGGATTTTGATGTTTCTTTCCTTCTCCAAATTAGGGCAGTTCTCTGCTATAATTTGCTCCAATATACCTTCTGCCCCCCTCTCTCTTTCTTCTTCTTCTGGGATCCCAGTTATTCTAATATTGTTTTGTCTTATGGTATCGCTTATCTCTCGAATTCTGCCCTTGTGATCCAGTAGTTGTTTATCTCTCTTTTTCTCAGCTTCTTTATTTTCCATCATTTGGTCTTCTATATCACTGATTCTCTCTTCTGCCTCATTTATCCTAGCAGTTATAGCCTCCATTTTTGATTGCACCTCATTATTTTTTTATTTTGACTTAGTTAGATTTAATTCTATTATTACTCCAGAAAGCATTTCTCTAATAACTTCCATGCTTTATTCATGTCCAGCTAGTATCTTTAAAATCATCATTCTGAACTCTAGTTCTGACATCTTACTAATGTCCATATTGATTAGGTCCCTGGCATTTGGTACTTTCTCTTGTTCTTTTTGTTGAGGTGATTTTTTCCATCTTGTCATTTTGTCTTGCAGAAAGTTGTCGCTTTTCTGTTCAAAGAGTTGTTGCTATTCTTTTCTTCAATCTCCTGTTGAGTTCATAGGTGTTCTGAATGGTTTGATCCCTATCCAGCTGAATTCCTGGGGCCAGATGAAATCCAGATCTCCCACTCCTCCACCATCTTGCTCCTCCCCCCAGGGATCTGATTCTTTCTAGCATACTGATCTGATGTTAGCAACATATAACTGTCATCTCCTTGTCCAAGAGAGTTTTATAGCTTCTGCTATCTTTCTTATATTCCAGCCTAAAGGAACAATGGAAAGAAACCAGGGAGAGAGTGCCCCTTTCTTTTAAATGAATGGCCTGGATATAGGGTACATTAACTCTGTTCACATTCCACTGGCCAAAATTTAGTCACATGGTTTGCCTTACATACTAAAAGGGAGCCTGAAATGTAGTTTCTGACTAGATGGTCATGTACCCAGCATAAATTTTATTCCTATATATAAAAGAAAGAATGAATTTTGGGAGACAGCAGTTTCCACTGCTGTACATGCCATGGAAATGAATATTAATAGTAAGTCAATAATTCCTTTTATTTATGTAGGGTTTTTTTTTTCTGTAGCATGCTTTCAATTATTTTACTTTATCCTCACTTTAAGTCAATTCTTAATGATCTACACTAGAACCTAAGAGGAGAGGAAAATCACAAATAACTAAAAGTGGCAAATAATATAAACATAATTAATTTTATTTTGATTTGAATGCTCTGGTTCTTTGTTTTTGTATTTCTAAAAGATTTTATTTATTTGACTGAGAGAGAGACAGCAAGGGAACACAAACAGGGGGAGTGGGAGAAAGAGAAGCATGCTTCCTGCTGAGCAGAGAGCCCAATTAGGGGCTTGATCCCAGGACCCTGAGATCATGACCTGATCTGAAGGCAGATGCTTAATGACTGAGCCACCCAGGCACCCCAATGTTCTGTTTCTTTGATGCCTAAATAATAAAGGCTGGCAATATTGAATTATCATTAAACCTTAAATATGATAGAACATTTCACAACTGCAGATATGCTCATGCTGCTCTTTCTGCCTACAATGGTCTGCTTTCTTGCTTACCTGCCAAACATTCATCCAGCTTCTAAGATTCATCTTAAGTGTTGCCTGTACATCCTCAGGGGGGGGATAAAAACCCTCCCACTAACTCAGATAGAATTGACTACACCATCTTTGTGTTCCCAATAAAACATAATTTTATTCTGTTTACCGGTTTAATATATCTGTTTCCCCCAGTAGAAGGAAAAATTTGAAGTTAAAGATGAAGCTTAATTCATCTATATCCCCAGATTGTGACACAGAACATTGCATATTATAGGTATGAAATGATGTTTATAGATTTGAATTAAACTTATAAAATAATAAATTACATTATTAAAGATATCATTCAGAGAGTCCTGAAAAGCATGAGATAGAAACGATTACCCATCTCTTTTCACTTATAACATTTCACAGAGTAAAGGGATTACATAATGAAATGCAGTCTATGTTAAGCAACATCAGTGAAAGCACTGTGAATTGTATAAGACTGTTGAATCACAGACCTGTACCTCTGAAACAAATAATACATTATATGTTAAAAAAAGAAGAAGAAGAAGATAGCAGGAGGGGAAGAATGAAGGGGGGGAAATCAGATGGGGAGAAGAACCATAAGAGACTGTGGACTCTGAAAAACAAACTGAGGGTTCTAGAAGGGAGGGGGGTGGAGAGATGGGTTAGCCTGGTGATGGGTATTAAAGAGGGCATGTTCTGCATGGAGCACTGGGTGTTATATGCAAACAATGATTCATGGAACACTACATCAAAAACAAATGATGTAATGCATGGTGATTAACATAACATAATAAAAAACAAAAACAAAAATAAGTATGGCTTTCATGTGAGAATTCATACAGATTAACTTAATAGATCCATTATCAGGTATTGGTAAAAGATGCAGATATACAAGTAATGTCAAAATGAAAATAAAGTTCAAGATATGGATATTTGCTATCATCATTAGAAATTGAGATTTAGGGTGCCTGGGTGGCTCAGTTGGTTAAGCGACTGCCTTTGGCTCAGGTCATGATCCTGGAGTCCCTGGATCGAGTCCCGCATCGGGCTCCCTGCTCTGCAGGGAGTCTGCTTCTCCCTCTGACCCTCCCCGCTCTCATGTGCTCTCTCTCATTCTCTCTGTCTCAAATAAATAAATAAAAATCTTTAAAAAAATTGAGATTTACATGAATATTCTGGCTAATCCAATAATACATTAAACAGAAATATGAGTTATAAGTGTTAGAATACAAGGACACAGATTTCTCAGTATTTGTAGATTATTATATGCCTAAATATACAAGAGCATTAATTTGTAAATCATTAGAAATAACACAAGAGTTTCATAAAATAGTAAGCAATATAAAAATATATAAAAAATATATAAAAATAAATGAATTTTCTTGACATTAGAAATAACTTGTAAGAAAAAAAGGAAAAGGTGACATTTTTAAGCAATCAAAACTACCAGCCAGCTAACATGGAATATTCTCCAGAATAGATCACATACTAAGTCACAAATTAGGTCTTAACAAGTACAAAAAGAATGAGATCATACCATGCATCTTTTCTGACCACAACATTATGAAACTTGAAGTCAACCACAAGAAAAAAATTGGGAAGACCACAAATACATGCAGGTTGAACAACATGCTACTAGACAATGAATGGGTCAACCAGAAAATCAAAGAAGAAATAAAAAGTATAGAGAAACAAGTGAAAATGAAAACACAATGGTCAAAAGCCTTCTAGCTGCACCAAAGTGATCCTAAGAGGGAAGTATATAGCAATACAGACCTACCTCAAGAAGCAAGAAAAATCTCAAATTAACCTTAAACCTAAAGGAGCTAGGAAACGAACAGCAAAAGAAGCTGAAAGCCAGCAGAAGAAGGGAAATAATAAGAAGCACAAATAAATGATACAGAAACTTAGAAAAAAAAAAAAGAATAGAACAGATCAATGAAACCAGGAAATGGTTCTTTCAAAAAAATTAATAAAATTGATAAGCCCCTAGCCAGACTTATCAAAAAGAAAAGAGAAAGGACCCAAATAAATAAAATCACATATGAGCAAAGAGAAATAAGAACCAATACCATAGAAATAAAATTATAAGAGAATATTATGATAAAATATATGCCCCCAAATTGAACAACCTGGAAGAAATGGGTAAATTCTAAAAACATATAAACTACCAAAAGAAAAATAGAAAACTTAAACAAATGTATAACCAGCAAAGAAATTGAATTAGTAATCAAAAAGTAATAAAAAATCTCCCAACAAACAAGAGTCCAGGGCCAGATGACTTCACAGGCGAATTCCACCAAACATTGAAAGAAGAGTTTATACTATTCTTCTCAATCTATTCTAAAAAATATAAATGGAAGGAAAAAATCCAAAACTCATTCTATGAGGCCAGTGTTACCTTGATACCAAAACCAGGCAAAGACTCCACTAAAAAAAAAGAACTATAAACCAATATCCCTGATGAATATGGATGCAAATATTCTCAATAAAATACTAGCAAATCAAATCCAACAATACATTAAAAGAATCATTCACCACAATCAAGTGGGATTCCTACTTGGGCTGCAAGGGGGGTTTCAATATTCACAAATCAATCAACATGATGCACCGTATTAGTAAAAGAAAGGATAAGAACAATGTGATCCTCTCAATAGATGCAGAGAAAGCATTTGACAAAGTACAACATTCATTCATGACAAAAACTTTCAACAACGTAGGGTTAGAGGAAACACACCTCAACATAAGAAAGGCTACACACAACAATTCCACAGCTAATATCATCTTCAATGGGGAAAAACTGAGAGCTTTTCCTGTATCATCAGGAACAAGACAGGGATATCCACTTTCACCACTGTTATTTAACACAGCGTTGGAAGTCCTAACCATAGCAGACAACACAAAGAAATAAAAGGCATCCATATTGGCAAGGAAGAAGTCAAACTTTCACTATTTGCATATGACATGACACTCTATATAGAAAACCCAAAAGAATCCACCAAACATTTGCTAGAACTGATATATGAATTCAGTAAAGTCACAGGATACAGAATCATTGTACAGAAATGTTTTGCATTTGTATACACCAATAATGAAGCAGCAGAAATAGAAATCAAGGAATCGATTCCAGTAATAATTGCTCCCAAAACCATAAGATACCTAGAAATAAACCTAACCAAAAAGATAAAAGATCTGTACTCTGTAAACTTTAAAACACATATGAAAGAAATTAAAGCTGACACAAAGAAATGGAAAAACATTCTATGTTCATGGATTGAAAGAACTATTGTTAAAATGTCTATACTACACAAAGCAACCTGCACATTAAATGCAATCCATATTGAAATACCAACATCATTTTTCACGGAAATAGAACAAACAATCTTAAAGTTTGTATGGAACAACAAAAGACCCCAAATAGCCAAAGCAACTTTTTTTTTACATTTTATTTTTTAAAATTTTTAAAAATATTTTTAAAAATTTTATTGTGTTATATTAGTCACCATACAATACATCACTAGTTTTAATGTGGTGATCCACGATCCATTGTTTTTGTGTAACACCCAATGCTCCATGCAGTACGTGTCCCCCTTAATACCCATCACCAGGCTAACAAATCCCCCCACCCCCCTCCCCTCTAAAACTCTGTTTCTCAGAGTCCATAGTCTCTTATGGTTCATCTCTCCCTCCAATTCCCCTCCTTCATTTTTCCCTTCCTTCATTTTTCCCTTCCTTCATTTTTCCCTTCTCCTAATGTCCTAATGTCCTCCACGCCATTCTTTATGTTCCACAAATAAGTGAAACCATATGATAATTGACTTATTTCACTTAGCATAATCTCCTTTAGTCCCATCAATGTTGATGTAAAAGTTGGGTATTCATCCTTTCTGATGGCTAAGAAATATTCCATTGTATATATGGACCACATCTTTATCCATTCATCTGTTGAAGGGCATCTCAGCTCTTTCCACCGTTTGGCTATTGTAGACATTCCTGCTATGAACATTGGGGTGCATATGGTTCTTCTTTTCATTACATCTGTGTCTTTGGGGTAAATACCCAGGAGTGCAATTGCTGGGTCATAGGGTAGCTCTATTTTTAAATTTTTGAGGCACCTCCACACTGTTTTCCAAAGTGGCTGTACCAACTTGCATTCCCACCAACAGTGCAAGAGGCTTCCCCTTTCTCCACAACCTCTCCAACATTTGTTGTTTCTTTCCCTGTCCATTCTTGCCATTCTAACTGGTGTAAGGTGGTATCTCAATGTGGTTTTGATTTGAATTTCCCTGATGGCTAATGATGATAAACATTTTTTCATGTGTCTGTTAGCCATTTGTATGTCTTCTTCAGAGAAGTGTCTTTTCATGTCTTCTGCCCATTTTTTGACTTGATTATTTGTTTTTTTTGAGTGTTGAGTTTAAGAAGTTCTTTATACATCTTGGATACCAGCCCTTTATCTGTAGTGTCATTTGCAAAGATGTTCTCCCATTCTGTGGGTTGCCTCTTTGTTTTGTTGACTGTTTCCTTTGCTGTGCAGAAGCTTTTTATCTTGATGAAGTCCCAAAAGTTCATTTTTGCTTTTGTTTCACTAGCTTTTGGAGATGTATCTTGAAAGAAGTTGCTGTGGCTGATGTCAAGGAGGTTACTGCCTATATTCTCCTCTAGGATTTTTATAGATTCCTGTCTCACACTGAGGTCTTTCATCCATTTTGAGTTTATCTTTGTGAGTGGTGTTACAAAATGGTCGAGTTTCATTCTTCTGCATGTGGCTGTCCAGTTTTCCCAGCACCATTTATTGAAGAGACTCTTTTTTTCCATTGCATGTTTTTTCCTGCTTTGTCAAAGATTATTTGACCATAGAGTTGAGGGTCCATATCTGGGTTCTCTATTCTGTTCCATTGGTCTATATGTCTGTTTTTGTGCCACTACCATGCTGTCATGGTGATCACTGCTTTGTAATATAGCTTGAAATCAGGCAACGTGATGCCCCCAGCTTTATTTTTCTTTTTCCACATTTCCTTGGCATTTCGGGGTCTTTTCTGATTCCATACAAATTTTAGGATTGTTTGTTCCAGCACTTTAAAAAATGTTATTAGAATTTTGATCAGGATGGCATCGAAGGTATAGATTGCTCTGGGTAGCATAGACATTTTAACAATGTTTATTCTTCTGATCCATGAGCTTGGAATATTTTTCCATCTTTGTGTGTCTTCTTCAATTTCTTTCATGAGTGTTCTGTAGTTCCTAGAGTATAGATCCTTTACCTCTTTGGTTAGGCTTATTCCGAGGTATCTTATGGTTTTTGGTGCTATTGTAAATGGAATCATTTCTGTAATTTCTCTTTCTACAGTTGCATTGTTAGTGTATAAGAAAGCAACTGATTTCTGTGCAATGATTTTTATCCTGCCACATTACTGAATTGCTATATGAGTTCTAGTAATTTGGGGGTGGAGTCTTTTCAGTTTTCCACATAAAGTATCATTTCATCTATGAAAAGAGAGAGTTTGACTTCTTCTTTGCCAATTTGAATACCTTTTATTTCTTTTTTTGTCTGATTGCTGTTGATAGGACTTCTAGTACTATGTTGAACAATAGTGGCAAGAGTGGGCATCCTTGACGTGTTCCTGATCTTAAGGGAAAGGCTCTCAGCTTTTCCCCATTGAGGATGATATTTGCTGTGGATTTTTCATAGATAGATTTTATGAACTTGAGGAATGTTCCCTCTATCCCTATACTCTGAAGAGTTTTAATCAGGAAAGGAAAGCAACTTTGAAAAAGAAAGCCAAAGCTGGAGGCAACACAATTCTGGACTTCAAGGTATATTACAAAGCTGTAGTGGTCCAAACAGTATGGTACTAAAACAATAACAGTCATGTAGATCAATGGAGCAGAATAGAAAACCCAGAAATGAACCCACAACTATATAGTTAACTAATTTTTGATAAAGCAGGAAAGAATATCCAATGGAAAAAAATCTCTTCAGTAAATGGTATTGGGAAAAGTGAACAGCTACATGCAAAAGAATGAAACTTACACCATATACAAAAATAAATTCAAATTGGATTAAGGACCTTAATGTGAGACAGGAAACCATAAAAACCCTAGAGGAGAAGATAGGCAGTAACCTGTTTGACATCAGCTGTAGCAACTTCTTACTAGATATGTCTCCTGAGACAAGGGTAACAAAAGCAAAAATAAACTATTGGGACTTCATGAAGATAAAAATCTTCTGCACAGCAAAGGAAACAGTCAGCAAAACTAAAAGGCAACCTAGGTAATGGGATAATTGGGGCAATTTGTAAGTGACATCTCTGATAAAGGGCTAGTATCCAAAAATATATAAAGAATATATAAAACTCAACACCCAAAAAACAAATAATCCAGTTAAGAAATGGGCAGAAGACATGAATAGACATTTTTCCAAAGAAGACATACAGATGGCTAACAGACACATGAAAGGATGTTCAACATCACTCATCTTCAGGGAAATACAAATCAAAACTACAATGAGATATCACCTCACAACTGTCAGAATGTCTAAAATTAACAACACAGGAAACAACAGATGTTGGCAAGGTTATGGAGGAAAGGGGAACCCTCTTCCACTCTTTGGGGGAATACAAACTGGAGCAGCCACTCTAGAAAACAGTATGGAGGTTCCTCAAAAACTGAAAAATAGAACTACCCTAGGATCCAGCAATTGCACTACTGGGTACTTACCCAAAGGATACAAAAATATTATTTGAAGGGATACATGCACCGTTTATGGCGGCATTATCAACAATAGCAAAATTGTGGAAAGAGTCCAGATGTCCTGGGACTGATGAATGGATAAAGAAGATTTGGTATATATTTACAATGGAATATTACTCAGCCATAGAAATGAATGAAATCTTGCCATTTATAAAGACATTGATCAAGCTAGAGTGTATTATGCTAAGCAAAATAAATCAGAGAAAGACAAATGCCATATGATTTCACTCATATGCTGAGTTTAAAAAACAAAACAGATGAACATAGGGTGATAAAGAGAGATAAAACCATAAAACAGAATCTTAACTGTAGAGAACAAACTGAGGATTGCTGGAGGGGAAGTAGGGTGGGGGATGGTTTAAATGTAGATGGGTATTAGGAAGGCACTTGTAATGAGCCCTAAGTATTATATGTACATGATGAATCACTAAATTCTACACCTGAAACTAATATTATTCTGTTTGTTAACTAACTGGAATTTAAATAAAAACTTGAAAAAGAAAAAAATTCTTTGATTATTAATTCAACAAATGTACTTTAGTTTTGTTATAGGCACTGTGATACAGTGACAGACACTGGAAATGTACAAATGACCAATGTGATAAAAAGCCTCTGCTCTCATGGATCTTACAGCTTATTGCTAAGGAAGGGCTCAGCATGAGAAGTGAGCCTACAAAAAGCAGGGTCTAGATTTGGTAGAATATGAATGAGGAGGCAGGGTTCTCACATCCTCTTGGTCTTTCAATTTATTTATTTATTTATTTATTTATTTATTTATTTATTTATTTATTTATAGATATATATAGAGATCTAGATATCTATGTATACACAGATATCTGTATCTATATCTGTATATATATACAGATATGTATATAAATATATATGGATAGATATCTAGATATCTAGATCTATATATACATTTCATTTTTCCTCCCAGTGTCCAACTTTAAAAGAGAAACACAAGTCATCCTGGGAAGACCATAACATGACCCTTTTGACTCTAAATAATAAAGAAAAAATAAATTAAGATCATCTTTCTGAGCCAGCCAGGTAAAGGAAGGAAAACATGCCTTGGACTAAAGGGAAGGGAGGTGGTCTTTGGTACTAAATAAAAAAATTGGGTCATAGGGTAGCTCTATTTTTATTTTTTTTAAAGATTTTATTTACTTATTTGAGACAGAGAGAATGAGAGACAGAGAGCATGAGAAGGAGGAGGGTCAGAGGGAGAAGCAGACTCCCCGCTGAGCAGGGAGCCCGATGCGGGACTCGATCCCGGGACTCCAGGATCATGACCTGAGCCGAAGGCAGTCGCTTAACCAACTGAGCCACCCAGGCGCCCTCTATTTTTAATTTTTTGAGGAACCTCCACACTGTTTTCCAAAGTTGCTGTACCAACCTGCATTCCCACCAACAGTGTAAGAGGGTTCCCCTTTCTCCACAACCTCTCCAACATTTGTTTTCTCCTCAACAACACTTAATCCCAAATCAGTATCTGCAGATAATAATGTATTAAATTTTAGTCTTACTATTGGTAATATAAGAATCCATTCTGAAAATAGAGCTAAAATGTAGGGAATTCACAATTATGTAGAACAAGGGAAAATATCTAACTTTTAATTGAGGTTTAGTACAACTAAATAATCAAACCTAAAAATACTTTGATAAAAAAAGTCATAATTAAGTCACTGCTACAATGACCACCGTGTTTGCAGCCAGACTGCTGCTCAAAAGGATGCCTTAAAAGGGATACTTCAAAGCTTTCATATAAAAACAAACATAGGATCAAGACTAAACAGCTGTATTTAAAAATTGCTTTCTGCTTAGGCCTCTCTGACAGCAATTTTAGTTTTAAGAAGCAGTTCTTTGATACCAATTTACATATCACTGCCATGACATTGTTGAGATTAAATAAACATATTGTCTGTTCAAAGATTAGTTTAAAAAGATTTGAGAATAATTCTCAACATATTGCTAGAAGCCACTTTGAGCAGGCAGAATTAATAGTGGCAAAAATACTAGTTATCTATAAGCATTCATTTTAATGTGCAACAAACATATTAAGAGAAAAGAAAAAAACACTTAAAATTGGAGGAGATTGGAGAGAGAAAAAGAGAGAGAAACCCAATGGCTTTACAAAAAAGGGTTTAGTTAAAAACAGATTGATGATTCTTTCTTAATATGTAGCAGCATGAACCATCTCTACTTGCTTTTAGTAGCTTTGTTTCCTTTATGATATCAATAGATACTTAAGGCAATATTCCAGTAGATAGTCCTAAATCATAGAAATAGATGTTATGACATAAGGATGATATTTTTGGCACCTACTTACATATTGTAGGTGTGCAAAAAGGGAGATGTAAATTATTAGCTCTAAAAACAGTTATCAGTTTTATCAGTTTTAACAGTTAATCTCTGCTATTATTAAAATTGTTTAGAATTTAATTATAAAAAGGTGTAAATTGATAAGGGGTCAGCTTCCTTAACCATCAAAGAAAATTGGGAATTTCCTTCCTGCTAAATTTTGGTTGACAAGATTTTAATGAAACTTCATTCAGTCACTGAATAAAATTACTTCAACATTATTTTTAAGACTTACTATACCATAGGGGCACCTGGGTGGCTCAGTCTATTGAGTGTCATACTCTTGACGTCAACCAAGGTCATGATCTCCCAGTCAAGAGATTGAGCCCCACATTGGGCTCCATGCTCAGTGGGGAGTCTGCTTCCCCTCTTCCTCTCCCTCTGCTCTCTCTCTCTCTCTGAAATAAATAAATCTTTTAAAGAAGACTTATTATACTATAAACATACATCTCATGATTGATAGTGTTTATCACACTTCCATGACTACATATGTTATATATATGATCACATAGTCCACATTCACATAATCTCGCATAATCTCTTGGGACAGTCTAACTTTCTATTTACTTCTACTCAGCTCGGAAAAAGTCTATTTCAATTGGTTTTATAGGGACAAAATATCAAAATACTAAATCATATAACAATGAAATATTTTCTTGCTGTCAAAAACAATCAGAAAAAAACCAAGTTTCACTGGAAAAGAAGTAATTTATTCATTATTAGTATTTTCAATGTCATAATAGTTGTCATTTAAAGCTCTTTTGGGGCAAAATTAAGATAATTATTTACATTTTGAATAGTACTTTACAACATACAGAACCTGCTGTATCTTTTATCTCATTTAGGCTTATTAACAATTATATGAAGTAGACTGGAAGGAGATTATTACCACTATTATATAAATTAAAAAAGTGAAGTTCAGAGAAAATAGATAACTTTTCCCATATCACTTGACAATAAGTGACAAAGCTACTGAACAGGGCTCAGATTTTCTAACTCAAGGTTAATGCTTTTTTTCCCACTACACTGTAATCACAGATGAAAAAAAAAATGCCTCAAGAGGTTATTTTATTTTTCCAATAATTTAGCTCTGTCAGTGAATTTTACTCTAAAAGTTCAGATGCAGTGAGTTCTACCTTATATGTTTCATAATGTATAAGAAATTGATTTCAGAAACTGTTTATGACAAATTTTCAAATAATTCTGCATGACAGAAGAGTTCAAAATATTGTTAGATGTATTGCCCTCCACCCCAAACAAAACAATTTGCCTACATCAAAGCACAATATTGGTGCCATTATCCACTTACTATGTACTATATCAAGGCTGTTTCTCTAAAAGTCTCAGGGAAAACATAACTAATGGTACCCTGAAATTAGAAGCTCAAACTGCAATTGTCTTATTGATAGGGTTGCCAGTTTTAGGAAATAAAAATACAGGATACTCACTTAAATTTCAATTTCATATAAATGGGGGATAATTATTAACACACATATGCCCTAAATATACGTGGGCCACACTTACACAAAAAAATTCACTCATTTATCTGAAATTCAAATTTAACTAGGTGTCTATATTTTATCTAGCAAACCTACTGAATTCAGTGATTGCCATTTCACATAGACTGGATTTAGCAAAATTGTTCTCTTTCCTTTTATGGGTGTTTCCAGAAGCCTGGCCTTCATGCGAGCCATCTTTCTAGTTCAGGTGTGTTATGGTTGGAGTTTTAATAGTCACATTCTTAGTTGTAGAAACCTAGTAGTCTCTAGTTATCAGGAAAGCTACAAGAAGGGTGTACTAGAATAGGTACAGATTTTAATCTGTACAGATTTGGGTCTTATTTCCTATTTGAGTTTTTCCAAGTGATAATTATGTGAACTTGCATAAGAAATTTAATTTCTCTGAGTTAGTTGCTTCTTCTAAAAAAGAGAATTAAAATTACCTATCTTATAGCTAATAAAATAGTATGATGATTATGTGAGACTATGATTATAAACTGCTTAGTAACATGCTTCTCATCAGTAGACACCCAAAATGTTAAAGAAAAACCAAAGCAGTTTCCTGTGGACAGATACTTGATGTATCCATATATGTTTTGATAGATATTAATATGTAAGATAAATATGTAAGATTTATCATGTCTGTTTTATCAGTGAGTAGAGTCTGAATAAAAATGAATTAGTCATTTTTATAAATACCAGATAACTTAGAAATTACCCATTAGCATTCCAGAAATCAGTGTTATCAGTCTGCTATATTACTTTGCCAAGTGGTTAGATTGTTTAAAAGTCTAAGAATATTGGGGCGCCTGGGTGGCTCAGTCATTAGGCATCTGCCTTCGGCTCAGGTCATGATCCCAGGGTCCTGGGATCGAGCCCCGCATCGGGCTCCCTGCTCAGCGGGAAGCCTCCTTCTCCCTCTCCCACTCCCCCTGCTTGTGTTCCCTCTCTCGCTGTGTCTCTCTCTGTCAAATAAATAAATTAATTAATTAAAAAAAATAAAATAAAATAAAGTCTAAGAATATTAAGATGAAAGAATTTATATGTGAAATATATATATGTGAAATACATAAAGTTATATATTTATTATATATAAATATATAGATACATATATATTTATATCTTTGGAAACAAATGATAGTATGTGTGTTTTATTGCTAATAACTCTTTTGACTAGGTCTCACTCATCTACCTATGTTTGGACAATTCCTTGATTGTCGAATGTGCAGTCATTTGAAATCAGTCTATTTAAGAGATGAGTACTTAGTAGGCTCTAAAGAATGAGATTTAAATAATTTTCATAGTTAAAATAGATGAGGGGGGAAAACAGCCTTGAGGTCTAGAAGACTATCAGCAAAAAGTAGGCTGGGGAAAAAAAACAGATCATGTTTTCAGATGTTATAGTTGTCAACCTGAACAGATTCATAGCTGAAACAGTTCCTGATGGGGCAGTGAGGTGGAACTTGGGTGGGGTTTTGCAAGTTCACTTCGGTGAATGAAGTCTTTTCATTGAAAGAATGAATGCCAAGGCCTCAAGCTAACATATTGATCAATTATCTTTTGCAGGCCTCTAGGATACCCTGTTCCTCTTGTTTTGAGAAGGACGGGGCTGAAGATGATCAGAGAGTCAATAGGTGTCATCTAATTTCCCCTCCAGTTACCCTGCCACGTCTTTCTTTTTCTTTATAGAAAAAAAAAATTGAAAGAGTTGTTTATTTATACTCCTCACTAATTTCTCTTGAGTCCATAGTTGCTAATGACCCCATATGCAATGGTCATTTCTCTGTCCTCTTCTTATTTGACTTAGCACAGCATTTGTCAGAGTTTATCACTTTCTCCTCTTTAAGACATTTTGTCACTTTACTTCTAGATTATTACACTCACCCAGTTTTCTTCCTATTTGCTGTGATTGTTCCTTCTTTTCTAGTTTTTTTAAATCTTAGTCTAAAAATAAGGTGTTGCCCTAGAGCTTAGTCTTCTTTCCTAGCTATACTTATGTCCTTGGTGATCATATATAGTCTTAAGTCTTTAATTATAATCTACATCCTGATTATCCCTGGCTCAGACCTCTTCTCTGAACTCCAGATATCTGTACTCAGTTATTCATTGGACATCTTTCTTTGTCTAATAGTCACTGAGGCTTAACACATTCAAACCAGTTCCCAATATTCTTCCTCCAAAAGTTTTTCTTCCTGAAGTCTTACCCATCTGAGTTAATTTCAGTTACTTTTGTGAAAAATCTTAACTTCACACAGGCACTCTCCACATTCTCTCACACCTCAGCTCTGTTCCATCAGCAAATCCTGTTGACACGAACTTAAAAATATATACAGAATTTGACATTTCTACTACTTCGCTGCCATTACCTTGGTCCAAGCCACCATCTTCCCTTTTCTGAATTAATAAAATAACATTTTAATTGAAACACCCTGCTTTCATTCTTAATCTCTTGTAGACTTTCCCCCACACAGCACAAAGAGTGATCTTAAAACCTGTCATATAAGGGTCACCTGGATGGCTCAGTCATTAAGCATCTGCCTTTGGCTCAGGTCATGGTCCCAGGGTCCTGAGATCGAGCCCTGCTTCAGGCTCCCTGCTAGGTGGGAAGCCTGCTTCTCCCTCTCCCACTCCCCCTGCTTGAGTTCCCTCTCTCGCTGTGTCTTTCTCTGTCAAATAAATAAATAAAATCTTAAAAAAAAAAACCTGTCATGTAATGTCACTTCTCCTCTCAAATCCTCCAATGGTTTTCCATTGTAAGTCAAAGTTTTTAGAAACTACACAAGCTGTCCTTCCTTTCCTGTGACATTATCTCTTACTATTCTTTCCTAGTTCTCTCCAAAGTGCAACTCCTATTCCTTGAATATATCTGGTATGTTCTTAACTCAAGTGCCTTCATACTTATAATTACTTCTATCTGGGATGCTCTTCTTCCAGACAGCTTCATGGTTCATTTTCTCACTCAATGCACATATGTTTCTGGGTCAGTGAAGCCTTACTTTGCCATCACATCAAACATGAAAAATTTACGCCACTATTTCAAATTCTTATTCTTTGATTTATTTTTTTTCTCATTCCATACCATACTCTAACACATTACACTTTATTTATTCATCCTGTTTAGTGTAGGTTTTTCCAAGCAGAATGTAAGCTCCACATATACAGAAACTTTTCTCTGCCTTTTTTTTTTCCTATTGTTTTCCTGAGTCTGGAACAGTGCCTTGGACATAATAGGCTCTAATTTGTTGAATAAATTAATATATATTATTTTATTACCCTTTATTTCCTTTTCTCCACTCTCTATTTCTTTTTATTAAATGCTTTTTTTTTTTTACTTAATTTTTTTTTTTAAGATTTTATTTATTTGCGAGAGAGAGAATGAGAGACAGAGAGCATGAGAGGGGGGAGGATCAGAGGGAGAAGCAGACTCCCTGCTGAGCAGGGAGCCCGATGCGGGACTCGATCCTGGGACTCCAGGATCATGACCTGAGCCGAAGGCAGTCGCTTAACCAACTGAGCCACCCAGGCGCCCCTATTAAATGCTATTGATAGTGTTTTAGAACTTGGGATGTATGTTTTATGCCTATTAACTTTTCTCTTTTGTTCCAATAGACTGCATTCAAGGAGAACTGCCTGCTTCAAGCTTTCTGCTCACTGATGCATGATTTACTCTTGCTCTCCTATTTAGCAAGTTCCTTAATTTAAAAAAAATGTTAATTTTCAAAACCTTAAATCTTGTATTTGTGAAGTGACTTCATCTTATCCTGTTCCATAAAATACAGATCATCATAGAAACTTTGTTTTAGAAGTTCTACCTCTGATTACAAAATATTTCAAATATAGGCTATTTTAAACTAAACTCTGACATTAATTAATATTGAAGAATGAGTCATCTTTTAAAAATAATGCACTTACTCTAAGTGAAGCTGAAGACTCAGAAGTCAAGACATTGAAATACCACCTTTGCATAAAAGGATTCAAGGCTCATTTTAACTTCCCTCAAACACAAAGAGAAAGTATTTCAGACAGAAGAAGTTTTCAGTTGGTATTATTTTCTCTAAAGAGGAATAGGAAATAAAAGAAATTTGTATCTTTAAAAACTCTAGACCATGGTGCTATCATGGGGTTTAGATGAACCTGAGATCAGAAATGAAAAGAACTGAGGTCAGTCAATGGTTTCTTCCATTCAAAGAATCCTAATCTTAAAATTACAAGGTTCTAGAAAGAAAAGTTAGTTCTATTATAAAAGCTGGAAGGAAAATGAAATGCATCACATTATGACAGCATAAGTCAAGAAAAGATAAAGACTCACAACTTTAAACAAAATTTCAAAACCAGAAAGAACAAATTTGGGTTTCAAATCTAGAACTAATCTGAAAATTGACATCAATGGGGAGGAAAAAACATTTCTTTCTACCCAGTAGTATATTTTATTAGATTCCTATAAAATAAGTTCACTTATCATTTAAATATAATATGATTTAGTTACCAAAACTTTTACCTTGATATTTTATCTTTCTTATGTGGCCTCAAAGGGGGGACTGGAGTTAGTATTAACTGTAAATATTAGATATATATATTCCAATTTTGTTAATTTTTTGTTTTTCCTTACTGGGATAATCATCACTCATTTTGTCATTGATAAATCATAAGAAATCATAATAAACACCTGTAGAAGTCGAGGTGCACTTAATATTAACATATGCAAGATTGAAATTATCCATGAAAGTTTGTATAATTAGGTCACTCTATCTTGTTCTAAATTATCCACAACTAATATTGGCCATAGTTGTATTCAATAAATAAATATAATTTAATAATCCTAATTAAATGACTGTACTCAGTGGATTTTCCCCCTACTTCTCTTTCCCTTTCTTCTTTACATGGCATGGACCCAAACTATGACTTTCTATAATAAATCATGATAACTGTCTCTGCTTTATAAAGAACATTACAAATATAGATTGGAAAAAATTCTACAAAATAACTCATTCATCTTGAAAAGCATTTCCTTATACAAAGGAAGTTCCAATTGACCCACTTTACATTTCATGAAACAGACTGAGCTACCCACAACCACCTTGGCCATGAAATATCAGTGGTGGAAGAAATCACCCTAGAAAGTTTGTTTTTAATCTTCACATCAACCTGTTAACTTTGAAAAGGAGAGTAAGTGGATACCAGAGAACTAATAGCACAGGGAAAGGAGAAAAAAAAAAAAAAGCATTCTCATTTTATCTCTTTTTAAATTGTAAACCATATTTTATTAGATAAATAACTGTCATGAACTAGAACAAATAATACTGAAATTTGTATGGAACCACGAAAGACTCCAAATAGTCAAAGCAATCTGAGAAAGGAGAGCAAAGCCCGAGGTATTACAAGTCCAGATTTCAAGAAACACTACAAAGCTATAGTTATCAAGGGTATGGGTCCATTCTCTTTTCTTTTTTTTTGATAAGTCTGACTAGAAGTTAATCAATTTTATTATTTTTTTCAAAGAACCAACTCTTGGTTTCATTGATTTGTTGTATTGTGTTTTTAGTTTCTATACCGTTTACTTCTGCTCTAATCATTATTATTTCCTTCCTTCTGATGGATTGGTATTTTTTTTGTTTTTCTTTTTCTAGCTCTCTTAGGTGTAAGGTTAGGTTGTTTATTTGAGAGTATTCTTGCTTCTTGAGGTAGACCTATATTGCTGTATACTTTCCTATTAGGACTTCATTTGCTACATCCCAAAAGTTTTGGACCATTGTGTTTTCATTTTCATTTTTTTCCATGTATTTTTTTTATTTCTTCTTTGATTTCCTGGCTGACCCATTCATTGCTTAGTAGGATGTTGTTTAACCTTCATGTATTTGTTTGTGGTCTTTCCAGAGTTTTTCTTGTGATTGACTTCCAGTTTCATAGTGTTGTGATCAGAAAAGGTGCATGGTATGACTTCAGGATTTTTGTATGTGTTGAGGCCAGTTTTGTGACCTGTATGTGATGTATTCTAGAGAATGTTCCATGTGCATTTGAAAAGAATGTATATTTTGCAGTTTTAGGAGCAATGTTCAGAATATATCTGTTAAGTCCATCTGGTCTAGTGTGTCATTCATTCAGAAGAATCTGCAGCCAAGAATACTCTATCCAGTGAGGCTATCATTCAGAATAGGAGAGATAAAGAGTTTCCCAGAATAAACAAAAGCCAAAGGAGTTTGTGACCACTAAACCAGCCTTGCAAGAAATATGAAAGGGAACTCTTTGAGTGGAAGGGAGAGAACAAAAGTGACAAAGACAAGGGACAGCTGGGTGGCCCAGTTGGTTAGGCATCTGTCTTCAGCTCAGGTCATGATCCTGGGGTCCTAGGGTCAAGACTAGCTTTGAGCTCCCTGCTCAGCAGGGGAGTCTGCTTCTCCCTCTCCCTCTGCCCCTCCCCCCCACTCATGCTCTCTGTCTCTCTCTCTCTTTATCTCTCTATCTCTCTCAAATAAATAAATAAAATCTTTTTTAAAAAGTGACAAAGACAAGAAAGGACTTTTGAATGTAAATGTACTAAAAGCTCCAATCAAAAGACATAGGTTGTCAGAATGGATAAAAAAACAAGACCTATCTACATGCTGCCTATAAGAGACCCATTTTAGACCTAAAGACACCTGCAGATTTAAAGTGAAGGGATAGAGAAACATTTATCACACAAATGGATGTCAAAAGAAAGCTGGGGTAGCAATACCTCTATTCTCCATCAGACAAACTAGATTCTAAACCAAGGACTATAACAAGAGATGAAGAAGGGCAATATATCATAATAAAGGGGTCATTAGAATAAGAAGACCTAACAGTTGTAAATATTTATGCCCCCAACTTGGGACCAGCCAAATATATAAAATAATTAGTAATAAACATAAAACAACTAATTGAAAATAACACAATAGTATGAGGCTTTAACACCCCACTTACATCAATGGACAGATCATCTAAATAGAAAATCAACAAGGAAACAGTGACTTTTAATGACACACTGGACCAGATGGACTTCACAGATATATTCAGAACATTTCATCCTAAAACAACAGAATACATTTTCTTTTCAACTGCACATGGAACATTATCCAGAATAGACCACATAGTATGCCACAAACTAGGCCTCAACAAGAACAAAAAGATTGAGATCATACCATACATCTTTTCTGACTAAAATGCTATGAAAATTGAAGTCAACACAAGAAAAAATTTGGAAAAACCACAAGTACATGGAAGTTAAAAAACATGCTACTAAAAAACAAAGAAAGAAAGAAACAAATGAAAACAACATTCTACTAAAAATTGAATGGGTCAACCAGGAAATTAAAGATGAAAAAAATACATAGAAGCAAATGAAAATGAAAACACAATGGTCTAAACTGTTGGGATGCAGCAAAAGAGGTCTTAAGAGGGAAATATATAGAAATAGAAGCCTACTTCCAGAAGCAAGCAAAATCTCAAATACACAATCTAACCTTACAACTTAAGGAGCTAGAAAAAGAAAAAGAAACAAAGCCTAAAGCCAGCAGAAGAAGGGAAATAATAAAGATCAGAGCACAAATAAATGATATAGAAACTGAAAAAAAAAATAGAACAGATCAATGAAACCAGGGGTTGTTTCTTTGAAAAAATTAATAAAAGTGACAAATCCCTAGCCAGACTTACCAAAAAGAAAAGAGAAAGGACCCAAATAAATAGATCAAGAAGGAGAGAGGAGAAATAACAACCAACACCACAGGAATACAAACAATTCTAAGAGAATGTTATGAAAAATTGAGTGCCAATAAATTGGACAACCTGGAAAAATAGACAAATTCCTAGAAACATATTAACTACAAAAACTGAAACAGGAAGAAATAGAAAACTTGAACAGACTGATAACCAGCAAAGAAATGGAATCAGTAATCAAAAATTTCCCCATAAACAAAAGTCCTGGGCCAGATGGCTTCACAGGTGAAATCCACCAACATTTAAAGATCTAATGCTTATTTGTCTCAAACTATTCCAAAAAATAGAAGTGGAAGGAAAACTTCCAAACTCATGCTATGAGGCCAGCAATACCCTGATTCCAAAACCAAAGACTCTATTAAAAAAGAGAACTAAAGTCCATATCCCTGATGAGCATGGATGCAAAAATTCTCAATAAAATACTAGAAACAGAATCCAACAATACATTAAAAGAATCATTCACCAAGAACAAGTGAGATTTATTCTTGGTCTGCAGGGTAGTTCAATATTCACAAATCAATCAATGTCATACACCACATTAATAAAATAAAGGTTAAGAACCACATGATCCTCTCAATAGATGCAGAAAAAGCATTTGACAAAGTACAACATTCATTCATGATAAAATCCCTCAACAAAGGAGGGATACAGGGAATATATCTCAATGTAAGAAAGGTCATACATGTGAAACCCACAGCTAATACCAGCTTCAATGAGGAAAAAATGAGAGTTTTTCCTCTATGGTCAGGAACAAGACAGGGATGTCCACTCTCACCACTCTTATTTAAAATAATACTGGAAGTCCTAGCCACAGCAAACAGACAACAAAAAGAAATAAAAGGCATCCAAATCAGCAAGGAAGTAGTCCAACTTTCACTATTTGCAGATGACACGATACGCTATGTAGAAAACCCAAAAGACTCCATCAAGAAATTGTTAGAACTGATACACGAATTCAGTAAAGTTGCAGGATACAAAATCAATGTAGAGAAATACGTTGCATTTCTATATACTGAAAGAAGCAGCAGAAAGATAAATCAAGGAATTGATGTCATTTACAACTGCACCAAAAACAATAAGATACCTAAGAATAAACCTATGTGGGGTGCCTGGGTGGCTCAGTCAGTGAAGCGGCTGCCTTCAGCTCAGGTCATGATCCTAGGGTCCTGGGATCGAGCCCCACATCATGCTCCCTGCTCAGCAGGAAGCCTGCTTCGCCCTCTCCCTCTCCCTGCTGCTCCCCTGCTTGTGCTTTCTCTCTCTGTGTGTCAAATAAATAAATAAAATCTTAAAAAAAGAATAAACCTATGCAAAGAGATGAAAGACTTGTACTCCAAAAAGTATAAAATTCTGATGAAAAATACTGAAGATGACAAAAAGAAATGGAAAGACATTCCATGCTCATGGATTGGAAGAACAAATAGTGTTAAAATGTCTACATTACCCAAAGCAATCTACTAATTTAATGCAATTCTCATCAAAATACCAACAGCATTTTTCTCAGAGCTAGAACAAACAATCCAAACATTTGTATGGAACCACGAAAGAGCTCAAATAGGCAAAGCAGTCTTGAAAAGGAAAAGCAAAGCGGGAGGCATCACAATTCCAGACTTCAAGTTATATTACAAAGCTATAGTGATCGAAACAGTATAATACTGTCATAAAAATAGACACATTGATCAATAGAACAGAATAGAAAACCCAGAAATGAAGCTACAACTATATGGTTCATTAATGCTTGACAAAGCAGGAAAGTATATCCAATGGGAAAAAGACAGTCTCTGCAACAAATGGTGTTGAGAAAACTGGACAGCTACATGCAAAAGAATGAAACTGAACCATTTTTTATACCATACACAGAAATAAATTGGAAATTGATGAAATACCTAAATGTGAGACAAGAAACCAACAAAATCCTAGAAGAGAACACAGGCAGTAACTTCTCTGACATTGGCCATAGCAACTTCTTTTCAGAAATGTCTCCTGAGGCAAGGGAAACAAAAGTAAAAATAAGCTATTGGGATAACATCAAAATAAAAAGCTTCTGCACAGTGAAAGAAACAATCAACAAAACTAAAAGACAACCTACTGCATGGGAGACAATGATTGCAAATGACATATCTGATAAAGGGTTAGTATGTAAAAAATATAAAAAACCAGGGATGTCTGGGTGGCTCAGTTGTTAAGCATCTGCCTTCGGCTTGGGTCATGATCCCAGGGTCCTTGTATTGAGGCCCGCATCAGGCTCTCTGCTCTGCAGGAAGTCTTCTTCTCCCTCTCCCACTGCCCCTGCTAGTGTTCCTTCTCTCTCTATGTCTCTCTCTGTCAAATAAATAAAATCTTGGGGAAAAAAAAAACTTATAAAACTCAATACCCAAAAATGAATAATCCAAATTAAAAAATGAGAAACAGACATGAATGAGTAGAATCTTCATTATTCCACAGAAGTCATACTGATGGCCAAGAGACACTTGAAAGGATGCTCAATATCATTGATCATTAGAGAAATGCAAATCTAAACTACAATGAAATATCACCTCACACCTGTCAAAATGGCTAAAATCAACAACAGAAGAAACAACAGGTGTTTTCAAGGATGTGGAGAAAGGGAACCCTCTTGCACTACTGGTGGGAAGGCAACCTGGTGTAGCCACTATGGAAAGCAATATGGAGTTTCCTCAAAAAGTTAAAAATAAAACTACCATACAATCTAGCACTTGCACTACTGGGTATTTACTCAAGGAATAAAAAATACTAATTCAAAGTGATACATGCACCCCAAAATTCATAGCAGCATTATCTACAATAGCCAAGATATGGAAACAGCTGAAGTGTCCTATGTTATACAAAATAAGTCAGTCAGAGAAATACAAATACCATATTATTTCACTCATATTTGGAATTTAAGAAAGAAAACAAATGAGCAAAGGGAAAAAAAGAGAGAGGCAAACCAAGAAACAGACTCTTAATTATAGAAAAGAAACTGATGTTTACCAGAGGTCAGGTAGGTGGGGGGATGGGTTAAATAAGTGATGGGGATTTAGGAGTGCACTTGCTATGGTGAGTACAAGGTGTTGTATGGAAGTGTTGAGTCACTATATTGTACACCTGAAACTAATATAACACTGTATGTTACCTAACTGGAAATTATATTTTGTTTAATTATTTTTCCCTAACTGGAATTTAATTAAAGTTTTTTTAAAAGCTATACAGTGTTTCTATCTTGAGAAAAAAAATCAATCAAGAAGAGATGGATATTCAACTAATTCCTAAAGAAGAGCAAAATTCCCTCCCTGTATCCATCTGGCTAAGGTTTTAGGGTCAATGAGTTATATAGAAATAATTTAATAATTCTTTGCAAAGGCTTTGTCAGCTACTACTTCTTAAAAGGACTGTAAAATAATTCTTCATTAACATTTTTTTAAGAGAGCTAGTCTTCCTTAGGTAAAGCATAATTGGAATTTAAACTTAAAAAGTTCAGATGCATGTGGACATGCACGAAGAAAACATACATAGTAATTCAACAAATTCATGCTCAATTTTGCTACTTTTAAGTTCCAGTTCATATGGGCAGCATTGCTAGTACTACCAAAATATTGTTTTCATTCTAAAAGACCTAATAATTATTTAAATAATAAAGTTCATATTTTACTTTTGCTTCAAAGTTAAAGGTATCTACAAAAAAAAAAAAAATCCAATCCTGTACTTGGCTTTGCCATTAGAGACCTGGTATAAGGCCAAGAGAGAGGTGAGAGTATAATTTCTTTTTGTTTAGGTTGTGGCCTTCAGTCTGGTTAAATCATATCAGTGGTTCCTCATTATGCAAAAGTCCAGATAACATTATTTTGGAATGTACATTTTTTCTGCTTTCTATGAAAACACTACATTTACATACTGATTAAGGTCTTCAATACCTTTAAGATCTGAGAGCTACATGAGAAAATTGAATTGTTGCAAGATTACTGTTGATTTCAGTGGGAGCTGCACAGGTGGAATGACAGTCAGTAATCTGTCCTAATTAATAAGCACTCCAGCCTCACAGGACTGTAGTGATGTGGGAAACAAAGGCCAAAGAAATGTAGCTTAAATGAAAATCTCCTTACAGCTTGCAACCCACTGATAGATACCTGAGACAGGCAGAGTGTGAACTTCCTCAAGGAACTCACAGCTGCCTTAGTACCTTTATGTTTAAAAGGAACCTTATTTTGGTAGCAGGGGTCCTTTCAAGCTCCTGAAAGCCTTGCTCCCAGATTCCTTGTAGACTTGCCCTATCCTCAACCCCCACTAATCAAAAAGTAGACAATCAGTCACACCTCACAATCTCAACATAGCTCTTTCTGCCCACAGGTCCTGTCCCATGAACAGGGAAAGGGTTAAGGTATAGGCAGGAGAGATAGGAGGCCTCTGACTCCCCCGACTATGCTCTGAAACTATTCCTGGCAGGTGGAGACGCTGAGACAGAACTGAACAAGAGATAAGGGAACAAACCAAGACGGCACAAGAATCTCAAGGCCACAAGCTTCCCAGTCAATTCTCAATAAAAGACTGCTACTAAAAGCCCTCAGTGGCAACCTATTCGGGACCCCTCTCACTCTAGAGTTTTCTTCCCTTTCAGCTCTCACTTTCACTTAATAAACTTTCACTTCACTTAACCCTTTTGTGTCCATGAGATTCATTCTTTGACTCCATTAGACAAGAACCCTGCAATCCTGCAACAGTAGGCATGCCACTGTTAAATTCCCCCCAGTAAATTGAGTGATCTACACTCTGAAGATATTAGCGTTACATTTTGGGTTATGTTGAATGTTAACTGGCAATGTTTAATAAACCAGAGTGACTTAAAGATATATTTAAAAATGTGTTTCTTATTTTGGAGTTTATTTTTTTCTTTTCAAATGAAACAAAGCAAAAAGAATTGGCAATGTTTGTTATAAGATTATCACTGAAGATAGCTTAGAGACTTTAATGAAATATTCCTTAGAATATCTATAACTTATAAAAAGGATAAAATATTTGGATAATGATATCAAAATGACACTTCTATACAGCAGAATCATTTTCAAAATGATTATAACTTCCTTCTGCCCCAGACTGTTTCCTCCCAAATCTATTAGCATTTATCCTTTGTGACACTCCTTTGATGGTAGCCAAGGACTCATACTGAAAAACTCTAGAGAATACACTTCTTTATCTTGGCTGCTTCATCTAAGAAATAATCTTTCTCCCCCATCCCCCATTTGCTCTTACATCTTGCTCTTGAATGCAATAAATACCTTTCCGGACTCAAGGGACTTAACAATAGTTGTCATACTTTTCCCTACAATATGCAATAGAAAGAATTTGTTAAACTGAGTTTGTCATCCTGCCCAGTATAAATTCCTTGGTTTTCTTGTACCAAATAAATAATCTTAGGATGTATGAAGGAAAATGCCATTTTAAATGTTACATTTAGTATTTCATTAATGCATTTGTTTCTAATTGCAATAGCAGGAAACAAATCCTTTTGTTTATGTAAAAGATTAATTGTTTAAAATTAATACAATTGTAGCAGTTGAGGACCAGGAGGCTTAATTAATGCCATATCCAGAAAGACAGTATCTTCAGGTAAAAGATTCACTTTTACATTTCTATTTGATATATTGACATGTAGTTTATAGTTTCAGACAAGCAGTAGGTTGAAAAAAATGTATGTATGTTGGTGGAGGGTAGTTATAAAGCTTTATCCCAGGCACAGCGAGAAGCCCTAAATGCTGTCATGAAAAAGATGTGTGTTCCACTACCAGAGCAGAATTCTGTCCCTATGTATTAAGAATTGACCATTTAATGACACAAACGCCTTAGATCCCCAAGAGGAGCTCTTAGCTTCTGGGAAGTGAGTTCATTTACACAGTTAAACGTTGGGAACAAGCTTTAAAAGACTTCACTTGATTTAAATTAAGAATATGTGGTCCATACTGGGATTGGGGCCATTTCTGTGCAAGATAGAGCCTAAATACAGCTCACACCTGGCTTTCAGAGAGACAAATTCAGTCAGGTAAAGTACTTGTCTATGTTTCTGTATAAGATGTTGCTATCCCTCGTTAAGTACTGCTAGGAGAGCAGAATCCTAATTTTCTCATTTATTTAGAATTATGAAATATTGGTATTTCAAAGGTAAATTTATAAATGAATAAATTGAGGACCAGAAGGGACTTATTCAAAGCCTTATACTAGCTCATGTCTGGTTCTTTGAAAGAATTAACAAGATTGATAAACCCCTGGCCAGACTTATCAAAAAGAAAAGAGAAATGACCCAAATCAACAAAATAATGAATGAAAGAGGAGAGATCACAACCAACACCAAAGAAATACAAACAATTATAGAACATATTATGAGCAATTCTATGCCAGCAAATTCAATAACCTGGAAGAAATGGATGCATTCCTAGAGATGTATCAACTACCAAAACTGAACCAGGAAGAAATAGAAAACCTGAACAGACCTATAACCACTAAGGAAATTGAAGCAGTCATCAAAAATCTCCCAACAAACAAAGCCCAGGGCCAGATGGCTTCCCAGGGGAATTCTACCAAGCATTTAAAGAAGAATTAATACCTATCTTTCTGAAACTGTTCCAAAAAATAGAAATGAAAGGAAAACTTCCAAACTCATTTTATGAGGCCACCATTACCATGATCCCAAAACCAGACAAAGACCCCATCAAAAAGGAGAATTACAGACCAATATCCTTGATGAACATGGATGCAAAAATTCTCACCAAAATACTAGCCAATAGGATCCAACAGTACATTAAAAGGATTATTCACCATGACCAAGTGGGATTTATCCCTGGGCTGCAAGGTTGGTTCAACATCAGCAAATCAGTCAACATGATACAATACATTAACAGAAGAAAGAACAAGAACCATATGATCCTCTCAATAGATGCAGAAAAAGCATTTGACAACGTAGAGCATCCTTTCTTGATCAAAACTCTTCAGAGTATAGGCATAAAGGGTACATACTTCAATATCGTAGAAGCCATCTATGAAAAACCTACAGCAAATATCATTCTCAATGGGGAAAATCTGAGCGCTTTCCCCCTAAGGTCAGGAACGCAGCAGGGATGTCCACTATCACCGCTGCTATTCAACATAGTATTAGAAGTCCTAGCCACAGCAATTAGACAGCAAAAAGAAATAAAAGGCATCCAAATCGGCAAAGAAGTCAAACTCTCACTCTTTGCAGATGACATGATATTTTATGTGGAAAACCCCAAAGACTCCACCGCAAAACTGCTAGAACCCACACAGGAATTCAGTAAAGTGGCAGGATATAAAATCAATGCACAGAAGTCAGTGACATTCCTATACACCAACAACAAGACAGAAGAAAGAGAAATTAAGGAGTCAATCCCATTGACAATTGCACCCAAAACCATAAGATACCTAGGAATAAATCTAACCAAAGAGGCAAAGGATCTGTACTCAGAAAACTATAAAATACTCATGAAAGAAATTGAGGAAGACACAAAGAAATGGAAAAACGTTCCATGCTCATGGATTGGAAGAACAAATATTGTGAAGATGTCAATGCTACCTAGAGCAGTCTACACATTCAATGCAATCCCCAGCAAAATACCATCCACTTTTTTCCAAGAAATGGAACAAATAATCCTAAAATTTGTATGGAACCAGAAAAGACCCCGCATAGCCAGAGGAATGTTGAAAAAGAAAAGACAGCTGGCAGCATCACAATTCCGGACTTCCAGCTCTATTACAAATCTGTCATCATCAAGACAGCATGGTACTGGCACAAAAACAGACACATAGATCAGTGGAACAGAATAGAGAGCCCAGAAATGGACCCTCACCTCTACGGTCAACTAATCTTTGACAAAGCAGGAAAGGATGTCCAATGGAAAAAAGACAGTCTCTTCAACAAATGGTGTTGGGAAAACTGGATAGCCACATGCAGAAGAATGAAACTGGACCATTTCCTTACACCACACACAAAAATAGACTCAAAATGGTTGAAAGACCTAAATGGGAGATAGGAATCCATCAAAATCCTAAAGGAGAACACAGGCAGCAACGTCCTCGACCTCAGCCGCAGCAACTTCTTCCTAGAAACATCGCCAAAGGCAAGGGAAGCAAGGGCAAAAATGAACTTTTGGGACTTCATCAAGATAAAAAGCTTTTGCACAGCAAAAGAAACAGTGAACAAAACCAAAAGACAACTGACAGAATGGGAGAAGATACTTGCAAATGACATATCAGATAAAGGGCTAGTATCCAAAATCTATAAAGAACTCATCAAACTCAACACCCAAAGAACAAAGAATCCAATCAAGAAATGGGCAGAAGACATGAACAGACATTTTTCCAAAGAAGACATCCAAATGGCCAACAGACACATGAAAAAGTGCTCAATATCGCTCGGCATCAGGGAAATCCAAATCAAAACCTCAATGAGATACCACCTCACACCAGTCAGAATGGCTAAAATTAACAAGTCAGGAAAGGACAGATGTTGGCGGGGATGCAGAGAAAGGGGAACCCTCCTACACTGTTGGTGGGAATGCAAGCTGGTGCAGCCACTCTGGAAAACAGTATGGGTGTTCCTCAAAAAGTTGAAAATAGAGCTACCATACGATCCAGCAATTGCACTGCTGGCTATTTACCCCAAAGATACAAAAGTAGGTATCAGAAAGGGTACGTGCACCCTGATGTTTATAGCAGCAATGTCTATAATAGTCAAACTGTGGAAAGAGCCAAGATGTCCATCGACAGATGAATGGATAAAGAAGATGTGGTATATATATACAATGGAATATTGTGCAGCCATCAAAAGGAATGAGATCTTGCCATTTGCAACGACGTGGATGGAACTGGAGGTTATTATGCTGAGTGAAATAAGTCAATCAGAGAAAGTCATGTATCATATGACCTCACTGATATGAGGAATCTTAATCTCAGGAAACAAACTGAGGGTTGCTGGAGTGGGGGGTGGGGTGGGAAGGATGGGGTGACTGGGTGATCGACACTGGGGAGGGTATGTGCTCTGGTAAATGCTGTGAATTGTGCAAACTGTTGAATCTCAGATCTTTACCTATGAAACAAATAATGCAATATATGTTAAGAAAAAAAAAAAAGAAGATAGAAGGAGGGGAAGAATGAAGGGGGGGAAATTGGAGGGGTAGATGAACCATGAGAGACGATGGACTCTAAAAAACAAACTGAGGGTTCTGGGGGCGGGAGGATGGGTTAGCCTGGTGATGGGTATTAAAGAGGGCACATTCTGCATGGAGCACTGGGTGTTATGCACAAACAATGAATCATGGAACACTACATCTAAAACTAATGATGTAATGTATGGGAATTAACATAACAATTAAAAAATTAAAAAAAAACCTTTGATTTATATATCTCTAATTGAACTTCAAATGCAGACTTTGAAATTGAGCATAGAGTTAAAAAGAATGGAAGTAGGGGTGCCTGGGTGGCTCAGATGTTAAGCATCTGCCTTTGGCTCAGGTCATGATCCCAGGGTCCTGGGATCAAGCCCTGCATCAGGCTCCCTGCTCCACAGGCAGCCTGCTTCTCCTTCTCCCACTCCCCCCTGCTGTGTTTCCTCTCTCACTGTGTCTCTCTCTGTCAAATAAATAAATAAAATCTTTTTAAAAAGAATGGAATTAGAATATAATTAAGGTGAAGTGGTCTTGTGGTTCTGCACTATTGCTGAAAAATGTTGGTTCAGAATGTATTTTTAACCTGTACTATATTGCAGTAGGATTAATTTAGTCATCCATATAACATTTACTGAACTCATACTATATGCCAAACACTGGGATAGAGATAGGGCTGGGTCAAATATATTTCTGATCTCCAGGAGCTCACATTCTACTTCGGGAGACAGACGTATTAATGGCTAATTGCACACACATCTATTACCTATTATAAATTGAGTATGACTTGAATTTTCTAGGGACCCAAATGAAAAAGCAGACTTTTAAGGATCATACCATTGAGGCCTGTAGCAGCAACTGGCTGCTATACTCTAGGTATAGTAGAGAAGATATGGAACACACAGAAGAACATACACCACATACCCATAGTACCCAGTTCTTTTCCCTTGGAACACTTAGGTCAACAAATAGTTATGCATATGACTATTACATTAATGCCTGTCTCTCTGACTAAACTATGAAAATCTCAAAGGGAAAGACTTGTCTGTGTTTGTTTACAGTCTCCAGGACCTATTAGGGTGCTGACATACAATAGATGGTCAGTTATTATTTGATGAATAATGAATACATGTTTTCATCCTGTCAGAAGAGATTTATTATAAGAACTTTCACACAATATCAGCACCTACAACCTGGCCTTTTGAGAAGCTACTTCTTAGGTTTTCATTCAAATATCCCAATACAGTCAGCCATTCTCTGACCTAAGTAGATAAAAGTAACCTAAGCGCTATCACATATATATCTTTACCAAATAGGTTACACAACATGTGCCATTAGCATAGTATACCATGTCACTTTTGAACATCACATATGCTAGCACAACACACATATCCTATCCATAGCTTATCTCATAAGCACATGAATGTGTCCTTACTCATCCTGCCCCCATGTTCTCCTTTCTTTCCTTAGTTCTTTTCACTCCCAAACTATGAGAGTCAGTGAAAGTTTCACAGAAATGTTACATTTGTTTGGGTCTTAGATTAACTGAACTGCACTAAAATCAAAACTTGGATAATTTGATGTTTTCATCAGAAGGACCTCCAGTTTTAAAGGCATCTAATTTATGTCAGGAGAGGTCTCTCTCTGGAAAATCACATCACAATGAAATCATTCCGCTCAAAATAATATATGTTAGACTTTCATGGGGTGTTCTTAAAACTGAAGCAGTCACTGAAATGCAAATACATGTGACACTTGCTTTATAAGGAAATGCATAAAAATGGGCCATTATTTGCTAGGGAGAATATAGGACCACAATCAATCAAAGCTTGGTACAGATATATATTTTAATTAATTTATTTTTTAGAGAGAGAGAGCAGGGGGGAGGGGCAGAAGGGGAGAGGAAAAGAACTTTAAGCAGACTCTGTGCGGAGCATGGAGCCCAACGGGGGGCTCAATCTTGTGACCCTGAAATCAGGACCTGAGCTGAAATGGATGCTTGACTGACTGTGCTACTCAGGCGCCCCTGGTACAGATATTTTTTAATGGATTTCAATGAAGTAATTCAATGCCTATACATGCCATGCAATTGAGCTAAACTGATCTGAACATGGTTCCTGAAGAAGCCACATACAATGCAATTTTGGGGGCTTTTTTTCACATTACCCTCTTTCGTCTGCCTGTGTCTAAGATTCAGTGCAAGTATGACTTCAACCACTAAACCCTGCCCAATCACATAGACTTCAGTTAATATTCCCTTTTCTGAGCTCCTTTAACTGCCATTGCTTATTTTACTTATTTGGTATTTAATGCGTACAATATTGTATTATTTAACATTTTATGCATGTAGGAAGGCCAGGATCCAGGAGAATAAAAAGATCGTACAGGGTAAATTTCTGAGGAGACTAGAGATGTATATATCTTGGAGAAGTTTTGGGGATGGGCAAGAGATAATATGCCAATTATCTTTAACTACTCTAAGTACTCTTTTTTTTTTTTTTAAGATTTTATTTATTTATTTGACAGAGAGAGAGACAGCGAGAGCAGGAACACAAGCAGGGGGAGTGGGAGAGGGAGAAGCAGGCTTCCCGCCAAGCAGGGAGCCCGATGTGGGACTCGATCCCAGGACCCCGGGATCATGACCTGAGTCGAAGGCAGACGCTTAATGACTGAGCCACCCAGGCGCCCTCTAAGTACTCTTATATAAGAGCAAATAGAATGATTCTATAGGGCTCCAAATGATAGAACCAGGGCCAATTGTTAAACATTATTGAAAGACTACTTTCAACTCAATTTCATTTATTTTTTTAAAGATTTATCTATTTTAGTGAGAGGGAGTGCATGTGCACGTTTGCATGCGCACTTGCATGAGAGAGAGTTGGGGAAGGGCAGAGGGAGCAGGAGAATCTCAAGCAGACTCCTGGCTGAATGCAAAACCCAAGGAGGGGCTCGAGCCCAGGACCCTGAGATCATGACCTGAGCCTAAGTCAAGAGTCAGATGCTCAACTGACTGAGCCACCCAGGTGCCCCTCAACTCAATCTGAAAAATAACTTTCTAGTAGTCAGTACTGATTTAACACAAAATGAGCTACTGCCTCAGGAAATGATGAAGTTCTTGTTATTGGAAATACTTAATAAGAGACAGTATGACTATTTTATGGGGTTGTAAGAGGACTTAAGGATCAGATAAACAAAATGAACTTTAGGGACTGTTATGGGCTGAATGTTTGTGCCCCCTAAAAATTCATATGTTGAAGTCCTAACACCCAATGTGATGGTATTAAGTAGGTGGGACCTTTGAGAAGTAGGGTTAAATTAGATTAGGTGGGGGGGGGAGCCTTGTGATGGGATCAGTGCCCTTATAAGAAGAGGAAGACAAAGAGATCTCTCTCTCCATGAACACATACCTTGGAAAGTCCACATGTGCACCCAATTAAAAAGGGGCTTTCTGCAAGTCAAGAAGTGGGTCCTCATTAGACACCAAATCTGCTGGCACCTTGATCTTGGATTTCTCAGCCTCCAAAACTGTGAGGAATAAATGTCTGTTGTTTAAGCCACCCAGTCTATGGTATTTTGTTAAAGCAACCTGAGCAAGCTGAGAGGGACATTTTCCACCTCGACATTCTGTGATTTGTAATGTGCCTTGTATTCACAACAAGACTACAAGTTCCTCAAAGGCCTAGACTCTCATATCAGTATATATCCTTGGTATCTATCTCTGTATCTTAAACATAATAGGTACTCATTACTTAATCAAGATAGTCCATAAGATCTATACTGGAATAAAACTGTTAATGCTTGAGATAATTTTTAGAAAAAAGTAACTACATCAACTATATGATTAAAATCCATGCACTTTGAATATTTCACAACATGAGATATCATGCATTACTATTAACAATAGTGTTCACAATTAGCAACAAGGCAATATCAATTACATTAGTATTGATAATATTAGTGATATTTACAGTAGTGATTATTAAGCCTTGATAATTTTAAATAGATAAATTATAATAATCAACATGGAATGTTAACTTTATGCCAGCAAATCAATCAGAAATGAGACTGAGTTATATGTGTGAGTATGGAAAATTTAAAAAAAATGTTACTTAGAGTTTGCCAGAAAATAGGACCAGTGTAAGAAGGTTTAACACAACTTAACAGGAATAAGTTTAAAGGGAGTTAAGAAAAATAAGTCCAACTAGTCATTCTGGACCTAATGAATACCCAACTGATGAGATTTCACAACCATCTACTGAGGATGAGATGTCAAAACATCAATATAGAAATCAGACATTCAACTTTGACTAAGAAAAAAAGTACGGTTTTAACTTAGAAACACCTAAATGTGTAAAAGGTACCTATAAACTAACCCTGTATTATATGAAATATACCCAAGTAAATGGAACTCCCAGGAAACAAACCACCAACACACAAAGCCAATATTTCCTTTCTAACACTTCCTGTCTGCTGAATATGTCATTTTAGTATAATATAATCAGTTGATGCAAGAGGGAATAATTTTGTGTATGTACAGGGGATTTTGGGTGGGGATCTATATGTACAGAGACTGAAATATTTGATTAATAAATCTGTTAAAGTCCATTCCAATATTTTTATTGGCAGGTGCAAAACAATCTGGTTCTTTCTCCAGGACTGGGGTAAACTCAAGGCCCTTCACAAGATCAGTCTGAGATAGAACTGGAGTGTTGCCAGGACTGCAAGGCAGCTTAAAGAAACTTAGCTGGAGGGAAAATTTGAATTCTTATTTTAAAAAAAGATATGAGGTTATAACCAGGAAAATAAGAAGATTACAAAGTCCAAAAGGTTAGGCTACCCATTGCTAAGAGAAGAACAAAAATGATATCAAAAACTAATAGTGATGTAATCCAGGCAAGCAGCTCTCAACTGAAGATGGGGATGCTGAAATGATATTACCATCCCATTTTTCTTCTCTGTCAGTTCATGGACAAGAGGGCAATTCTTGCAGTTAAAGGAGCTAAAAAGGGCCAGATATAGGCAAGCTTGAGATTTCACATCCTGATATATGTCAGCTGTTTCATTTTACACCGCTTTCCCTTCAATCTATTACACATGCCAAAACATCAATCTAATGGCAATAATACAATGACTACTGTTTATTGAGTTTCTCCCATGTGTTGGGTGATTTACAAATTTATTTTGTTTTTGAATCCTCACAATTTTTAGCCCAATTTTACAGATGATGAAATCCAAGAGTTGAAGCAATCATAGTACTGAAGTAACTTACTCAAGATCAAGTAGGTAGGCTAAGTTTTTGTTCTATTTTGTTTGTTTGTTTTGTTTTATTTTTCCTGAGTTCTTTCCACTCTTACTTTGCTAAGGAAATATTTAGAATCTGGATTTTAACATAATTCCCAGATGCTTCATATACATATTAAGTTGGAGAAATACTGTATTAGACTATACATCGTGATGATTTCCTTGTTTCTCTTATTAGTCACACATACAAATACATACACACACAGAATGGGGGATGGAGGAGAGGAAGTGGTGTAAGTAACTATCTACCAAAAATTTTAGATATAGCAGTACACTGTCTTTCCTAACAACCTATGCAAATATTAAATTTATTTGTAAACCAGACTCTTTAAAGTAGCACATATATCATCCATTAGGATTCTGAAATATTTACTGAGTAAAATATTTTGAATAAAATTGAAACATTACATTTTGTTAACAGCTTATAGAAGAACAAAGAAAGAAATAATAGAGGCATGAGTCATATGGAAAAAAAAAAAAACAGAAGTCTGGACTTGCTTGCTTCACACTTTGATAATAAGTACATTAGCAACTAGAAATGATTCTTGAATGGTTGTGGCTGTTAGAAAATCTACCAGCTTTAATAATTAAAATCCAAGATTTTGTACAGCTAATTTCCCTTAAACTGAAGAAAGGAGGGGCACCATAGGAATTCCTGCTATATACATAAGTTTACCATCACTTTTGGCTGCCAGCAAAATTTACCTCCAGGTACTGGACCACTGCAATCCAAAGTGATATTAGCGAGAAAAAAAAAAAAAAACTGAGTGAGACATAATCTGTGTTTGGTCTCATTGTCCCTCCTTAATAAACTTTCTGTTATATACTCTAATTTCCTTTACCTATGTATTGCTATGCATAAGTAACATTTGAATTAAGTAGATTGGCCCAATTTGAAAATTCTACTTTCAGTAGAATCTGTCTGAAATTAATACCTGACACTATACTTATATACACATACTTAGCATGGATGATTCTCTTTCCTAAGACTAATGAGGTTAACTACCTCAATGTTTCTCCAAAATTTTTGTGCACAGACATCACATCAGGATCTTATAAAATTGCAGATACTGACAGTAGGTCTAGGGTGCATTTCTAACAACCCAGGTTATGCCACTGCTGTTGGTCTACACTTAACAAAGTCACTACACCTAATTTAGCCATAGTGAAATGTCTACCATTTCAATCCCCATTTTCATTAAGACAAACTAAATCATTTTTTGAAATTATAAAAGTAGGAGAGGAAAAGATGGTGGAGGAGTAGGGGACGCTATTCCAACTGGTCTCCGGAATTGAGCTAAATATCTACCAGACCAGTCTGAACACCCACAAAATCAGTCTGAGATGTAAGAAGATAGATCTGGATCTCTACAAACAGAATATCACAAGCATTTGGTTTCGAGGTATGAAGTGGGGAGCCATGATTCCACAGGCAGATATTGAAAGATAACTGGAAGGGGAGGGTGCTGCCATAAGTGCTGGTGCTGGGAAAGTGAAATAACATGGAGTGCAAAAGCCTGCTGAGCTGGGGACTGGACACAGACTCGTAGACTGGTAGCGAAAGGGAAAGGAATTTAAGGCTGCCCCCCAGACTGAAACCCAGAGTGGCAGGGCCACACGTGAGAACCGGGGGCAGCTGGTGGTTTTAGAAACACAAAGAACACAGACGTGCCCCAACCTGGAGGCCGGGACTGGGAGCACTGCTGAGGGGACCACAACCCAGGATGCTGTAGTTTATAGCACTACAGACAGAAATGGTGATAGTGTGGCCTGGAGAGCTCACTGAAGAATAGACTGCAATCTCTCTCCTCTGAGGCAGAGGGCTGGAAATGATCTCTTCTGATCTGACTCTTGGAAGAGATGTGGAAAGCCACCAGGGAAAGCCGCCAGAGAACAAAAGGCCCCCAGAACTGTTTTTCACTGAGCCCATCCCCCATCAAAGGGGCAGGGCAACTCTGCCCAAAAAAGGTTGCCTGTAAAACAGCGTGGCCTCCCCCAGAAGGAGGAGGACCCTCCCCCAGAAGACAGGCTGGGAAAACAAGAGGCCAGCAACCCTAAGGTCCCTAGAAAACAGGTGCATCTTACTTGGGTTGTGGGCAATAATTTGGACTCTGTACATTCCCTCAATCACCCCTCAATACAATGACTAGGAGACTGTGACTTCTGCCACAGATTTACAAATGGATACAGATATAACCAAGATGTCGGAGATAGAATTCAGGGTAGCAATTGTGAAGACAATAGCTAGAATGGAGAAATTGATTAATGGCAACATAGAGTCTCTAGAGCCAGAAATGAAAGCTGAGTTGGCAGAACTTAAAAATGCTATCAATGACATCCAATCTAAACTAGATAATTTAACAGCTAGGGTCAGCGAGGTAGAAGAATGAATTAGTGATCTAGAAGACGAATTAATAGACAAGAAGGAAAAAGAGGAGGACAGGGAAAAACAACTCAGAATCCATGAAAATAGAATCAGAGAAATAAGTGACACCATGAAATGTTCCAATGTCAGAATTATTGGGATCCCTGAGGGGGTGGAGATAGAGAGAAGACTAGAAGATATATTTGAGCAGATTGTAGATGACAAATTCCTTAATCTGGGGAATGAAACAAACATTCATGTCCTAGAGGCAGAGAGGAACCTTCCCAAGATCAAGGAAAATAGGCCAATGCCCCAGCATGTAATAATAAAATTCACAAATCTTAGAACCAAGGAAGCCATCTTAAGGGCAGTTAAGGGGAAGAGATTCCTTACGTACAGAGGGAAGAACATCAGAATAACATCACACCTATCCACAGAGACCTGGCAAGCCAGAAAGGGCTAGCAAGACATATTCAGGGTACTAAACAAGAAGAACATGCAGCCAAGAACACTTAATCCGGCAAGGCTGTCATTTAGAATGGATGGAGAGATGTAGAGCTTCCAAGACTGGCAGAAACTGAAAGAATATGTGACCACTAAGCCGGCCCTGCAAGAAATATTAAGGGGGATTCTATAAAAGGAGAAAGACCCCAAGAGTGATCTACAATAGAAATTTACAGGGACAATCTATAGAAACAAGGTCTTCACAGGCAACATGATGACAATTAATTCATATCTTTCAATAATCACTCTCAACGTGAATGGCCTAAATGCTCCCATAAAATGGCACAGGGTTGCAGATTGGATAAAAAGACAGGACCTATGCATATGCTGTCTATAAGAGACTCATTTTGAACCTAAAGATACATCCAGACTGAAAGTTAGGGGATGGAGATCCATCTTCCATGCCAATGGACCTCAAAAGAAAGCTGGAGTAGCATTTCTTAATGTCACATAAATTAGATTTTAAGCTAAAGACTGTAGTTAGAGACACAGAAGGACACTATATCATTCTTAAAGGGTCTATCCAACAAGGACACCTACCAATTGTAAATATCTATGCCCCCAACATGGGAGCAGCCAACTACATAAACCAACTGTTAACCAAAATAAAGAGTAATATTGATAACAATACGTAAATTGTAGGAGACCTCAATACTCCACTCTCAGAAATAGACAGATCATCTAAGCAGAAAATCACCAAAGAAATGAGAGCTTTGAATGACACACTGGACCAGATGGACCTCATAGATATATACAGAACATTCCACCTTAAAACAACAGAATATTCATTCTTCTTGAGTGCACATAGAACTTTCTCCAGAATAGACCACATACTGGGTCACAAATCAGGTCTCCACCAATACCAAAAGATTGAGATTATTCCCTGCATATTCTCAGACCATAATGCTTTAAAACTGGAACTCAATCACAAGAAAAAAAATTTGGCAGAAATTCAAACACTTGGAAGCTAAAGACTACTCTGCTCAAAAATATTTGGGTCAACCAGGAAATCAATGAGGACCTTAAACAATTCATGGAAACCAAAAAGAATGAAAACACATCAGTCCAAAACATATGGGTTACTGCAAAGGTGGTCCTAAGAGGGAAATACATAGCCATACAAGCCTCACTCAAAAAAAAAAAAAAAAAGAAAAAGAAAAATCCCGAATTCACCAACTAACTTTACACCTTAAAGAACTAGAGAAAAAGTAACAAACAATGCCTAAGGCACACATTAAAAGAGAAATAATTAATATTAGAGCAGAGATCAATGAATTAGAAACCAGAAACACAGTAGATCAGATCAACGAAACTAGAAGCTTGTTCTTTGAAAGAATTAAAAAGATTGATAAACCACTGGCCAAACTTATCCAAAAGAAAAGAGAAAGGACCAAATTAATAAAATTATGAATGAAAAGGGAGAGATCACGACTAACACCAAAGAAATAGAAACAATTATTAGAAATTATTATCAACAACTATATGCCAATAAACTGAGCAATCTGGATGAAATGGATGGCTTCCTGGAAAACAGTAAGCTGGCAAGACTGAAACAGGAAGAAATTGACAACCTGAATAGGCCAATAACCAGTAACAAGATTGAAGCAGTGATCCAAAACCTCCCAAAAAACAAGAGTCCAGGGCCTGATGGATTCCCTGGGGAATTCTACCAAACATTCAAAGAAGAAATAATACCTATTCTCCTGAAGTTGTTTCAAAAAATAGAAACAGAAGGGAGCTTCCAGACTCATTCTATGAGGCCAGCATTACCTTGATCCCCAAACCAGGCAAAGACCCCATCACAAAGGAGAATTTCAGACTGATATCCCTGATGAATATGGATTCCAAAATCCTCAACAAAATCCTAGCTAATAGGATCCAACAATACATTAAAAGGATCATCCACCATGAGCAAGTGGGATTTATCCCTGGGATGCAAGGGTGGTTCAACATTTGCAAATCAATCAATGTGATAGAACACATTAATCAGAGGAGAGAGAAGAACCATATGGTCTTCTCAATTGATGCAGAAAAAGCATTTGACAAAATACACATCCTTTCCTGATTAAAACTCTTCGGAGTATAAGGATAGAGGGAACGTTCCTCAAGTTCATAAAATCCATCTATGAAAAACCCACAGCGAATATCATCCTCAATGGGGAAAAGCTTAGAGCCTTTCCCTTAAGATCAGGAACACGTCAAGGATGCCCACTCTTGCTACTATTGCTCAACATACTACTAGAAGTCCTAGCAACAGCAGTCAGACAACAAAAAGAAATGAAAGGTATTCAAATTGGCAAAGAAGAAGTCAAACTCTGTCTCTTCACAGATGACATGATACTTTATGTGGAAAATCCAAAAGACTCCACCCCCAAATTACTAGAACTCATATAGCAATTCAGTAATGTGGCAGGATACAAAATCAATGCACAGAAATCAGTTGCTTTTTTATACACTAACAATGCAACTGTAGAAAGAGAAATTAGAGAAACGATTCCATTTACAATAGCACCAAAAACCATAAGATACCTCAGAATAAACCTAACCAAAGAGGTAAAGGATCTATACTCTAGGAACTACAGAACACTCATGAAAGAAATTGAAGAAGACACAAAAAGATGGAAAAATATTCCATGCTCATGGATCGGAAGAATAAACATTGTTAAAATGTCTATGCTACCCAGAGCAATCTATACCTTCAATGCCATCCCGATCAAAATTCCAATGACATTTTTCAAAGTGCTGGAACAAACAATCCTAAAATTTGTATGGAATCAGAAAAGACCCCAAATTCCCAAGGAAATGTGGAAAAAGAAAAACAAAGCTGGGGGCATCATGTTGCCTGATTTCAAGCTCTATTACAAAGCAGTGATCACCAAGACAGCATGGTACTGGCACAAAACAGACATATAGACCAATGGAACATATTAGAAAGCCCATATATGGGCCCTCAGCTCTGGTCAACTAATCTTTGACAAAGCAGGAAAAAATATGCAATGGAAAAAAAAAAAAAAAAACAACAGTCTCTTCAATGGTGCTGGGAAAATTGGACAGCTATATACAGAAGAATGAAACTCAACCAATCTCTAACACCATACAGAAAGATAAACTCAAAATGATGAAAGACCTGTACATCTTTTATCCAGATTCACTGATTATTTAAAATCTCTCTCTATATATACACACATACATGCACACTTTATTTATTTTTTTAACTGTTTGAGATTTGGAGTCATTGTGGATGCATTGTACCACTTTGTCTCTAATATTTTAGTATTTTTTTTCTTAAAAACACAAACATTCTCTTATGTAACTATAATATGTCAATTGTCCCAGGCCAAAGATATTTATAGATTTATATCTATTTGTCCTAATCCAGGATCCTATCAAGATCAAACATTATATTTACTTATCATGTATCCTTTAACCTGGAACAATTTTATTGCATTTCTTTATCTTCCATGACCTTGACATTTTTTTAAAATACAGGAAAATTATTTTATAGAACGTTCCTAAATTTGACTGTGTCAGATGGTTCCTCATTAATGTATTCAAGTTATACACTTTGACAGAATACTACAGAGGTGATATATCCTTCTCAGTGTACCAAATAAGGAGGTACATGATATTGATATGCTCCATCATTGCTGATATTAACTCTGATCATTTAGCAAAAGTAATGAATGCCAAGTTTCTCCACTGTAAATTTACTTTTCTTTCATTTAAAATTAATGAATAATACATGGAGGGATGTATTGAAATTATGTAAATATCCTGTTCTTCATCAAACTTTTGCCTAATAATTTTAGCATTTATTGATGATTTTCTCAATCATTCTGTCTGATTTATTAATTGGCACTCTATAATGGGAAAGAGCTTTTCTTCATTCACTCATTTATTAATTGATTGATTTTTATTGGCATTGATTTATAGATTCTTATTTTAATCAATGATTAGAACTCAGTAACCTCACTAGTTTGGAGTTTCAAATTATTTCAGATTTAGCCTGTGGAAAATGCTTCCAGCTAGATCCTACATCATTTTGGTATGTCTCTATCATTCTCTGAGTAATTCTATTCTTTTTGGCACAATAAGATATTCCAGCCCTATCTTGTACTTTCTGTGTCTCCATGGTATAATCAGCCATTCTCCAAGGAGTCCTGCTCATTTAAATAGATAACAAATTTGGGGCCTACTTGTGTCCTTTGTTATTGGTGTAAAATTGCTTCCAGGCCAATACAAGTAACAGAGGTATATATATATATATACACTAAAACCTACAAACTCATTTTAAAAAGCACAAGGAATATCCTAGTATTCTCCTTTTGCATATTTGTATCTCTATTCTCTACTATAAAAAGACTGCTTTCCATTATATTCAAAATATCTAATCAAATATCTAAAATATACCACTGAGAAATGTAAACTTACTATAATCTAAGAGTTATTTTGTGTGTGTACCTAACATTTATGCCTATGTAACCCACTCTCCTAATAAGATACAGAATATTTCTATCACTTCAGAGAGCTTCCTTATGCCCTCCCCAGTCAATCCCACCACCACAACGTCACCTAGAAGCAACCACATAACATTTTTTTTACTATTTATTTAATGTTATGTAACTACATATGAATCATATAGTATGTACACTTTTGTGTTCAACTCTTCCCCCAACATAATATCTATGAGATTCGTTGATGTTTTACATGTTTCAGTAGTTAATTTCTTCTTATTGATGGATAGTATTCCTTTACATGAATATACTGCAATTCTTTTATCCATTCTCCTGAAGATAGATATTTGCATTGTTCTCAATTTTTAGCTATTGTTAATAAAGCTGCTATAAACATTCTTGAAGAATATTCTTCTAGGGCGCTTGGGTGGCTCAGTCGTTAAGTGGCTGCCTTTGGCTCAGGTCATGATCCCAGGGTCCTGGGATCGAGCCCTGCATCGGGCTCCCTGCTCCATGGGAAGCCTGCTTGTCCCTCTCCCATTCTCCTGCTTGTGTTCCCTCTCTCGTGTCTCTCTCTGTCAAATAAATAAATAAAATCTCTAAAAAAATAAAAAATAAAAAATAAATAAAAAAGAATATTCTTTTTGTGAACAATATGCTTTTTGTGAGCATATATTTAGTTTTTACTTTGAAATATGGATTTACAGGAAGTTACAAACGAATGCATGCTCCTATGTCTATGTCTCCCAGTTTCCCCCAATTATAACATCTTGTATAATTATAGCAGAATAATATCAAAACCAAGAGATTTAAGTTAGTATAATCCACAGAATATATTAAGATTTCACCAGTTTTACAAGCACATGTGTGTGTGTGTGTGTGTGTGTCTGTTGTTCTATGCAGGTTTATTACATGTATTGATTCATGTAACCATACCACAGTGAAGATATAGAATTGTTCCATCACCACAAGGTTTTTTTGTGTTACCCCTTTATAGCCACACCCAGCCTCCTGTCCCAAATACTTATTTTCCAATGATTTTATGCTGCTCTATAGAGATGCAACATATTTTTGTATTTTGATTTGTATGCTGTGACATTGTCAATTTCACTTCATTTCAGTATCCATAGTATTTTAAAGAACATTCATTCAAATTTTGGAAAGGGGCAAAAAGGATTACTGGGTGTCTTTTCAATGGAGTGCTGCACAATGTCCAGAATGGGAATCAGCAAATTTTTCTATAAATGGTGGGATAGTAAATATTTTATGTTCTGTGGCTATAAAATCTCTGTAACAACTACTAAATTCTGTCACTATAGTGCAAAAGTGGCTATGGACAATACAGAGTGTGGCTGTGTTGCAATAAAACTTTATTTATAAAAATAGACAGTGAGCCAGATTTGGTCAATGGACTAGAGTTTGCAGATTCCTGGTTTAGCCAAATTTCTTGGGATTATCTGTTCAGGTATGGGTGTACCTTTGACTAATTCTATTGATTAGATTATTTTCTATCTCTATAAAGGTAGAAATTAACTTGTAGAAAACTAATAACAATGAAAATAATTCCTGTTCATGGCAATGCACATAAATTTTATCTAGTCAGGTGCAAATGATTTCTGTCTAGTAGAAAAGATAAACACAAATTTTATAGTTTATTTTTTATGTAGGATATTAACTAATTTTACACTTATTAGCAAATTTGCTTAGTAGCACTTTGACTATATAAATCTTTTTTCCTCAATTTTTCCTTTTGCACCATTGTTAACATCTTACTGGATCCTTCTTTAACTAATGAGCTGAATAAAACATTTAGCTTTTAGGGAGGTCAGATGAGAAGATGGTGGAGGACACTAAGCTCTCTTCAGCCCACAGATACAACTAGATAACATCCATATCAGTGTAAATAACCCAGGAAATGACACGAAGATTGGCAGAACAATCTCCAGAACTGAAGGTTAACAAGAGGCCACATCAAAGAGAGTAGAAAGAGGGGCGCCTGGGTGGCTCAGTAGTTAAGCGCCTGCCTTTGGCTCAGGTCGTGATCCCAGGGTTCTGGAATCGAGCCCTGCATCAGGCTCCCTTCTCCCTCTCCAACTCCCCCTGCTTGTGTTCCCTCTCTCACTGTGTCTCTCTGTCAAATAAATAAATAAATAAATAAATAAATAAATAAATAAAACCAAAAAAATAAGAGAGAGTAGAAAGAATGAAGATGCAGTCTGGGAAGTGAAACAAACCATGGCCTTCTGCAGTGGGGAAGGAACCATTGGTTCAGAGAAGAGCAGAAAACAGATATTCACACCTAGGGGCCCATGAATGGGGATGATGACTCCATGATATTTACATTTGAAAGCCAGAGGGCCCTGGGACACTTGGTTGGCTCAATGTGTTAAGCCTCTGACTCTTGGTTTTGGCTCAGGTCATGATCTCAGGGTTGTGAGATCTCCCTCTGCTCCTCCCCCTGCTTGTGCACTCTCTCTCTAAAATAAATAAATAAAATCTTTGAAAGAAAGTGAGTTCTTAAAAGCAGCAGGACTTAAAGCGTATAATTTTAAAAATTGTCAGGCTCACCTCTGGAAGAGCCCAGAAAGCCTTAGGAAGAAGGGTTCCCTGCCTTAAAGAGACAGCTAAACAAACAGCCCATACAGATACAGAGTAGAACCACCACCTCAAAAAATGCTGGGGGCAGACAGGAGGGAGACTGATTTGCTCATCTCAGAGCATGGCCCAGAGAGATAGAGATCACGGGAAGAGCCCTCCAGGAAGAAAGGGGCTGGCAGGCACCACTTCCCTCCCCTCCCACCCCCAACATGAGCAATGGCCACCTTCTGGAACCAGCCTGGCACTGACACTCCTTACATAATTTGCTTGCACCAAGCCCTCTTCCCCCAACCACAGCACTTCAGGAGATCCACCCTTCCCAGTCATGTTCCCCTGAGTCCTGATGTTGCAGACCCCTCCACCAGAAGATTGGCACAAACTCTACCAGCACCACATCTCCTGACCTGTGTATTTTGCAGGACTTCAGTTCCAGCAGCAGTGGGAGCAGGTCTCGTTTTGCAAGCAGACCACCACACACCTTGTTGCCCACAATAGGCAAAGAGAGCCTCAGCAAACAACTGGAGAGAAAAAAAAAATGGCCCAGACTCAATAGCAGAACACATGCAACACACATAGAAGACACTCCTTGAAGTGCCAGGCCCTGGGGAGCAAGGGACACTGCATTGCAGGACACTATAGGACCTCATATTCATAAGGCTATTATCATTAAGAGCAAGAGAAGTAGCTGGCTTTCCTTACACACAGAAATAGACACAGAAAGTCAAACAAAATGAGACAGAGAAACATCGCCCAAATAAAAGAACAGGAACCAACCACAGCAAGAAACCAATGCTAAATGGATATAAGTAATATGCCTGATAGAGAATCTAAAGTAATGACCATAAAGATACTCACTAGACTCGAGTAAAAAGTGGAAGACATCAGTGAGAACCTTAACACAGAGGGGAAAAAAAGAACCAATCAGAAATCAAGAACATAATAAGTGAAATTAAAAATACACTTGATGGAATACATGGCAGGCTAGATGAAGCAGAGGGATGGATTAGTGACCTGGAAGACAGAGTAATGAAAAGTAAGTAAGCTGAGCAAAGGAGGGGAAAGAAAATTATGCAAAATGAGAATAGTCTTAGGGAACTCAATGACTCCATCAAGCATTATACCATCCACATTATAGAAATCTCAGAAGAGAAAGATAAGGAAGAAGAAAATTTACTTGAAGAAATAATAGCTAAAAACTTCCCTAATCTGGGGAAGGAAACATATCCAGAACCAGGAAGCACAGAGATTCCACTGCCCCCAAATTCAACCCAAGGAAGTCCACACCAAGATACATAGTAATTAAAATGGCAAAATGTAGTGATAAAAAAAATTAAGCAGTGAAAGCAAAGAAGAAAGTTACCGGGGTGCCTGGGAGGCTCAGTTGTTTAAGCACCTGACTTTGGCTCAGGTCATGATTTCAGGCTCCTGGGATTGAGCCCCGAGTCTGGTTCCATGCTCAGCCGGGAATCCGCTTCTTCCTCTCCCTCTCCCTCTGCCCATCCCCCAACTTGTGTGCACGTGCACTCTCTCTCTCCCTGTCTCTCTTAAATAAATAAATAAATAAATTAATTAATTAATTAATTAATCTTAGAAAAAAAGTCACAAACAAGGGAAACCCCACCAGGGCCTGAAGTGTCAGGCCCTGGTGAACAGGGGACACTACACAGCAGGACACTTAAAGGACCTCTTCTTCATAAGATCATTACCCTCAAAAACAATAGATGTAGCTCACTTTCCTAACACACAGAAAAAGGCACAGAGACTGCGACAAAATGAAAAGACAGAGGAATTTGTCCCAAATGAAAGAACAGGGCAAGACCACAGCCAGAAATCTAAGCAAAATACATATAAGTAACATGGCTGATAAAGAACTTAAAGTAATGATTATGATACTCAAGGCACTTGAGAAGAGAGTGGCAGGCAACACTGAGACCCTTAACACAGAAGTAAGGAATAACATAGCCGAATTAAGTTGGTAAATGAAATGAGAAACATGTTTGATGGAATGAACAGGCTGGAAGAAGCAGAGGAATGAATTAATGACCCAGAAGACAGAGTAATGGAAAGTAATTGAGATGAACAAAAGAGAGAAGGAAGAACTATGCAAAACGAGAATAAGCTTAAGGATTCAGTGACTTCATCACTCATATTAACATTTGCATTATAAGGATGCCAGAAGAAGAGAGAGAAAAAAGAGGCAGAAAATTTATTTGATGAAATAATAGCTGAAAACTTTCCTAATCTGAGGAAGGAAAGATACCTAGATCAGGAGGCACAGAGAATCCCCAACAAAATCAGCAAAAACAGATCCACACTAAGACATTAAATGGCAAAAGAGGGGCGCCTGGGTGGCTCAGGCAGTTAAGCATCTGACTCTTGGTTTTGGTGAAGGTCATGATCTCAGGGTCATGAGATCAAGCCCTGCATTGGGCTCTGTGCTCAGCACAGAGTCTACTTTAGATTCTCTCCCTCTCTCTCCTTCCCTCCCCTACTCATGCTCTCTCTATATAAAATAAAAATAAATAAATACAATGTTTAAAAATTAAAATAAAAATAAATGGCAAAAGGTAGTGATAAAGAAAAACTTTAAAAAGCAGCAATATAAAAGAAGACAGTTACATACAAGGGGACTCCCATAAAGATATCAGCAGATTTTTCAACAAAAACTTGGCAAACCAGAAGGGAGTGGCATGATATATTCAATGTGCTGAATGGGAAAAACCTACAGCCAAGAATACTCTATCCAGCAAGGCTATCATTCAGAATAGAAGGAGAGGTAAAGTTTCCCAGACAAATAAAAACTAAAGGAGTTCATGACCACTAAACTAGCCCTGAAAGAAATATGAAAGGGGACTCTGAGTGAAAAGAAGAGACCAAAGTGACAGTATGAATGTAGAAAGCACAAACACAGTAAAAATAAGTACTTCTATAAAAAGTCAGTCAAGGAAATCACAAAATAAAAAGATATAAAATAGTCATCAAATATCTACCAAATTGAATAAGGAAGAAATAGAAATTTTGAATAAACCAATTACCAGCAAGGAGATTGAATCAGTAATCAAAAAACTCCCAATGAAGAAAAGTCCAGGACTAGATGGCTTCACAGATGAATTCTACCAAACATTTAAAGAAGAGTTAATACCTATTCTTCTTAAACTATTCCAAAAAAATAAAAATGGAAGGAAAACTTCCAAACTCATTCTACAAAGCCAGCATTACCCTGATACCAAAACCTGATAAAGACACCAAAAAAACCCAAACAAACAAAAACCAACCAAACAAACAAAAACAGAGAACTACAGGCCAATATCTTTGATGAATGTAGATGTAAAAATCCTCAAAAAAATACTAACAAACAGAATCCAACAGTATATTAAAAAAAAAAAATCATTCACCACAGTCAAGTAGGCTTTATTCCCAGTATGTAAGGGTGGTGGAATAGTCACAAATCAATCAGTGTGACACATCACAGCAATAAGAGAAAGGATAAAAACCATATAAGCATTTTGATAGACGTGGAAAAAGTATTTGAAAAAGTACATCTATTCATGATGAAAGCCCTCAACAAAGTAGGTTTAGAGGAAACATACCACAACATAATAAAGGCCATATGGGAAACATCCAGAGCAAACATTATACTCAATGGGGAAAAACTGACAGCTTTCCCCCTGAAATCAGGAATAAGGCAAGGATGTCCACTCTCACCACTTTTATTCAACATAGTAGTGGAAGTCTTAGCCACAGCAATTAGACAAAAAAAATCAATAAAAAACATCCAAATTGGTAAGGAAGAAGCAAAACATTCACTATGTGCAGATGACATGATACTCTATATGGAAAACCCTAAAGACTTCACCAAAAAAACTGCTAGTACTAATACATAAATTCAGCAAAGTCACAAGATAAAAAATCAATGTTCAGATATCCATTGCATTTCTATACACTAATAATGAACAAGCAGAAAGAGAAATTAAGAAAACAGTCCCCTTTAAAATTGCACCAAAAAGAATAAAATACCTAAGAATAAACTGAGCTAAAGAGGTGAAAGATGTGTACTCTAAAAACTGTAACACTGATGAAAGAAGTTGAATATGACACAAAGTAATGGTAAGACATTCCAATCTCATGGATTGGAAGAACAAATATTGTTAAAATGTCTATAATACCCAAAGCAATCTACAGATTTAGTGCAATCCTTACCAAAATACCAACAGGATTTTTCACCGAACTGGAACAAAGAATTCTAAAATTTATATGGAACTACAAAAGATCCCAAATTGCCAAAGCAATTTTAAAAGGAAAACCAAAGCTGGAGTTATCAAAATTCCAGACTTCAGGTTATACTACAAAGCTGTAGTAATCAAAACAGTATGGATCTGGCACAAAAAAAAATAGACACATAGATCAATAGAATAGAATAGAAAACCCGAAACAAACCCAAAATTATATGGTCAATTATCTTGACAATATAGGAAATAATATCCAGTAGGAAAAAAAAAACAGTCTCTTCTACAAATGGTATTGGGAAAACTGGACAGCTACATGCAAAAGAATGAAACTGGACCACTTTCACCATACCCCAAAATAAATTCAAAATGTATTAAAGACCTAAATGTGAGATCTGAAACCATAAAAATCCTATCAGATAGCACAGGCACTAATTTCTTTGACATTAGACATAGCAACATTTTTCTACATATGTCTCCTGATGCAAGGGAAATAAAAGCAAAAATAAACAATTGGAATTTCATTAAAATAAAAGCTTCTGCACAGTAAAGGAAACAATCAACAAAACTAAAAAGCAGCCTACTGATTGGGAAAAGATATTTGCAAATGACATATCCACTAAAGGGTTAGTATACAAAATATATAAAGAATTTATACAACTCAACACCCAAAAAACAAATAATCCAATTAAAAATGGGCAGAAGACATGAAGGGACATTTCTCCAAAGAAAACATCCAAAGGGCCAACACATGAAAACTTTCTCAACATCATTCATTATCAAGAAAATGCAAATCAAAACTACAATGAAATATTGTTTTATACTTGTCAGAATGGCTGAAATCAAATACACAAGAAACAATAAATATTGGTGAGGATGTAGAGAAAAAGAAAACCTCTTGCACTGTTTGTGGGAATGAAAACTGGTGTTGCCATGTGGAAAACAGTATGGAGTTTCCTCAAAATTTAACTATAGAACTGTAATCACACTCCTGGGTATTTACCCAAAAATTACAAAGACACTAATTCAAAGGGATACATGCAACCCTATGTTTATACCAGCATTATTTACAATAGTCAAATTAGTGAAGCACCCCAAGTGTCCATCAATAGATGATGGCGATAAAGAAGATGTAGTGTATATACATATACAATGGAACATTATTTAGCCATGAAAAAGAATGAAATCTTACCATTTACAATGGCATGGATGGAGCTAGAGAGTATAATACTATGTGACATAAGTCAGAGAAAGACAAATATATGATTTCACTCATATGTGACATTTAAGAAACAAAAAAAAGTTATTTTTTATAAAAAATTTTATAAATGCATAAATGGGATGTAAACATACCATCTCTAAGGCAGTAAGTATTTCTGTAGATGATGGGACATGAATGAGATTAGGGAGGGGTAAAACTATTTATTACAAATAAATCTGAATCAAATACCAAAAAAATTCAATATTTTTCAAATGTGGATGGAGAGAACATAGGTGTTTGCTATATTCTTTCCTTTTGTATTTGAAATACTTCATGATTTTAGAATCATTCTTTTTAAATCCCAAGATTTATTAAATGTATTATCTGATGTTTCACAAATAATGAAGGTAGAAAAGGGATCTGAATAGAGGTCTACTTAATTCTAAATACCTTAAGAGAAATCCCTGTTTTAAACTCATGGTTATACAAATTTTGATTTAAATGGCTGAAAACACCTAAAATGGTGGCCTGATATCTCTTAACTTCTCATCTAGTGGCATCAGCATTTTGCACAGTGCCTCTGACCTAGATGGTTGATAGCCAGCTAAATAAATTGTGTTTGTTGTTATTTCCTCAGCGTTTCCAAGGTAATTGCTTTCTAGTTCTTACTTGCACACATTATATCACTTTTATCCTTGCTCATTAGCTATCAATTATGAAGTTCTAATTGCCTAGAAGTTTCCCCCTATATTCTTCAACCTTTAAGTATATATCCTTGCAAATCTCAAACTTAATTGAAAATCTACACAGAATAGTCATGCTAGACAATAATGTTGGCAAAAAGGCACGCCTTGGAGCAGTAAGTGAAAACCATTCTCCATCTTCTGTGCATTATGTAAGAAAATGCCAACAGGCATAGCCACCGGGTGCAACAGACTGTGCAGCAAACTTTTGTTCCAATGGTCCAATGGTCAGAATTGTTTAGTAGTCCTGATCCAGGGGGAGATATTTTTGTCATATGGAAATGATATGTATGTGTAATAAAAAGGAAGAGAGTCACTATGAGCAACATACATTCTGCTGAGCACATGTCCAACTCACTCAAATGTTAGTTAACTTCTCTGGCCCTCAATTTTCTTGTCTCTAAAATCAGTTGTTGAAATATCCACTAAGGTCTCCATTTCTGAAATTTTATGACCTTATTTGACTATGGGTGAAAAATTGAAATAAACCAGTTACTCACTCCAATGTATACTTCATATATCTATTTTGAAATTCTTGAAAAAAATACTGTGAACTTCAGATTTAAATTTCCATAAATTATATGGCATGAAGAAATCCTACAATTTCATACACAGTTTTAGCAAGTACTAAATTTAATCTAGAGATTATCTGCAAATAAACACTTTCTTAAAAATATTTCAAAAGGTTTAGAATAGCTTACAGTTCAAAGACAGCTTTGATGTCAGTCAATGGTGATCTACTGTTAAGTGCTGATTTCGGGGATGCATCATTCCTAGATTTTTTTTGCTTATTACTTATGATTGGCCATGCTATTATATCAAATCTTTAAAAACCACATCAAGATCATTAACTAAACAGTTTAATCTTGGCTTAATTATTTTATTAAATATTTGATAAACTTCTTTTTTATACACAAAAAAATTCAATTCTTCAGAGTAATTTCTGTTTTAATATACCAAAAAAAAAAAAAGGAATTCTATCTGGCTCCTTTGATCTGAAGAAATGCAAGAATAAACATTCTTTTTTTTTTTTAAGATTTTATTTATTTGACAGAGAGAGACACAGCGAGAGAGGGAACATAAGCAGGGGGAGTGGCAGAGGGAGAAGCAGGCTTTCTGCGGAGCAGGGAGCCTGATGTGGGGCTCGATCCCAGGACCCTGGGATCATGACCTGAGCCAAAGGCAGCCGCCTAACTGACTGAGCCACACAGGCGCCCCAAGAATAAACATTCTTAATAGGTAAGAGTAGTATCATCACACATGAAAAATGATATTTATATAAAAGTGGACAAGATCCTTTACAACGAAAAATTAAGATAAAAGAGAAATTAGTTCTGAAAAACTATGTAACACTCTAATGCAAGCAAATAAAAATCAAGCCTTTTACAGTTAAATATCTTCAATATATATTTTTTGTATGAATCACTAGGAAAGTAAAAGTACATAATGGGTAAATAGGTGAGAGGAAAAAGAAGGCAGAAGTCTTTGTTGAAAGTAAAAATAAATTAGGTATAGAATTAAAGCAATCAGGTACACAACTCAGGCAAAAAAAATGTTTCTCTTGATTTTTTCAAGTAGTTCAGGAACATACAGGTTGTTTAGGATTATGTTGTCTGAATTATGTTGATATTCACCAAAATTCCCCATCTCATATAAGGTTATATTCCCCAACTTCATAAAAGGTTATAAGGGATGTTACAACAGATATAAAGAACTCATTCTGTTAATGAATATTTATCTACAGCAGGTTCCAATGTCCTCAGTCCTTCAGCCCTAAAGCACTATTCTTTAATGATACCATGATACCAGGGTCAATTCACAAAAGTCAAATTGCAACACAGATTTCAGTGAAAAGATATAATTATCTTTTGTTATGCCAACCAGACCTTGAAAAATAGCTGGAGTATTGGGAATGAAAGATGTCAGAAGTAAGCTACTAAGAAAACAAAAGCAGGCATTTACTGAAAAGCTAACTGCTAACTAATTTAGAAGAAGGGGCTATTTCAGGCATGCATGTACACAACATTCAATGACTATTTTTTTTCAAATGGACTCTTTATTTTTTAATTTTATTTTATTATGTTAGTCAACATACAATACATCATTAGTTTTTGATGTAGTGACCCACGATTCATTGTTTTAGTATACACCCAGTGCTCCATGCAGTACGTGCCCTCTTTAACATCCATCACTGGGCTAACCCATCCCCCCACCCCCTGCCTCTAAAACCCTGTTTGTTTCTCAGAGTCCATAGTCTCTCATGGTTCATCTCTCCCTCCGATTTCCCCCCTTTATTTTTCCCTTCCTTCTCCTAATGTCCTCCATGCTATTCCTTATGTTCCACAAATAAGTGAAACCATATGATAATTGACTTTCTCTGCTTGACTTATTTCACTTAGCATAATCTCCTCCAGTCCCATCCATGTTGATGTAAAATTTGGGTATTCATCCTTTCTGATGGCTGAGTCATATTCCATTGTATATATGGACCACATCTTCTTTATCCATTCATCTGTTAAAGGGCATCGAGGGTCTTTCCACAGTTTGGCTATTGTGGACATTACTGCTAAGAACATTGGGGTGCATGTGGCCCTTCTTTTCACTACATCTGTGTCTTTGGGGTAAATACCCAGGAGTGCAATTGCTGGGTCATAGGGTAGCTCTATTTTTAAATTTTTGAGGCACCTCCACACTGTTTTCCAAAGTGGCTGTACCAACTTGCATTCCCACCAACAGTGTAAGAGGATTCCCCTTTCTCCACAACCTCTCCAACATTTGTTGTTTCTTTCCCTGTCCATTCTTGCCATTCTAACTGGTGTAAGGTGGTATCTCAATGTGGTTTTGATTTGAATTTCCCTGATGGCTAATGATGTTGAACATTTGTCCATGTGTCTGTTAGCCATTTGTATGTCTTCTTTAGAGAAGTGTCTGTTCATGTCTTCTGCCCATTTTTTGACTAGATTATTTGTTTTTTGGGTGTTGAGTTTGAGAACTTCTTTATAGATCTTGGATACTAGCCCTTTATCTGTAGTGTCATTTGCAAAGATGTTCTCCCATTCTGTGGGTTGCCTCTTTGTTTTGTTGACTGTTTCCTTTGCTGTGCAGAAGCTTTTTATCTTGATGAAGTCCCAAAAGTTCATTTTTGCTTTTGTTTCACTAGCTTTTGGAGATGTATCTTGAAAGAAGCTGCTATGGCTGATGTCAAAGAGGTTACTGCCTATGTTCTCCTCTGGATTTTGACGGATTCCTGTCTCACATTGAGATCTTTCATCCATTTTGAGTTTATCTTTGTGTATGGTGTTAGAGAATGGTCGAGTTTCATTCTTCTGCATGTGGCTGTCCAATTTTCCCAGCACCATTTATTGAAGAGACTGTGTTTTTTCCATTGCATATTTTTTCCTGCTTTATCGAATATTAGTTGACCATAGAGTTGAGGGTCCATATCTGGGTTCTCTATTCTGTTCCATTGGTCTACATGTCTGTTTTTGTGCCAGTACCATGCTGTCTTGGTAATCACTGCTTTGTAATATAGCTTGAAATCGGGCAATGTGATGCCCCCAGCTTTGTTTTTCTTTTTCCACATTTCCTTGAGAATTTGGGGCCTTTTCTGATTCCATACAAATTTTAGGATTGTTTGTTCCAGCACTTTGAAAAATGGTGTCATTGGAATTTTGATCAGGATGGCATTGAAGGTATAGATTGCTCTGGGTAGCATAGACATTATAACAAAGTTTAGTCTTCAGATCCCTGAGCATGGAAGGTTTTTCCATCTTTTTGTGTCTTCTTCAATTTGTTTCATGAGTATTCTGTAGTTCCTAGAGTATAGATCCTTTACCTCTTTGGTTAGGTTTATTCCAAGGTATCTTACGGTTTTTGGTGCTATTGTAAATGGAATCATTTCTTTATTTTTTTTCTACAGTTGCACTGTTAGTGTATAAGAAAGCAACTAATTTCTGTGCATTGATCTTGTATCCTGCCACATTACTGAATTGCTGTATGAGTTCTAGTAATTTTGGGGTAGAGTCTTTTGGATTCTCCAAATCAAGTATCCTGTCATCTGCAAAGAGAGAGAGTTTGACTTCTTCTTTGCCAATTTGAATACCCTTTATTTCTTTTTGTTTTCAGATTGCTGTTGAGGGACTTCTAGTACTATCTTGAACAATAGTAGTGAAAGTGGGCATCCTTGACGTGTGCTTTTACCCATTGAGGATGATATTCACTATGGGTTTTTCATAGATGAATTTTTATGAACTTGAGGAATGTTCCCTCTGTCCCTATACTCTGAAGAGTTTTAATCAGGAAAGGATGTGTATTTTGTCAAATGCTTTTTCTGCATCAATTGAGAGGACCATATGGTTCTTCTCCCTCCTCTTATTAATGTGTTCTATCACATTGATTGATTTGTGAATGTTGAACTGCCCTTGCATCCTGGGGATAAATGCCACTTGCTCGTGGTGGATGATCATTTTAATGTATTGTTAACTAGGATTTTGTTGAGGATTTTGGAATCCATATTCAACAGGGATATCAGTCTAAAATTCTCTTTTTTGATGGGGTCTTTGCCTGGTTTGGGGATAAGGTAATGCTGGCCTCATAGAATGAGTCTGGAAGCTTCCCTTCTGTTTCTATTTTTTAAAACAGCTTCAGGAGAAGAGGTATTATTTCTTCATTGAATGTTTGGTAGAATTCCCCAGGGAATCCATCAGGCCCTGGACTTTGTTTCTTGGGAGGTTTTGGATCACAGCTTCAATCTCGTTACTGGTTATTGGTCTATTCAGGTTATCAATTTCTTCCTGTTTCAGTCTTGGGAGTTTATACGTTTCCAGGAAGACATCCATTTCATCAAGGTTGCTCAGTTTATTGGCATATAGTTGTTGATAATAATTTTTAATAATTGTTTCTATTTCCTTGGTGTTAGTCGTGATCTCTCCCCTTTCATTCATAATTTAATTAATTTGGGTCCTTTCTCTTTTCTTTAGGATAAGTCTGGCCAGTGGTTTATCGATCTTTTTAATTCTTTCAAAGAACCAGCTTCTGGGTTTTTTGATCTGATCTACTGTGTTTCTGGTTTCTAATTAATTGATCTCTGCTCTAATCTTAATTATTTCTCTTCTAATGCATGGCTTAGGCATCGTTTGTTGCTTTTTCTCTAGTTCTTTAAGGTGTAGAGTTAGTTGGTGAATTCGGGATTTTTCTATTTATTTTGAATGAGGTTTGGATGGCTATGTAGTCCCCCTTAGGACAGCCTTTGCAGTATCCCATACGTTTTGGATTAATGTGTTTTCATTCTCATCGGTGTCCATGAATTGTTTAAGTTCTTCTTTGATTTCCTGGTTGACCCAAACATTCTTGAGCAGAGTGGTCTTTACCTTCCAAGTGTTTGAATTTCTGCCAAATTTTTTCTTGTGATTGAGTTCTGGTTTTAAAGCATTATGATCTGAGAATATGCAGGGAATAATCTCAATCTTTTGGTATCTGTTGAGACCGGATTTGTGACCCAGTATGTGGTCTATTTTGGAGAAACTTCCATGTGTGCTCGAGAAGAATGGGTATTCTGTTGTTTTAGGGTGGAATGTTCTGTATATATCTATGAGGTCCATCTGGTCCAGTCTGTCATTCAAAGCTCTCGTTTCTTTGTTGATTTTCTGCTTAGATGATCTGTCTATTTCTGAGAGTGGAGTATTGAGGTCTCTTACAATTAACGTATTGTTATCAATGTGACTCTTTATTTTGGATAACAGTTGGCTTATGTAGATGGCTCCTCCCATGTTGGGGACATAGATATTTACAATTGGTAGGTCTTCTTGTTGGATAGACCCTTTAAGAATGATATAGTGTTCTTCTGTGTCTCTAACTACAGTCTTTAGTTTAAAACCTAATTTGTCTGATATAAGAATTGCTACCCTAGCTTTCTTTTGAGGTCCATTGGCATGGAAGATGGATCTCCATCCCTTCACTTTCAGTCTGGATGTATCTTTAGGTTCAAAATGAGTCTCTTGTAGACAGCATATGGATGGGTCCTGTCTTTTTATCCAATCTGCAACCTTGTGCCATTTTATGGGAGCATTTAGGCCATTCACGTTGAGAGTGATTATTGAAAGATATGAATTAATTGTCATCATGTTGCCTGTGAATACCTTGTTTTTATAGACTGTCCCTGTAAATTTCTGTTGTATGTCACTCTTGGGGTCTTTCTCCTTTTATAGAACCCCCCCTTAATATTTCTTGCAGGGCCGGCTTAGTGGTCCCATATTCTTTCAGTTTCTGCCAGTCTTGGAAGCTCTACAGCTCTCCATCCATTCTAAGTGACAGCCTTGCTGGATAAAGTATTCTTGGCTCCATGTTCTTCTCATTTAGTACCCTGAATATGTCTTGCCAGCCCTTTCTGGCTTGCCAGGTCTCTGTGGATAGGTCTGACGTTATTCAGATGTCCCTCCCTCTGTACGTAAGGGATCTCTGCCCCCTAACTGCCCTTGAAATGGTTTCCTTAGTTCTAAGAGTTGTGAATTTTACTATTGCATGCCGTGGTGTTGGCCTGTTTTCCTTGATCTTGGGAGGGGTCCTCTCTGCCTCTAGGACACGAATGTTTGTTTCATTTCCCATATTAGGGAAGTTCTCAGCTACGATTTGCTCAAATATATCTTCTAGTCCTCTCTCTCCACCCATTCAGGGATTCCAATAATTCTGACATTGGAAGATTTCATAGTGTCACTTATTTCTCTGATTCTATTTTCATGGATTTTGAGTTGTTTTTCCCTGGCCTACTCTTTTCCCTTTTTGTCTACTAATTGGTCTTCTAGGTCAATAATTCATTCTTCTGCCTCGTTTACCCTAGCTGTTAGATTATCTAGATTAGATTGGATCTCATTGATAGCATTTTTAAATTCTGCCAATTCAGCTTTCATTTCTGCCCTTGGAGACTCATTATTGCCATTAATTGATTTCTCCATTCTGGCAATTGTCTTCACAATTGCTACTCTGAATTCCATGTCTGACGTCCTGGTTATATCTGTATCCATTTGTAAATCTGTGGCATAAGTCATAGTCTCTAAGTCTTTCCTATTTTGGGGGTTCCTCCTCCTAGTCATTCTGTTGAAGGGTGGTTGAGGGAATGTATAGATTCCAAATTATTGCCCACAACCCAAACAAGATGCACCTGTTTTCTAGGGACCTTAGGGTTGCTGGCCTCTTGTTTTCCCAGCCTGTCTTCTGGGGAAGGTGCCCGCTGCACTCTTACTTAGGCAACCCTGTTTGGGCAGAGTTGCCCTGCCCCCTGTGGCAGGGGATGGGCTCAGTGAAAAATGGTTTTGGGGGGCTTTTGTTCTCTGGCAGCTTTCTCTGTCTCTTCTGAGAGTCAGAGCAGAAGAAACCATTTCCAACCCTCTGCCTCAGAGCAGAGAGATCACAGTCTGTTCTTCAGTCAGCTCTCCAGGCCACACTATCTCCTTTTTTGTCTGTGCTGCTATAAACTGCAGCTTCCTGGGTTTTGCGCTCCTCAGCAGTGCTTCCAGTCCTCGCCTCCAGGCTGGGGCATGTCTCGGCCCTTTGTGCTTCTAAAACCGCCAGCCACCTCCAGTTCACATGTGTGGCCCTGCCACTCTGGGTTTCCATCCAGAGGGCTGCCCTAAATTCCTTTCCCCACCACTACCAGTCTGCGAGTCTGTGCCTGGTCCCCAGGGCGGGAGGCTATTGTTCACTGGCGGTGTAAGATCCCGACAGCTCAGCTCCCTCCCCTTTCTGTTTATCCTTTGATATCTGCCCACGGAATCATGGCTCCCCACTTCATACCTTGAAACCAACTGCCTGTGATATTCTGTTTGTAGAGATCCAGATCTATCTTCTTACATCTCAGGCTGATTTTGTGTGTGTTCAGAGTTGTCCGGTAGATATCCAGGTCTATTCCGGGACCAGTTGGAATAGGGTCCCCTAGTCCTCTGCCATCTTTTCCCCACCTCTCAAGTGGACTCTTAAAACCTTACCTAATTTCCTAAATCCTGGCATTTGTACAGTTTTCCCACTGTTCTTTAGTGATGGGTTTTTGTTTTGACATGTTGCAGTCTGCAGAAAATGTGTTGATTGCTGCTGTTTGATGATTGTTACAAGCTCATCCCAGTGTTCTCACACAAATGTATGTGATGCTGCCAGCTCTGTAGTTCTGGTGTTCAATATATCCTGTTGGTATTTAAATGTTCCTCCATCTGACAGAGTAGTGATGATGAAATCTGTTAAAAATGGGACTACTCTGCCAAGTATTTGTCAGATTTCTCTGAGAAACCTCCAGGACATTCATCTAGCCTCAATTGACATCCACAGCTGTCATGCTGCCAATGTCTCCATCAAGTTGAAGAGGCATGGATTTCTGACAGCACAATGATCCATAGCAGATTTATTCTGGCTAGAGAAAAAAAAAAACCCTCAAATCGAGATAATCAAGGCATTCTGTTGAATTAGGCCAAATCTCTAACAATAGAGGAAGAGAGTCAAGGCCTGAACATAATTTGAAAAGAAGCTTTAGGTATTTGTTCCATATCTGGGATGTAGTTACTGTAAAATGAATGATACTCAAATTTCTTAAATTAAAAAAGAAAACAAGTAGACAAGGTAATGTTTTGGTTTGTTTTCAGAAATTATTCTGTTATACGCATTTCAAATAAAATGGATTTTCATCCTTATATCACAGAACCTGATTCAGAAAAATACCTTTCTACTGTCATTTTGAAACTGTGTCTGTGTGTGTGCATGTATGCTTCAGATGTAAAGCTTTTTCAAACAGATGTCTCTTGCTTTTAATGTATATGAATTATGGCTTTGGCAGAGAAAAGCATTTTAAAATGCTGTTATAGGAAGGAATTAAATCTTTAGGAAATAAATAAAAATTATTTAGAAATAAACCATTTTCTTTAAATGTTAAATCTAAATGTTCAGACTCTAGTCACCTTAATAAGAACCATGACTGAAAGCACAGTGCTGTCTCTTATCTTTGCCTCTTGGCTCTAAGTTAGTAAATCCCATGTTTCTGTTTTAATTGTCCATCAAAGATGTTTCCAAATTTAATCTACTTCTTGGCAGTAGAATCAGCAAAACATTTGTTCCCTTTCTTCTGGATACAGCAGCAATCAATTGGATGCACAAATGGCATGAAAGATGTTACAGGGAATCTCTGCCCCTTCATGAAATGTAACAGAAATTTGGATGATGGTAGTTTTTACACAATCAAAACAAAACAGTCAGAACAACAACAACAAAAAAGATAATCACGCTAATAGTCTCTAAGTATGCAACTAGAAGGCATATTTCACCCTAATTCTTCTCATTCTTAATGCTTTCAATATTCCCATATATTCATAAAGTCTGCCTAAGGCCATGCCAAAGAAAAAAATCACTGGTGTTATGATCATTGATTAAATGAGTAGGGGAATAGCAGCATGCAGAAGGTTTTTACATGGTCATTTATCTATTAAAAACATTCACAAAATTTACAAGCTATTAGAATGGTAGCTCAGTACAAATACTGGGAGTCATTTTGCTTAAAATCAGATATATAATCTTGTGCTAGCTCAGACTTATTAACTATCCCAAATATTGTCAATCATCCCTGCACCAGAGTGAAATTCCTTCTTGTGTGGAATTTAAGATATGTAATCTTCACTAAGTAACACCATTCCCTTCATTAAATTAAAAGGAAGTACCTCATGACCAGGAAATAAAAGAGTTAGTTATTTTAGAGACTTTGGGAATTAAATAAAAGTTTATCTAATTGGGTCTAATTGGCTAATACCAAATCAAACATTTCACTTGAACTGGCTGGTCAATTCAAAGAAATAGGCAGACTAATTTTTATACTGAATCCCTTATAGTGATTGAGAAAGGATGAAAAGTGAGAAGACAAGTACATCAGAAATAGTTCCTAGAAAAATGAATATTTAGTACAATTAGAAAAGAAATTCAGTAGCTACAAGATAGAGAACAATGGTAACAAAGCAAGGAAGTGATTGTATATCTAAATGTGAGAAATAATACAATGATCATAAAGGTATGAGATTATCTTCATGACTTTGGGGTAGAAGAGAATTTTTTTTTAGAGAGAGAGAGAGAGAGAGAGCAAGCACAATCAGGGGTGGAGGGGCAGAGGGAGAGGAGAAGGAGAAAATCTTAAATTAAGCAGGCTCCACTCCCAGCACATAGCCAGATAGGGGACTCAATCTCACAACCCTGAGATCATGACCTGAGCCAAAATCAAGAGTCAGATTTAACTGACAGAGCCACCCAGGAACCCCTAGAAGAGAATTTCTTAAGCAGAAATCATAAGCATTAGACTTAAACAGTAAGATTGATAAATTATACTACATTATAGTTAAGAATTTCTGCTCTTTAAAAGACACCATTAAGAGAGTAAACCCACGGCGAGAAAAGATATTTGCAATACATGTGACTAATAGGAGGCTCATATTCAGAATATATTAAAACATTTATAAGTTAAAAAAAAAAGACAACCCAACAGAAAATTGGGTAAGCATCTTAAACAGCCGCTTTTCAAAAGAGAATATCTGAATGACCAATAAACATTTGAAAAGGTACTCAATCTCATTAGTCATCAGGGAAATGCAAATTTAAACCACAAATTAAAATCATTACAAACACACTTGCTTAGCAAAAATTAAGACTAACAATTCCAACTGGCATTGTAGAATTTTCACATGCTGTTTATCATAGTATAAAAACCATTTTAGAATCTAGATTGACATTATCTATTAAAGTCAAAGATATTCATATCCTGTGACCCATGAATTTCCCTTCTGCAATAGTTACATGTAAAATAAAGACCAGCATTGTTTGAAACAGCCAAAAATTAAAAACAATTCAAATGTCCAACAGTCAAATGGATAAATAATCTGTGGACTATTCATCCAATTGAATGTTCTTTAATGGTGAAAATGAGCTAACCACAGCTATTTGCAACATGGATGAATCCCATAAACATTATGTTCAGCAAAAATGAAAACTAGCAAGACACAAAAGAGCACATATAATAGCTTCCATATAAAGTTTAAAACAGACAAAACTAAAATATGAATTTTTAGGGATACATATATTAGTGGCAAATTTGTAAAGAAAGGCAAAGAAGTCATTGCCAGAAAAACCAAAATAGTGATTACTTCTTGGATCAGGGAGGGAGTTGTAATTAGGAAGGGACACATAGAAATTTTCCAGGGAGAGGGGCTGACAATATTCTATTTCCTGACATTCACTTAATAATTATTCATCTAACTGTGCATTGATGTTTTGTGCTCTATTAATATTTGTATCATATTTCACAATAAAATGATTTTTTTAAAGTACAAAGCAATTCAACAAGTGGAAGAATTATAGCAATTACAAACATATACCTATAAGGTAATTCTTAATTGTATAAATGTTATGCAAATAGTACTTGTGGTTTGTAAAAATTGATAGCAACACGCATAGATACAGAAAACAGTATTTCAAACTATTTATACAGAATATGAGTTCTCTGGAGAAATTGTGTTGACTCAAAAAGTAACTGTAATAATGGTAAAAACTGATGTCAAAAATGCATGTGAAGAATTATAATAACATTTCATGAAATAGAAAAAGAAACATTTAACATATTATTGATAACGTGATTAAACCATTATATGTAACCAAATAATTAAATAAATATAGTTTGTAAAAAGAAACTGATCATGCAAACAACAAAAAAGCAAAGAAATAATTGTATGTATATACATATGTCTATATATATCTCAATATATATAACAACACTGCACTTATATCTCCAACTAGGTCATAAGATTTTTTACATAATTTATTATTCTTCATGCCATACAAAGCTATACTCAACTCAGGTACAGATTAGAAGAAACACCTGTGGAGTGTTGGCATGGCTGAGTATGCCATGTTGTTACATCTGGAATTCCCTTTGGACCTAGTCATCACTGTAGAATGACATGTTTTGGGAACAATGAGGAAACACCTATGGAGGGCTAAAAGAGATGTCATCTTGGAATCTAAGGCACAAAACAGCACAAGCCAGCATATGGCTGACCAAGGGCATCACTGCAGTAGTGGATATTCAGTGGGTTCTGCAGGACCAATGGTTTGTGAAAATTAACAATATGTAGCCTGTACTAAAACAATGGGGCTAGTAAAATTCCCAGTTCTATATGGCTTGTGCCTATTGGAAGCAGGTGTTCTGTGATTAGTACTAAGTCTTTCTGAATGATTCACCTGACAAAGGCCTTTGGATGCAGATACTAAACCTATAAATGAAGACAAGTGAGCAATCAACTATAAAAACAAAAGTTAAGAAATACTGTATTGGTACACCACACGAATGAAGCAGGTCATACATTTTTTTAATTGAATAATATATTTTATTTAATCCAATACATGCGAATATGATCATTTCAATATGTAACCAATATAAAAATTATTAATTTGCATCCCTTTTTTGTACTTAGTCTTTTAAATCCCATGTGTACTTTTTAAAAAAAAATTATTATGTTAATTACCATACATTACATCATTAGTTTTTGATGTAGTGTTCCATGATTCATTGTTTGCATATAACACCCAGTGCTCCATTCAATACGTGCCCTCTTTAATACCCATCACCTGGCTAACCCATCCCCCCACCTCCCTCCCCTCTAGAACCCTCAGGTTGTTTCTCAGAGTCCATCATTCCTCATGGTTCGTCTCCCACTCCAATTTCCCCCCCTTCATTTTTCCCTTCCTACTATCTTCTTTTTTTCTTTTTTTTAACATATAATGTGTTATTTGTTTCAGAGGTACAGGTCTGTGCTTAAAGGGTCTATCCAACAGGTCGTACATTTTTGCAAATGTCATTGCCCTATACAGATACCTTTTACCTGGCCAGTTTACTCATTCCCCCAGATATTGTGAATGTTGACTGCTAATGCATAGCTGCCTCCATTCTTGAGAGAATTGCCCTTGGTTGATAAGAGCTGTTTCACCTGGGAGGTTTTGCATCCTTTCCCAATAACTCTATGACTGACTGATATGGGGGTACAAAACTCTAGTCCCTTTGTCTCAAAAACAGACAACTCTGATTTGATTTATGCTCCAGAGTTCCCTCTCCTACTGTCCCCCAGACTCTACTAAGGATCAAGTCAAAGCTAGACTTTACCTGAGACTACATCCTCGCTCAGTTTTTTTTTTTCCTTTTTCTATCCTGCTTCCCCTTTTTCCTTTAGATTTTTCCTTAAAAGCATTCACTCAGTAAGTTATTTTCATGCCAAATCCCTGTTTGAGACTCTATTGTTAGGGACCCTGATGTACAACACACATGAAATCAAGAAACTGAAATAGAATATAGAGCATGATAGTATGGGAAGAAAAACTCATGTTCTATCATTCAGCAGGAGCAGGGGACAGAGCTGGGACCCATGACAAACAGGGAGTTAAAAGTGAGATACTTGTACAAAGCTGGGATCCTTCAAGGACTGCATCCTCAGGGAATAGGTATGCTAGAAAAACTGTACTTACTGATAGAGGAAGATACCAGGAAGCTTGGGCTATATAGGTAATGAAAAACGTTTCTGCTAACAAACCAAAACCCCTAGGATTTTACTTCACGTGGGTTTAGAATCAAAATTTATATTATCTCTATATCGGGCGCCTGGGTGGCTCAGTTGGTTAAGCGACTGCCTTCGGCTCAGGTCGTGATCCCGGAGTCCTGGGATCGAGTCCCACATCGGGCTCCCGGCTCGGCGGGGAGCCTGCTTCTCCCTCTGACACTATCCCCTCTCATGCTGTTTCTCTCTCTCTCTCTCTCAAAAAAAAAAAAATCTTTATTATCTCTATATCCCAGGGACTTAACAAGTGAGAAATCAACATAAACTCAGTCTGAGGTAATACATGACAGATATAAATGCATAAAACTCTCTGAAGGACTTTTCCCACGATGTTCTCACTGAAGAAAATAAGTTCAATAACAATGTGTTCATAATTAAATGAAGAATAAGAAGAGGAGGAAAAAGGAATCACCTCCCCAGATATCCAGACTTATAAAGGTATATAAATTTGTATTTTTTTTTTTAGAAATAGCTCAGAGATAGAACAAAATGGCATAATAATAAACAAAGAAACAGACCTAAGGAGTCTGGCTCCTGGCCAAAAATCCTACGTGTGACTTTTCAGTCCCAGCCATGGGCAATTACAGTGGCTTTACCTGGCAAGTCATGGGGTAAAGCTGTCCTTTCTACCCCAGACTTGATGCAGAGCATTAGAGTCTCTGAAAAGAGTTGGTCAATGACTCCCAATCTGCCATTCCCTTACAAATACTTGCATTCCTAGCCCAGGTGCCTTCATTCCAAAGCTTCTTTTTGGAGGGCCTTCAGCAGAGGCCTTCCTCAAGTGTCCTGTCTCTGCCAAAAGCTCTTGATGGGGGGTTGGAACACTTTTTCTCCACTCTAATTCAATACTTAGTACTTTTCCACTCCTAGCCTTTTCCTTTTGCCCTCCCCTTGTCCCTGGGCCCAAAAAACTACAGAAAGCTTTTGTTCAGGGATCCCTTGACAATGAGACAAGCCCCATATCTGTACTGAACCACTTGACCCTCAACCAGCATGCCATTCCATGGGGAGGAAGTAGAACAAGGGAGGTGGCACTTTCACTGGTTTAGCCTCTTGCTTATACTGTCACATTAAGTGATTAAAGTCTTAACTTCATTTTGGCTTATTGTTTTGATCAACTACTCCAACACCTAGCAGTTCAGCTTTCTCCAGCTCAGCTGAACTTCTGACAAGACCTAGATGTGTGTACAATACAGTTTTGGTATATAACTGAGGTGGTATTACAACTCAATGAATAAAGGATGAGTTATACATTAATGATGCTATGACAACTGGTCCTTCATATTGGAAATATGAAAAAAATTAGATCCCTACTTCAAGTGATGTGACAGGAAATGTTTAACAACACATTCTCTAAGACATGGGGATTGGGAGCCTGATTTTGAGCACTTGCCAATTTCTGTAGTGTAAATACTCCCATCATGGGGTAATCCAGCTACTGCCATGATGTCATGGAATGCAAAATTGGGAATAGATGCACCCAATCATCTCTGGCAAGCTGATTTCAGCATAACACTGCTACCCCACTCGATACACAAATATTAATACCAGATAGAATATAGATCTAAATATGAAAAATAAAACTTTAAAACTTAGAGAAAAAAGAGATAAGACTATATGACAAGGGGATAAAGAAGAAATGCATAGCAATACCAAAACAAGTAGAAACTTCTTCTGCACTATTAAGGAACACTGATAATAGTGAACATGTACTTGTGCTTTCCAACTCTGAATGTTTGATATTATTTTAAATCACCAAGGGAAAACTCTACCACTTAAAATTATATAAAGACATGAATAAATGAAGACAGAGTTTTTTGTTTTTGTTTTTGTTTTTTTTTTTAGTGCACAGCTTTAGCTTCACACTTATAACAGGTAGTTATAGGTTAGTGTTTAGAAGATGATCTTCAAAACCAAAGAAAAATACCTCACTATTAAAAGCCTTATTCTTGCTGTATATCATTAAATACATATTTATTTCCTCAAGCTCAAGCTTATTACATTGTGAAGATTCATACGCATTCTGCAATCAGCAAGTGTATTTCTTAAATTCTTTTTTTTAAGATTTTATTTATTTATTTGACAGAGAGAGACACAGAAAGAGAGGGAACGCAAGCAGGGGGAGTGGGAGGGGAGAAGCAGGCTCTCCGCTGAGCAGGAAGCCCAATGCAGGGCTTGATCACAGGACCCTGAAACCATGACCTGAGCCAAAATTCAAATAATGGAGGAAACTCATTGAATGAGCAGCAAAACAAAAGAAAAACATTTTTTTGTAAAATTAATGGAACAATAATGCTAATAATAAGAATTATTTCAACAATTAGCAAATTTTATACATTTAAAAAGAAGTGTTATGGGGGCACCTCGGTGGCTCAGTCAGTTAAGTGTCTACCCTCAGCTCAGGTCATGATACCAGGGTCCTGGGATCAAGCCCCACATCAGGCTCCCTGCTAGCGGGGAGTCTGGCTCTCCCTCTCCATCTGCCTCTCCCCTAGCTCATGCTCTCTTTCGCTCTTTCTCTCAAATAAATAAATAAATAAATAAATAAATAAATAAATAAATAAAATCTTTAAAATAATTACTTAGTTAATTAATTTTTTAAAAGATGTGTTATCTATTGGGTGCCTGGGTGGCTCAGGTCATGATCCCAGGGTCCTGGGATGGAGCTCCACACTGGGCTCCCTGCTCAGAGGGGAGCTTGCTTCTCCCTCTCTGTCCCTCTCCCTGTTCATTTTCTCTCTCTCAAATAAATAAATAAAACCTTTTTTAAAAAGTGTTATGTATTAAATACATTTTATCACATTAGGTGACTTTAATAACTAGAGCAAAGGATGATATGTATTAATAATCAGTTATGAATATTGATTATAATAAACTACACATAACTAAAGTAACTGATGATAATCCTTATGAACAAAATAGTTGGGTTCCAAACTTCCTCGAAAAGATTCCTTGTTTTGCTTAAATTACTATAACCAAGCATACATGATTTAATTATATAATTATTATCATACATAAAGTATTTCATGGTGAGTTAGTAGTATTGAAAGTAAGTATTGAAAGAATGAAGAAAAGAGTTGAGGTTGCTGTAAGAGGGAATAGAAAATTATAAATCAGGCCATAATTTTAGATGTACTTTTTCAGTTCTTTTTGATTCTCCCCTCACAAATATATAGAGCAGAGCCATAAATGGGAAATAATACTATCCAGTCTCTTCCTTCTTGATTGGAGAAGAAAACCATTGAAATTGAACCAACACTCTTTGCAGGTTCATCAGCTAGGACCCTTTTTTGCTTTCCAAAAAGTCATACATGAAATGGATATCAGAAATCCAAGGTCAATATAAAGTTCACCACCATGGCTCACAAACCTGTATATGCATAAATATCTGTGATATTTGTTTAAAATCTAGATTCCTGAGCCTCACACAAGTGTTATTGATTTAGTATTTAACATCCAGAAATCTGTATTTCAGTACAAGGACTCCCTCCTAAATTACCATTCTGATTCAGTCCATCTGTAGATAGGCTAGCATTTGGAAACCAGTAATAGAGTTTCCTGGGCAATATTTGTATGTTTTGGGTGGGGGAGTGAGGGGAGGATGTGTTCATGTATTCATGCCAGGAAGTAGGAACAAAAGAATATATGGTAGGTATCCTTTTTTTTTTTTTTGTAAGGTTTGCTTCTCTGTTTTCTTATATGATAGATATCCTTTTTTTGTATGGCATATATTCTTTGTTTTCTTGTTGTAATTAGCTTTATGGGCCAAAGAACAAAGAAAATAAATATGCTTTGGTCCTTATAATATTCCATTTAACATTATCCAAGGGAATGCCTTGTGCATTCCATCCATTCAACCATCTAAGTAGTCAAAAGTATTACCAATTTAACTTCTAAATGAACTCTTAAATCTGTCTATTTTTCTGAATTTCCACTCTCAATATCCCAGTACTGGCCAGTCTTAACTCCTGTCTGGACTCCTGTAACTACCTCCTAACTAATCTCCCTTCCCCATCCTATTTCCCTCTAATACACTCTCCATGCTCCTGCCACAGTACAAATTCCCTATTTTTTTTACAAGGTCTTTAGGAGTTGGTCCAATGTACCTCTCCAACATCTTTTCTTCTTCATAACCTCCTCTTACTCTCCACACATACTAAGCTTCCTTTAATTGTTTTATTTTAATTTAATTTTATTATATTATATTATTCACCATACATTATTACATCATTAGTTTTTGATGTAGTTTTCTATGATTGATTGTTTGCATATAACACCCAGTGCTCCATTCAATACTTGCCCTCTTTAATACCCATCACCAGGCTAACCCATCCCCACACCCCCCTCCCCTCTAGAACCCTCAGGTTGTTTATCAGAATCCATAGTCTCTCATGGTTTCTCTCCCCCTCCGATTTCCACCCCTTCATTTTTCCCTTCCTACTATCTTCTTTTTTTTTTATTAAACATATAATGTGTTATTTGTTTCAGAGGTACAGATCTGTGATTCAACAGTCTTGCACAATTCACAGTGCTCACCATAGCACATACCCTCCCCAATGTCTATCACCCAGCCGCCCCATCCCTCCCAACCCCTACCACTCCAGCAACCCTCAGTTTGGTTCCTGAGATTAAGAATTCCTCATATCAGTGAGGTCATATGATACATATCTTTCTCTGATTGACTTATTTTGCTTAGTGTAATACCCTTTAGTTCCATCCATGTCATTGCAAATGGCAAGATTTCATTTTTTTGATGGCTGCATATTCCATTGTATATATATACTATATCTTTATCCATTCATCTGTTGATGGACATCTTGGCTCTTTCCATAGTTTGGTTATTGTGGACATTGCTGCTATAAACATTGGGGTGCACCGTACCCCTTCGGATCCCTACATTTGTATCTTTGGGGTAAATACCCTGTAGTGCAATTGCTGCTATTTTTAACTTTTTGAGAAAAATCCATGCTGTTTTCCAGAGTGGCTGCACCAGCTTGTATTCCCACCAACAGTGTAGGAGGTTCCCCTTTCTCTGCATCATTGCCAATGGTTCCTGACTTGTTAATTTTAGTCATTCTGACTGGCGTGAGGTGGTATCTCATTGAGGTTTTGATTTGGATTTCTCTGATGCCCAATGATGTTGAGCACTTTTTCATGTGTCTGTTGTCCATGTAGATGTCTTCTTAGGAAAAATGTCTGTTCATGTCTTCTGCCCATTTCTTAATTGGATTCTTTGTTCTTTGGGTGTTGAGTTTGATAAGTTCTTTATACATTTTGGATACCAGCCCTTTGTCTGATATGTCATTTGCAAATATCTTCTCCCATTTTCTCAGTTGTCTTTAGGTTTTGTTGACTGTTTCCTTGCTGTGCAAAAGCTTTTTATCTTGATGAAGTCCCAATAGTTCATTTTTGCCCTGGCTTCCCTTGCCTTTAGTGATGTTTCTAGGAAAAAGTTGCTGCAGCTGAGGTCGAACGGGTTGCTGCCTGTGTTCTCCTTTAGGATTTTGATGGATTCCTGTCACACATTTAGGTCTTTCAACCATTTTGAGTCTATTTTTGTCTGTGGTGTAAAGAAATGGTCCAGTTTCACTCTTCTGTATGTGGCTGTCCGATTTTCTTGACACCATTTGTTGAAGAGACTCTTTTTTCCATTGGACATTCTTTACTGCTTTGTTGAAGATTAGTTGACCATAGAGTTGAGGGTCCATTTCTGGGTTCTGAATTCTGTTCCACTGATCTATGTGTCTGTTTTGGTGCCAGTACCATACTGTTTTGATGTTTACAGCTTTGTAATAGAGCTTGAAGTCCGGAATTGTGATGCTGCCAGCTTTGCTTTTCTTTTCCAACATTCTTCTGGCCATTCGGGGTCTTTTCTAGTTCCATACAGATTTTAGGAGTATTTGTTCCATTTCATTGAAAAAAGTTGATGGTTTTTTGATGAGGATTGCATTGAATGTGTAGATTGCTCTAGGTAGCATTGACATCTTCACAATATTTGTTCTTCCAATCCATGAGCATGGAACGTTTTTCCACATCTTTGTGTCTTCCTCAATTTCTTTCATGAGTATTTATAGTTTTCTGAGTACAGATTCTTTGCCTCTTTGGTTAGATTTATTCCTATCGACCCCTTAATTTCTCTTTCTTCTGTCTTGTTGTTGGTGTATAGAAATGCAACTTGATTTCTGTGCATTGATTTTATATCCTGCCAATTTGCTGAATTCCTGTACAAGTTCTAACAGTTTTGGGGTGGAGTCTTTGGGTTTTCCACATAAAGTATCATATCATCTGCAAAGAGTGAGAGTTTGACTACTTCTTTGCCGATTCAGATGCCTTTTATTTCTTTTTGTTGTCTGCTTGCTGTGGCTAGGACTTCTAGTACTATGTTGAATAGCAGTGGTAATAGTGGACTGACCTGCCATGTTCCTGACCTTAGGGTGAAAGCTCTCCATTTTTCACCATTGAGAATGATATTCGCTGTGGGTTTTTTGTAGATGGCTTTTATGATATTGAGGTATGTACCCTCTATCCCTATACGCTGAAGAGTTTTGATTGAGAAAGGATGCTGTACTTTGTCAAATGCTTTTTCTGCATCTATTGAGAGGATCATATGGTTCTTGTTCTTTCTTTTATTAATGTATTGTATTACATTGATTGATATGCAGATTTTGAACCAACCTTGCAGCCCAGGGATAAATCCCACTTGGTCGTGGTGAATAATCTTTTTAATGTACTTTTGGATCCTATTGGCTCGTATTTTGGTGAGAATTTTTGCATCCATGTTCATCAGGGATATTGGTCTGTAATTCCCCTTTTTGATGGGGTCTTTGATTTTGGGATCGAGGTAATGGTGGCCTCATAAAATGAGTTTGGAAGTTTTCCTTCCACTTCTATTTTTTGGAACAGTTTCAGAAGAATAGGTATTAATTCTTCTTTAAATTTTTGGTAGAATTCCCCCAGGAAGCCATCAGGCCTTGGGCTCTTTTTGGGAGATTTTTGATTACTGCTTCAATTTCCTTAGTGGTTATGGATCTGTTCAGGTTTTCTATTTCTTCATGGTTCAGTTTTGGTAGTTGATACATCTCTAGGAATGCATCCATTTCTTCCAGATTATCAAATTTGCTGGCATAGAGTTGCTCATAATATGTTCTTATAATTGTTTGTATTTCTTTGGTGTTGGTTGTGATCTTTCCACTTTCATTCATTATTTTATTTATTTGGGTCATTTCTCTTTTCTTTTTGATAAATTTGGCAAAGGGTTTTTCAATCTAATTATTTCAAAGAACCAGCTCCTAGTTTCGTTGATCTGTTCTACTGTTCTTTTGGTTTCTATTTCATTGATTTCTGCTCTGATCTTTATTATTTCTCTTCTCCTGCTGGGTTTAGGCTTTATTTGCTGTTCTTTCTCCAGCTCCTTTAAGTGTAGGGTTAGGTTGTGTATTGGAGACCTTTCTTGTTTCTTGAGAAAGGCTAGTACTGCTATATACTTTCCTCTTAGGACCACCTTACCACATCCCAAAGATTTTAAACAGTTGTGTTTTCATTTTCATTGGTTTCCATGAATTTTTTTAATTCTTCTTTAATTTCCTGGTTGACTCATTCATTCTTCAGTAGGAAGCTCTTTAGCCTCATTGTATTTGAGTTCTTTCTGACTTTCTCTTGTGATTGAGTTCTAGTTTCAAAGCATTGTGGTCCAAAAATATGCAGGGAATGATCCCAATCTTTTGGTACCAGTTGAGACCTGATTTGTGACCTAGGATGTGATCTATTCTGGAGAATGTTCCATGGGCACTAGAGAAGAATGTGTATTCTGTTGCTTTGGGATGGAATGTTCTGAATATATCTGTGAAGTCCATTTGGTCCAGTGTGTCATTGAAAATCTTTATTTCCTTGTTGATCTTTTGCATAGATGATCTGTCTATTTCAGTGAGGGGGGTGTTAAAGTCCCCTACTATTACTGTATTGTTGTCGATGTGTTTCTTTGCTTTTGTTATTATTTGCCTTATATAATTGTCTGCTCCCATGTTAGGGGCACAGATATTTACGATTGTTAGATCTTCTTGTTGGATAGACCCTTTAAGTATGATATAGTGTCCTTCCTCATCCCTTATAGTCTTTGTTTAAAATCTACTTTGTCTGATATAAGGATTGCCATGCCACCTTTCTTTTGGTGTCCATTAGCATGGTAAATTTTTTCCAGCTCTCACTTTCAATCTGGAGGTGTCTTTGGGACTAAAATGAGTCTCTTGCAGACAGCATATCGATGGGTCTTGTTTTTCTTTATCCAATCTGATAGCCTGTGTCTTTTGATTGGGGCATTTAGCCCATTCACATTCAGGGTAACTATTGAAAGATATGAATTTAGTGCCACTGTATTGCCTGTAAGGTGACTGTTACTGTGTATTGTCTGTGTTCCTTTCTGGTCTATGTTGCTTTTAGGGTCTCTCTTTGCTTAGAGGACCCCTTTCAAGATTTCTTGTAGGGCTGTTTTCGTGTTTGCAAATTCCTTTAGTTATTGTTTGGCCTTGAAACTTTTTATCTCTCCTTCTATTTTCAATGACGGCCTAACTGGATATAGTATTCTTGGCTGCATATTTTTCTCATTTAATGTTATAAATATATCATGCCAGTCCTTTCTGACCTGCCAGGTCTCTGTTGATAAATCTGTTGCCATTCTAATGTTTCTACCACTGTAGGTTACAAACCTCTTGTCCTTAGCTTCTTTCAGGATTTTCTCTTTGTCTCTGAGACTTGTAAGTTTCACTATTAGATGTTAGGATGTTGACCTATTTTTATTGATTTTGAGAGGGGTTCTCTGTGCCTCCTGGATTTTGATGTCTGTTTCCTTCCCCAAATTAGGGAAGTTCCCTGCTATAATTTGCTCCAATATACCTTCTGCCCTCTCTTTCTTTCTTCTGGGATCCCAGTTATTCTAATATTTTTTCAGCTTATGGTATCACTTATATCTCAAATTCTGCCCTTGTGATCCAGTAATTGTTTATCTCTCTTTTTCTCAGCTTCTTTATTTTCCATCATTTGGTCTTCTATATCACTAATTCTCTCTTCTGCCTCATTTATCCTAGCAGTTAGAGCCTCCATTTTTGATTGCACCTCATTAATAGCCTTTTTGATATTGACTTGGTTAGATTTTAGTTCTTTCATTTCTCCAGAAAGGGTTTCTCTAGTATTTCCCATGCTTTTTTCAAGCCCAGCTAGTATCTTTAAAATCATCATTCTGAACTCTAGTTCTGACATCTCACTAATGTCTGTATTGATTAGGTCCCTGGCAGTCAGTATTGCTTCTTGTTCTTTTTGTTGAGGTTATTTTTTCCGTCTTGTCATTTTGTCCAGTGGAGAATAGATGAATGAGAGAATAAAATGCTAACAGGGTAACAATGACCCCAGAAAAATATACACTAAACAAATCTGAAGAGACCCAAAACCATGGGAAAAGAAAGGGAAAGAAAGAGAGAAGAAAAAAAAAGAAAAAGGAAAATGAAAAAAAAAAAAAAACAGATTAGGCTCAAATATGATCAGGCTGGTGAACAAAACAGTACCACACACTAGATTTGGGGCATAGTTTGGTCTGTTAGAAGAAAGTGCCTCCCAAAATTTTAAAGAAAGAAAAACTTATATACGTACAAAAATAAGGGTAAATACAATGAAGGGATGGACTATGATTGTAAAGATGAAAGGTATAAAAATTTTATAAAAGGAATCGATAAGATAAGAAGTTGGTTGAAAAAAGAAAGAAGAGAAATTTTTTTAAAAAGTGGGGAGAGAATGTGATCAGGCAGGAGACTGGAACAAAACCATACACTAGAGATTTAAGGTATATTTTGGTCTGTTAGAAGAAACTGTATCCCAAAATTTTAAAGAGAGAACAACTTATATATATACCAAAAATAAAGTTAACTACAGTGAAGGGATAGAATATGAGTCTTCCAGAAAGTGGTCGCTTTTCTTTTCAGAAAGTTGCTGCTATTTTTTTCTTCAATCTCCTGTTGAGTTTGTAGGTATTCAGAATGTTTTGGTACTTATCTAGCTGAATTCCTGGGACCAGATGAAATTTAGGTCTCCTACTCCTCTGCCATCTTGCTCCTCCCTTTTAATTCTTTTAGTGTTATAGCTTTCCCATGAATACACTCCTGAATTCCCATCCTTATATATTTATTCACCTGGCAAATTTTACTTATCCTTCATGTCAATTTTTCAACTGTGTACTAATACCTGCATATTTCTATTTTTAAACTTCTTGGTGAAGATTTTAGCTTTTAACATTTTTATGGAGATGAGCAATTAACAAATAAATAGTTCAGAGTAAAAGGAGACTATTCAGAAAGAGCAAGCTTGTTGCTAATGTCTATATTCATGTCCCAAATTCCTCTTAAAGGCCTGGTCCCAATAATAATAAGTCAAATAAGAAATTTTTCTGAATAACTTCTCATCTTGTATCCTGTAACTTATGTCAAAAACACATCTTGAGGGGTGCCTGGATGGTACAGTTGGTTGAGCGTCTAACTCTTGGTTTTGACTCAGGTCATGATCTCAGGGTCTTGGTATAGAGCCCTGCATTAGGTTCCATACTCAGTATGGAGTCTGCTTGAGATTCTCTCTTCCACTCTCCCTCTACCCCTCCCACTTGTGCTGTCTTTCTCTTTCTCAAATAAATAAATAAAAGCTTTAAAAAAAAAAAAAAAGAAACACGAGGCACCTGGGTGGCTCAGTCATTAAGCATCTGCCTTTGGCTCAGGTCATGATCTCAGGGTCCTGGGATTGAGCCCACCTCTTCCACTCTGTCTCTGTCTGTCAAATAAATAAAATCTTTAAAAAAATAAAAATAAAAAATAAAATAAAGAAATTTAAAAAACCCCGCATCTTGAAAGACCAAATTATCTTCCTACAGACTGTTTCATGTTGGTGCATCTACAAGATATCTTCTCTATAATACAGAGTTCTATGCAGAGAAGTAAATGCCCACCCCTATGGTACTTTCTTATCTGTCAAGACCTTCTTTTGTGAGCAGAAAAAAAGTATGCCATATTAGCAAGTGATTTTTTTCCTCATTACACATCTATCTCAGACAGTTTGAAATTCACTAACCCATCTAAGTAGAAAATTTCAGCAAAGTTACTTTTAAATAAAGGCAATCTATAAAATGACTTACACCTGTATCAAACCAAAAAAACCTCAATATGGATATATTGACATCTTGTAACCTCAGAATGAAGATAAAAAAAGAAAATACAAGTACTGTGATCATCATTGTTAAAAATTAGCATCACCATATTGAAATATTGTGCTGGCCAAAGTGATTGATTCTGATTATCAATGTGAAACAGAGTTGTTTCCCCTCAAAACAGAAATGTCTGGAAGCCAGAGGATTTTACAGAGTGCCTCTTAGTATTTCCATGTCCAGTGGTGTAAATTAATAGAATATGACCAAAAACCCATTACAAGCAGCACCACTAAGAGCTGTGACTCTTCAGGAATGAAGTCTTGGCTTATCACACAAAGTAACCTTGGCCAGCAAAAGATTTCGTTGACAGTAAATGATTATGGATGGGTGGTAAAGGAAGGAAGTTCTAAATTCCAACTCTGAGTTGCAGAAGTGAGGACTGCAGTAAACATATTCTCATTCTTGTTTTCTTTACATTTATTTGTATAAGTGGCAAATGTCTTTTATTGTGTCTTTCTCCTTTTTCTATTATATGAAGAACCATTAGTGGTTGTTAACCTTGCAGTTTAGTCTTTAGACTACAAGATATCAAAACTGGAAGGTGGGTACACTAAAAAAGATACTACATTCTCCAGAGATGGATACAGTGACTGGTAGGACTTTGATCTCCTTTTGTTTGTATGAGGGATAGCTGCAATAAGTTAGGTGAATAAATGTTTGCTATTATTGATGCTTAGAAGTTTAAACAGAAGAATGTATATGGATGTTATTTGCCAAAGGGAAGACTGTGACAAATATTGCATGTTGACTTTTGGCAACCTTTATATTACCTTGTATGCTATCCCCTCCATTGCAAGAGTTTGAAATATTGGAACATTTCCCAGATTCCTAGGTCCCATTTCTTTCTATATATATTTTATATTTTACAACTGATATGTTTTCACATGATATTTGGAAGAAGAAAAGCAAAAACCATATTCTTCCACTGACAGTAGTGGCAGCAGATGTTTGGACTTCCCAGATTTGAGTTATTTTTTTCTGTGTTTTGCTTTTCACTCTTTTCTAGATTGAAGAGGAGCTGTAAAGTCTTCAGAGGATTCTGATGTCCTCATGGTAGCAACACTCTGATTCTCTGGGGCAGTGAACATAAGAGCTAGAGATACCACCCCTGACACTCAGTCCTCCACCTTTCCAATGATTTTGCAAGTACCTAATTTCCTTGTGTTAAATCTCTTTATGCTTGCTATAGTGTGACTTCTTGTTTTCCAGATTAAATACTGACTAATGTTAAGTTCCCTATTATTTTGAACCAAAGAAAAAGCCAAAGGAGACAAAATTTTTTTTATAAATAGATGCTGCAAAAAACTAAGTGAATATAACATTTTAATGGGTTATGATTAAAGGCTTATCAGCAAGAAAGCACAAAATAATAGGCAATGTTTGACATTATTAATGTCACCAATCTAATGAAAAGTGAATGATGAAAATAGCAAAGTAATGATTAAAACATAACTTTTGTAGAAATAGTCAACTAAACTCTGTCAAAACATTCTGGTTCCATAATGACCTGATAAGTTACAAAAATAGGTCCTAAGTATTTTATTTTATCCACTATGGATTTTTAATAGCCATATAATGATCAAACACAGCTACTGTCTACTCACTAGATTTGAATTAATATTATGATCCTATACATAGTCCTCTTGAGTCCCAAGTTCTTTCATTTCCTATGTTAAGAAAACTCATAAACCTTCAGATGCTTCAGAAATGCTGAACAAATAATAGTGACATTTTGAAAAAAGTTGAAAATAATTCAGAAACACCACACTAAGCATAATCTTCTTTAGTTTTCATTCGAGTTGTTTTCAAATAATCAGGTAGGAGGTGAAAAGTTCTTCAGCATAGTATTTCTTTTGTCTAGCACCACAATTCTATTTAATCACTTAACTTTGTAATTAAGGTTCTCTAGGGTATAATTATATGGTGAATGATATTTACAACATACTATACAACAGAATAAATTTAACTGTATAATTTTATTTGTAATCTTTAAATGCTTATTTTACTGATATTTACATTTTTATTTGATTGACCATTGCCATATTCATGGTCCTATTACTTCATTAAGTGCTAATAATATTGTGTCTTGCCAACAACATACACATAATGCACAACTATGACCTTTTCCCTTATTTTCTTTTTCACATAATTTCTGTTTTTCAAAATATATAAATCATATGAGGCAATAGATTTTTAAAGATCACTATGCTACTCTCAGAAGGTTTAAGGCACTGAGCTTTTAGCTTTCCTTTCACCAACAGCTTAGCTGGGGCTCAAAGAACTAAACTAATTGGTCTGTCATTACTATACCAAGGCTTTTCAAACTGGTAATTTTCCATAACTGTCCTAAAGTAAATGAATACGAGGCTCTATTTTCTTTAAATTACACATGTAAGAATTAAATAGGGAATCAAATAATAATAATTACAATTTACTAGCTTCTAATTTGTGTATAATTCGGGTAGGTGCTTTGTATACCCTCATTATCTTAGTTATTTCTAACAAAAAATCTATTGAAGAAGACATAATGATTTACACCTTATAAATGAGAAAACTGAGGGGAAATCAAGTTAAATTACTGTTTAAAATTAAGATTTATAATTTGTGTCTATCTTAAGTTGAACTCCTGCCCTTTTTGATACATGATAATGCTTTAGAATGTCAATTTATAGTAGTATAAGCCATGCTGATGAAATCAAGACTTAATATAATCAGCTGCACAGATAATTTAAATAAGAATATAAATGACATTCCAGTTAATTACTTGATTTTAAATACTACATCATTAGAGTCAAAATTTTCTGGTTTAGGGGAACTAAATCCAGAAAATTATGTAGTAAATAGTAACTGACTTTCTTTAAGTCAGTTTTTCCAAGTCATTTCCAAGTGAAATGACTACTGGCATCAGATTTGTCTGGATGTGAGGTTTAGGATTTTAAAAGCTCCATACATGATTCTTATGAGTTTGAAGACCCTTACTCAAGACTTATATACTCAGCTGCTTATATGCCATTTCTAAGGGCTTTAAGTTATTTGTTAAAAAACCTTATAACAATTTCTTGCTTTTAATTTCATAAAAAGAACTGAAAGCAAAATCCAGCAAGAGGATGTAACAGTAACTGTGACAACTATTGATAGAGGGTCACAAAAAGGATGATACTCTCTATTGGAGGAAAGGGGAGGATTTTCACTTTAAAATCTTATTTCATGATTCAAAATCCTTTCTACTCCTTGGTTCTTCCTTTTCCTTCTAATTTATTCCTCCAATAATTTGTAGTAATGGTGATGATGATTTGATGGTCTGCAAATGACCCCAGAATGCTTTTTTCTGAAAGATGATGCATTTTTTTTTCTGAAAACTGGACCTTTTTTTAGCTTCAGTTCTTACCATATCCAATCACCAGGAAAATAATCATTCACTAACTTCATGAAGTTTACACATTCTGAAGCTGTTAGGACTCTTTATGCTGTAAGCAATAGAAAACATAATTCACAGCCTTTAAACAAATAAGGGGATTTATTGGCTCATGTGACTAAAAGTCCAAAGTAGGTTAGGCTTCAGGTATGATTTGATCAGTTCTCTCAGCTCTGCCCTTTTTACTGTGCTTACCATGTCCTCAGGCTGCTTTACTTCATGGTAGTGAAATGGCTACTGTAATTCTAGGCTTTACAATGCAAAACAAATTTTTTAGATTAAAAAAAAAATTCTGGGAGTCGGGGAGGAGCAAGATGGCAGAGGTGTAGGAGACCTGGATTTCATCTGGTCCCAGGAATTCAGCTGGATAGGGATCAAACCATCCTGAACACCTATGAATTCAGCAGGAGATCGAAGGAAAGAATAGCAACAACTCTCTGAACAGAAAAGCGACCACTTTCTGGAAGGTAGGATATGCGGAGAACTGAATCCGAGGCGATATTCGGGAGGATAGACAGCGGGGGAGGGGGTCTCCATCGGCCAATTCTGGCAAGTGATAGAGCAGTGGATCACAAATTGGAAATTTTAGAAATCTGCTCCACTAAGGGATGTTGCTCCAGTGGCTAAGCAGAGGTGGAACCCTCACTGGGACAGTGTGGTCTGAGGACCCTTGGGGTCACAGGAAGATGGGGGGTGCCTGAGTGCGGCAGAGCTCCCAGGTGTCAGAGCAAGGAAGCCTGCTGCAGAGACGGACCTGAGGAGTGGGCTTTCAGCTCAGGGTTGCCATAAACTGTGATCCGAGGCACAGTCAGGCCACTGCTCCTACATCAGGGACCCAACAAGCAGCAGATCCAGGGAGACTCCCCTTCCTCCCCTGGGAGGAGTAGCGTGGGAGAGCACCACAGGGATCTGCTGGGTTGGGAGACTCCACATGGGGTCATGTGCCAGAGATAGAAATGCACGGTCACAGGCCAGGTGAGCAGGGAGTACGGCCGGAGACCAGGGAGATGGGAGTGATTGATTGCTTTTCTCTGGGGGCTCACTGAGGAGTGGGGCCCCTGAGTTCTCAGCTCCTCTGGGCAGAGATTGGGGGGCCGCCACTTTCATTCTCATCCTCCAAGGCTATATGGAAAGCTTGCAGGGAACAAAAGCTCCTGAGAGCAAACCCGAGCAGATTACTTAGGCTGAACTTAGCAAGGGCAGGGCAATTCTGCCTCCAACAAAGACATTTGGGAACCACGGCAACAGGCCCCTCCCCCAGAAGATCAGCAAGAACAGCCAGCCAAAACCAAGTTTACCGATCAATGAGAACGGCAGAACTCCAGGGCTAGGTTAATACTGTACATAGAATTCATGGCTTTTTTACCATGATTCTTTAGTCTTTCAAAGTTAATTTTTTTAACTGTCTTCTTTTTATTGAATTTTTCTTTTTCCCTTTTTCAACCAACATCTTATCAATCCCATTTTTTAAAAATATCTTTTATTTTTCATTTTTAGAGTCATATTCTATCTCTTCATAGTAGTTACCCTTATTTTTGGTATATATATATATATATATATAAGTTGTTCTCTCTTTAAAATTTTGAGATACAGTTTCTTCTAACAGACAAACATATACCCTAAATCTCTAGTGTATGGCTTTGTTCTAGTCTCCTGCCTGATCACATTCTCTCCCTTTTATTTTTTTTAAATCCTCTTCCTTCCTTTTCATCCAACTTCTTATCTTATCAATTCATTTTATAAAATCTTTTATAATTTTCATCTTTACAGTCATAGTCCAACCCTTCATCGTATTTACCCTTATTTTTGTACATATATAAGTTTTTCTTTCTTTAAAAATTTGGGAGGCACTTTCTTCTAACAGACCCAAATATGCCCCAAATCTAGTGTGCAGCACTGATCTCTGCAAAAGCATGATCATAGTTGATCATATTCTCGTTTTTTTGTTTTGTTTTGTTTTGTTTTGTTTTTATCTGTTTGTTTTTCTTTTTTTTTCCTTTTCTTTTTTCTTTCTTTCCCTTTCTTATCCCCCAGTTTCAGTTCTTTTCTGATTTGTTTAGTGTATATTTATTGGGGACATTGTTACCCTGTTAGCATCTTGTTCTCTCATTCATCTATTCATCCACTGGACAAAATGACAAGACAGAAAAAATCACCTCAACAAAAAGAACAAGAGGCAATACCAACTGCCAGGGTCCTAATCAATAAGGACATTAGTACAATGTCAGAACTAGAGTTCAGAATGACAATTTTAAAGATACTAGCTGGGCTTGAAAAAAGCATGGAGGTTATTAGAGAAACCCTTTCTGGAGAAATAAAAGAACTGAAATCTAACCAAGTCAAAATCAAAAAGGCTATTAATGAGGTACAAACAAAAATGGAGGCTCTAACTGCTAGGATAAATGAGGCAGAAGAAAGAATCAGTGATATAGAAGACCAAATGATGGAAAGTAAAGAAGCTGAGAAAAAGAGAGATAAACAACTACTGGAATACGAGGGCAGAATTCAAGAGATAAGTGATACCATAAGATGAAACAATATTAGAATAATTGGGATCCCAGAAGAAGAAAGAGAGAAAGGGGCAGAAGGTATATTGGAGCAAATTATAGCAGAGAACTTCCCTAATTTGTGGAAGGAAACAGAAATCAAAATCCAGGAAGCACAGAGAACACCCTTCTCAAAACCAATAAAAATAGGTCAACACCCCGATATCTATTAGTAAAATTTATGAGTCTCAGAGACAAAGAAAGCAGCTCGGGAGAAGAGATATGTAACCTACAATGGGAGAAACGTTAGATTGGCAACAGACCTATCCACTGAGACCAGACAGGTCAGAAAGGACTGGCATGATATATTTGGAGCACTAAATGAGAAAAATATGCAGCCAAGAATACTATATCCAGCTAGGCTGTCATTGAAAAGAGAAGGAGAGATCAAAAGCTTCCAGGACAAACAAAAACTAAAGGAATTTGCAAACACGAAACCAGCCCTACAAGAAATATTGAAAGGGGTCCTCTAAGCAAAGAGAGAGCCTAAAAGCAACATAGACCAGAAAGGAACACAGACAATATACAGTAACAGTCACCTTACAGGCAATACAATGGCACTAAATTCCTATCTTTCAATAGTTGCCCTGAATGTAAATGGGCTAAATGCCCCAATCAAAAGACACAGGCTATCAGATTGGATAAAAAAAAAGACCTATCAACATGCTGTCTGCAAGAAACTCATTTTAGACCCAAAGACACCTCCAGATTGAAAGTGAAGGGGTGGAAAACCATTTACCATGTTAATGGACAGCATAAGAAAGCTGGTATGGCAATCCTTATATCAGACAAATTAGATTTTAAACCAAAGACTATAATAAGAAAAGAGGAAGGACACTATATCATACTTAAAGGGTTTATCCAACAAGATCTAACAATTGTAAATATCTATGCCCCTAACAATTATATAAGCCAATTAATAACAAAAGCAAAGAAACACATTGACAACAATAAAATAATAGTGGGGGACTTTAACACCCCCCTCACTGAAATGGACAGATCATCTATGCAAAAGATCAACAAGGAAATAAAGACTTTAAATGACACACTGGACCAAATGGACTTCACAGATATATTTAGAACATTCCATCCCAAAGCAACAGAATACAAATTCTTCTCTAGTGCCCATGGAACATTCTCCAGAATAGATCACATCCTAGGTCACAAATCAGGTCTCAACCGGTACCAAAGGATTGGGATCATTCCTTACATATTTTTGGACCACAGTGCTTTGAAACTAGAACTCAATCACAAGAGGAACATTGGAAAGAACTCAAATACATGGAGGCTGAAGAGCATCTACTAAAGAATGAGTGGGTCAACCAGGAAATTAAAGGAGAATTTTAAAAATTCATGGAAACCAAGGAAAATGAAAACATTACTGTTCAAGATCTTTGGGATACAGGAAAGGCAGTACTAAGAGGAAAGTATATAGCAATACAAGACTTTCTCAAGAAACAGGAAAGGTCTCAAATACACAACCTAACCCTTCACATAAAGGAGCCGGAGAAAGAATGGCAAATAAAGTCTAAACCCAGCAGGAGAAGAGAAATAATAAAGATCAGAGCAGAAATCAATGAAATAGAAACCAAAAGTACAGTAGAACAGATCAACGAAACTAGGAGCTGGTTCTTTGAAAGAATTAACAAGATTGATAAACCCCTGGCCAGACTTATCAAAAAGAAAAGAGAAATGACACAAATAAATAAAATCATGAATGAAAGAGGAGAGATCACAACCAACACCAAAGAAATACAAACAATTATAAGAACATATTGTGAGCAACGATATGCCAGCAAATTAGATAATCTGGAAGAAATAGAGGCATTCCTAGAGATGTGTCAACTACCAAAACTGAACCAGGAAGAAATACAAAACCTGAACAGACCTATACCCACTAAGGAAATTGAAGCAGTCATCAAAAATCTCCCAAAAAACAAAAGCCCAGGGCCAGATGGCTTCCCAGGGGAATTCTACCAATCATTTAAATAAGAATTAATACCTATCTTTCTGAAACTGTTCCAAAAAATAGAAATGGAAGGAAAATTTCCAAACTCGTTTTATGAGGCCACCATTACCTTGATCCCAAAACCAGACAAAGACCCCATCCAAAAGGAGAATTACAGACCAATATCCTTGATGAACATGGATGCAAAAATTCTCACCAAAATACTAGCCAATAGGATCCAAGAATATATTAAAAGGATTATTCACCATGACCAAGTGGGATTTATCCCTGAGCTGCAAGGTTGGTTCAACATCCACAATCAATCAAAGTGATACAATACATTAATAAAAGAAAGAACAAGAACCATGTGATCCTCTCGATAGATGCAGAAAAAGCATTTGTCAAAGTATAGCATCCTTTCTCAATCAAAACTTTTCAGAGTATAGGGATAGAGGGTACATACCTCAATATCATAAAAGCCATCTATGAAAAATGCACAGCAAATATCATTCTCAATGGGGAAAAGCTGAGAGCTTTCCCCCTAAGGTCAGGAACACGGCAGGGATGTCCACTATCACCACTGCTATTCAATATTAGAAGTCGTAGCCACAACAAGCAGACAACAAAAAGAAATAAAAGGCATCCGAATCAGCAAAGAGGAAGTCAAATTCTCATTCTTTGCAGATGATATGATACTTTATGTGGAAAACCCAAAAGACTCCACCCCAAAACTGCTAGAACTCATACAGGAATTCCGTCAAGTGGCAGGATATAAAATCAATGCAAAGAAATCAGTGACATTCCTGTACAGCAATAACAAGACAGAAGAGAGAGAAATTAAAGAGTCGATCCCATTGACAACTGCACCCAAAACCATCAGATACCTAGGAATAAATCTAACCAAAGGGGCAAAGAATCTGTACTCAGAAAACTATAAAATACTCATGAAAGAAATTGAGGAAGACACAAAAAAATGGAAAAACGTTCCATGCTCATGGATTGGAAGAACAAATATTGTGAAGATGTCAGTACTACCTAGAGCGATCTAAACATTCAATGCAATCCCCAGCAAAATACCATTAACTTTTTTCAAAGAAATGGAACAAATAATCCTAAAATTTATATGGAACCAGAAAAGCCCCCGAATAGCCAGAGGAATGTTGAAAAAGAAAAGCAAAGCTGGCGGCATCACAATTCCAGACTTCAAGCTCTATTACAAATCTGTCATCATCAAGACAGTATGGTACTGGCACAAAAAACAGACACATAGAATAATGGAACAGAATAGATAACCCAGAAATGGACCCTCAACTCTACGGTCAACTAATCTTTGACAAAGCAGGAAAGAATGTCCAATGGAAAAAAGTGTCTTCAACAAATGATATTGGAAAATATCGGAGAGCCACATGCAGAAGAATGAAACTGGACCATTTCCTTACACCACACACAAAAATAGACTCAAAATTGTTGAAAGACCTAAATGTGAGGCAGAAGTCCATTAAAATCCTGGAGCAGAACAGAGGCAGCAACCTCTTTGACCTCAGCCACATCAACTTCTTCTTAGAAACATCACCAAAGACAAGGGAAGCAAGGGCAAAAATGAACTATTGGGACTTCATCAAGATAAAAAGCTTTTGCACAGCAAAAGAAACAGTCAACAAAACCAAAAGACAACTGACAGAATGGGAGAAGATATTTGCAAATGACACATCAGAAAAAGGGCTAGTATCCAAAATCTATAAACAACTGATCAAACTCAACACCCAAAGAACAAATGATCCAATCAAGAAATGGGCAGAAGACATGAACAGACATTTTTCCAAAGAAGACATCCAAATGGCCAACAGACACATGAAAAAGTGCTCAACATCACTCGGCATCAGGAAAATCCAAATCAAAACCTCAATGAGATACCACCTCACACCAGTCAGAATGGCTAAAATTAACAAGTCAGGAAACGATAGATGTTGGCGGGGATGTGGAGAAAGGGGAACCCTCCTACACTGTTGGTGGGAATGCAAGCTGGTGCAGCGACTCTGGAAGACAGTATGGAGGTTCTTCAAAAAGTTGAAAATAGAGCTACAATACGACCAAGCAATTGCACTACTGGGTATTTACCCCAAAGATACAAATGTAGGGATCCAAAGGGGTATGTGCACCCCGATGTTTATAGCAGCAATGTCCACAATAGCCAAACTGTGGAAAGAGCCAAGATGTCCATTGACAGATGAATGTATAAAGAAGTGGTATATATATACGATGGAATATTATGCAGCCATCAAAAGGAATGAAATCTTGCCATTTGCAACGATGTGGATGGAAGTGGAGGGTGTTATGCTGAGCGAAATAAATCAATCAGAGAAAGACATGTATCATATGACCTCACTGATATGAGGAATTCTTAATCTCAGGAAATAAACTGAGGGTTGCGGGATTGTGGGGGGGTGAGAGGGATGGGGTGGCTGGGTGATAGACATTGGGGAGGGTATGTGCTATGGTGAGTACTGTGAATTGTGCAAGACTGTTGAATCACAGATCTGTACCTGTCAACAAATAATACATTATATGTTAAAAAAGAGAAGAAGAAGAAGAAGAAGAAGAAGAAGAAGAAGAAGAAGAAGAAGAAG